>NC_089682.1:85265796-85592959 GCF_031753505.1 Anomalospiza imberbis
TATCTAAAAATAGCTCTTGGTGATATAATTCTGCCAGCTACCTGGGACAAGAACACAGATGACCAGTAAGCTGCAAGAAATCACCTGTAAACTCAGCTTTCTCAGGGCTCAGCTGGACCTGAATCGTTGCTCAAACCTTGACTCACTCTTGCCAGAGGGAAATGCTACCACAGATGTAGGATGGGTTTTCTTTTTTAGGCAATGCTGAATGCTCTCCTGTGTCTCTGGCTCCTGCTAGATTCTAGGTTACATTCTAGGGAGGCTGGTGCTGGTGACAGCCTTAAACTATGCAGACTTGTATCAGTCTTGCATCTATTTATTCATGAAGTAAGCTCTGAAGGCTGAAAAGATACAACTGTGTGCATTGCAAGAGCTCTCCAGAAGGAAATTATTGCAGAAAGATCCTCTGCTTCCAAAATCCCATATCAAATGTGAAGAAGTACAGCCCATAAAGTCACCTGTTCACTAAGGTAAAGACACTCCATTAGAGAAAATAGAATCTAGGAGAATCTATACTTGGATGACTTCAGAAACCTGCATGGGCAAGAGAAGGCTGGATGCTGTGACCTGCTCCTTGTTTCTGCAGCCAGGGGCAGAGCAAAGCAGCTGAGCACAGCCCTGGCACACTGGGTCCCCAGGGGCAAAGGTGTTACTGTGTTCACTGCTTGGATTCAGTACCCTCCAGGAATCTTCAGGTTTTGTTTGCTGAAGCAGAAGGCTGCAGAACAATCTCTGCATTTCAGGAGGAGACAAGGCTGCCCTGTAGAGAGAAGTGTTAGCAGTAAAATGAACAACTCTCATATACCAATGTGAGCAGGAGCAAAGTGAAGGAGGGGTCTCCCCCCATCTCCCTGAGCCCAGCCCAGCCCAGCTGTGGCAGCAGAGGGCAGATAATTCACTGCCACTGACAGAGTGGCAGGAGGCCTTCACAACAGCAAAGCTGCAGGGAGAGCACTCCAGGTACCCAACAGCTGCCAGCTGGATCTCCTTTAGTTGCATCACATCATCATCTTCCCCCACACCCATCATTTCCAGTGTTACACTCTCCCAACTACCATGTCTTTTACAAGAAATCATCAGTCACAGGGATAGGCATTAAAGGGTTTCTGCAAATAATATCATTTAATTGAAACTACAGTAAAGATTTTCTATATACATTATGTTCACTGCGGAGGGTATTATGGATTTGCCATGCATATTTTATTGCACATATAAATATTGTACAAAGGATCATGAAGGTTCTCTTTTTAGCCACACAGGTTAAGACTGCATAAAAAAAGCTGTATTACAAAATACTTAGAGCTATTTATTTACAGCCAACTTCAAACAAATACTGAAAGACACTATCAGGAGAAAAAGAAAATTTTAATTATGAAAAAACAAGATTTGTCAAAATAACAATAATTACAAAGCTTCATGTTGCCATATATACATTGTAAAAAAATATTCAGGAAACCTGCATTTTTACCCTCAAGATGCAGAAATCAATATTCCTATTCTTATACTTGATTCTTGAATGCTTCTAAAATTTGATAAACTCTGACTTGAAAACTTATTTTCTTTACATTGCTCGAGCTTTTTGACAAAACAGGTATTTGTGCAGCTCTGTAAAATATTAAAATACATTTTCATTTAGCGTTAAAGTGCACAGTACATTTTATAGGAAACAACATGCTAGCTGCCAATCAAATTACAATTTAAGTCAATGTTCCCTCTATAAAATAAATGTTTTTGCTTTGGTTGAAGTAACTGGATATTCCATGCATACTGTCTGGCTCATTGTCTGCGAGTCCACTTTCCTCCTCCTCACACGCTGCTGTCACTACCTCCCAGCCCCATAGCAAGTGGTGGTGTTGAAGTGTATGCTCTGCGTTCAGCACCGTCTGAAGCTCAGCAGCTCTGCTGCTGAACACGGGTGGGTTTAAATGCAGTGCCTGTGAACATGTCTACAGCTGCCTCGAGAGGGGGTAGTGACAAGTATGCATCACTCTGCCCAAAAACCTTCATACAATAGCTCTCTCCACATCCTTGTGCTTAAATATTTAGTCCTCACACCTCCTTGCCTCTTTTTTTTTGCCACTCTACATTTCAAACTCCCTGCTCATGTGTCCCCAGCCAGCTTCCCTTTTCACCACATGCAGCTGCCCCATCCTGCTTGGCCAAATCCCATCACTGGCTTCTTGTATGAATGAAAATGGCATGTTCCAGATAGCAGAAGAATCACTGTGCTGGAACTTTTTGATCTAAGATGTGTGATGCCTTAATAATAAATTATACTTTTAAAAATCTCTTTGAAAAATGTCAAGTGGTAAGAAGGAGAAGAACTTTTATTTCCTATTGCTGACGTGGAAGTAGAGGTCTGATGCTGCAAACGTGCACTACAGAACATTGTGCTTAATTCTGTGGATACTTTTAAAGAGAAGCACTGTACCCAGGCAGGTTGGATCTGGAAGATCACGTCTTTGAGACCGCCTTTGGCAATTTCAGTAATTTTGTCTCCTCTTGAAGGAATCACTGAAGAAAACAAGTTAATTTTTTGGCTACCTGTTAATCTTGTTAACATTCTTGTGCTATTTTTTATTATTTGTTCTGTAGTGCTGTAATCTTTAAAAGAAATAAAGTTACAGTGCAAAATTACATTTCAAGACATGTGATCCTAATGCACATAAATAATTTCGTTGTGGCAAAAGTTAGTAAAATAATGCATAGTAAAATAAGCAATCAAAAATATTTTTTCACATTTAGTTTTCAAGTTTACATATTTCCTTTTGTTTTTAAACATCTATATACAAATAAAATGGGTGTGCTCTCACTTTCAGCCAATTTAGTCTATCTAGTGAGGGGAGAGGTGTTACTGGAATGTAGGAAACTCAATGGAATGCAGACAATTTTTTACCAATGTTCCACAGATTCAAGAAATAAAGAATGCCATTCCAGCTAGCGGTTCTTTTAATAGAAGCACCTATTTTGTTTGCTTTTTATCTTAGATATTAGAAAATACAATTTACGGAGATCTAGAGCTACTGCACACCAAGTAGAATAAAAAATAACTAAGTATTTATATTAAAATAAAGTGTTTAACCACAAAAAAGCAGTAATAAAATACAGTTTCCTAATTTACATTTTGCATCCAAAGGATGAATAACAACTCACTAATAAATAATATTTATATAAATATTTAATGTCTGGATATTTTTAAAAGGCAATAGCCTGAAGCAACTGCAGAAAAACCTAAGGTGGTAGCAGTCTGGTTTACTCTCCCTTCTCCCTCCCCCCAGGTGATTACAGTGATTCTTAGTTTAGTAATACAAAGGTATCTTGCTGCAAGACAGCTGTGTACTCTACACGATTTTAAGTGGCAGAGAGGTGGTTGTTTTAGTAAGTACTGTACAAAGTGACCTATAAAAGCAGTGAAGTGCCAACTTCCTCTAGAAAATGTTTCTGTTCAGTTTCTGCTTTGTAGTTCGACACATACGTACAGTCTGAAACGTGGGTTTAAAATCGTAAGAATACTCTTGGAGTACTGGACTTGTTTTCAATGCAGTTTGAAAAAATGGGCAGTTTTTTGATTCATTCATGGCACAGTGTAGCTGGTAACAGCAGAGAGAGTAGTTTCATGTGAATAAAGCTTGTTTCACTGTGGTTACATCTAGCAATGCTTGAACTGTTATGCTCACTTTTACCAAGCCCTTTTCTTCTAGGATATGATGTGGTAGGCAGAGCTTCTCCTAGAAAAAGACAAAAAAAGGAGTAAAAATTAGAATATTCAATAGTCACTACAGAACCTCACTTCACATGATCACATTTGGAACACAAATTCCAGCAAGCAGAAGTAATTTCCTATTTTTAATTTGAAAGAACTTCCCGTGATTTTGACTGAAAGTGTCTGATTTTGCTCCCACTACACCTAAAAGTTTGTGAGAGATCTGTTAATGCTCTGGGCCCCAGAAGGCAAGTTGCTCTCTGGTCATTACAGCATGTAAACAGCTAAAAGTGAGGGCCAGCAAGCACGCACCAAACTTTCACCTACAAAGCAGGTTAAAACAGCACTTGTCCTGTTATGACATATGTGTGAGATGGGGGATGGAAGGCTGACTTTAAAAAAAAGGCAAACCAAAAAACCCCTATTCTCCCACTGAGCTCCAGACAGGGCCCAGGATATGCACTTTGAAAACTACACACTAGCACATACAGGGAAGTGTGTGCAATGTCGTGCATTCAATGGGCAAAGTATTTAGTTTTGAGTATTGTCACTTTATTTGAAACACCCAGGAATCAACTATTCACCATAAGGACACAGCAGTCATGACCAGGATGGAACTCACTAGCTGTCCACAGAGGCTCTTATAGCAGGAGACAGTCAAGCAGTAAATACTGTATCTCCTGCAGGGAGAGCAAGACACCCACCCATGAATAATTAGAGAAAGCCTTAGAGGGGCAGCCTTGTGTCACGACTGGCCCTCTCTTTAGAAAGTTTCTCTTAATGTTACTAGGTATTCTTGTTAAGAAATCAATGGAGTTATGAAATCAGGCAGCAGGTCTATAATAAATAAATGGAAAAGCCAGACTCCATCACATAAATCATAATTACAACTATGAGACTCACTGCCACAACATAGAAGCCAAAAGCATAAATGGGATGACAAAAATATACAGGTAAGAGAAAAATCCAAACAGAGCTATTAAACACAAACACATGGAAACAGTGTCTGGCTCAGGAAGTCCTTCAGCTCTATGTCATTGCTTTAAGCATGAAAAAGGCACCATCTGTGTGGTCTAACCTGTTCGTTCCCAAAACACCCATACATAACCATCAGCAGACTTGGAATACTGACTTTTTGCAGGGAGAGGGTGGTTTTGATATTCTCACTATTGAATATCTTAGTTATTCAATAAACTTTCAGCTTTTAAAACTACTGATGCATTTGAGATTCTGTTTTAATTAACTGCCTGTCTTCTACTTAATATTCCTCTTCCATCTGTAAGGTTAACTAAGGATGCCTTATTTTTATCGTTATACAATTCATGGTGCTTTTCCACACTTCCGCATATTGATTACTTCTTCAATTTAAACTTCACTGATCTCTTCAACCTCTCTTCTCTTGACACATTTTTTCAGTTCTAGTTCCTTCCTTGACTCCTGTGGACCTTACAACTCAATATAATAGAACTGGTACACACAAGAACAATTAATACAGTCTTTACTATATTATGCACCAATGTTTAATTGTTTTTATCTCCTTCCACTCTTGTCCAGTCCTTGCTCAGGAGACCTCCTCCAGTGGGCCACAGCTCCAAAAAAGTATCAGTACTAAACAGCTGTTCCACTACTTCAGATGTTTATGACTTTCTTTTGTTAATTTCCCTTTATGCATAACCAACATTTAGCTTGCTTAAATTTCTGGTGAAGTTCCTCACAGCCTCAATGAGAGGAAAAACTGCAAAACATAGCTATTAACTACTGAACCTGAAGATGAGAGCCAAACTTCATTCACAATCACAGCATTTGATACTGGTAACTGTAATTTACCAGTAACTGTAAATTACTGGTAATTTATTTACCAGTAATAAATTTACCAGTAACTGTAAATTTAACTGTATTTTGTTTACATTTTATATTTACTACTGAAGTTGTTTTAGTATTTATTATTTTATGTTTGAAAGATTTCTTTAAGACCCAAGAAACAACTTCAAACAGATCATTTTCAAGGAGCTTGGCTGAGAAGGTCTGCTGGAGATGGACAACATACATTTCCCCACGTGGAGGAGAGTATATATAGTAATATTCTTGCTAATGCTGAGTTATTACTTCTACTGAGTTTGTGGATTCTGATTCACATTGACCAAACTATTGTGGCAACAGCCTCCTGCTCCTGTCAGCCCTGCCCCTCTCTGCTGCAACTATTTGTCCATTCAGGCCAAGGAACTACCCCCATCTTGCAGCCATTCCAGGTCATCAGTCACATTTCCATTCCAAACCTACCCACCATAAACTGATCATTTAAGTTAAGACGGTGAGTCTGCAGTTCATTCTTCTGACTGAAATATTGACCTGCAAGCTTTCAGAGATGGCTCCCACCAGCTTTTATTCCTCAGGGGAAAAAAGTGTCTTTTCCAGAAAATCATATAGTTTAGGATGCAAATTCCTAAACTGAGGTTGATTAGCTCTGGAGTAGCTACATAAGAAGGTAGATACAGTGATGTCAAAAGGGTGAAAAAAACCACCCAATATTCTTCTACTTCAAAGGTGTGATTTCTACTAGATATTCTGCCAATCTACTGTCCTGGGAGCAAGTTCATCTAAAAATCCACAGTGCTCTGATTTTGATATTAAAAAAAAAAAAATCATATTAATCTTATTTGAGAATACAAATCAGACACCTGAAGTGAAATGGTATTCTTTCTACACTCTTCTACTTCTTTCCAGTGTCCTTGCACAGCAGGCTCTTGTTTCGCAGATTTGGTGGCCCCTAGCGTGCCAATATTTCATTATTGTTCCATGCTAGACAAAAAGCATTTAATAAGAAGGCCTGCTGAATCCAGTAACTGAAAACTAAGGGACTGGCATTACACAGCTGAAGGGTATGGACTGAACCCAAAAACCCAACCCTAAGAAAACCTATCTTGCTAGATATTTATGTTTGAAAATTTTCTACATTTTGCTGTTGAAGTCAGATTTGCTTAAACCACCACAGTTAAGAATGTTTACTTAAGAAAAATTTAAATTCCAAACCCACCGTTTTTGTGGCACCTTGTAGCACCCACTGAGCTGTTCTGTCATGCTTTCTTGCTAGGATTTTTGCAGTTGCTTGTAAGCACATTTGCACTTAAAGCATAAGGGAATGCATGCTCCATTTCCTATAAAAACCCCATCCAATATGGGGTTTTTCTGGTTTTTAAGGGCAAGAATTATCTAATTATTTTAAATACAGCATAGTAATTTAATTTGTACGAAGAAACCTCTTTCTACCTGCTGTATTTACAAGAGGCATACTCCAATCAGGAAAGCTGTTCTAGGAGGTCTGTAAAAAAATAGGACCATACAACTGTGTTGTAGGAGTGAAAAGTTTCCCACCATGTAACTTTTTAATGTATCATTCTATATTAGTGATCAAAACATATATACTTGACAGCCTTCTCTTATGAAGGACGTGGAACTTGGCTAATATTTTTTAATTGTGCAGCTAAACATATGGCTACAAAGAATTTTCCAAGTTTGGCCATGAGACTGATGCCATCTCCCCAAAATGACAAACTTCTCTTAATGTGTCACAAATCAGTTCTGATATGTAAGCCCTAAACACTATCTTAAAAGCTTTGTAAAAGGCTTTCATCAACCCTGTCTCCCATACTTTTCAAATCAGATTTTTTTGAGTCAGAATTTTTTTCTCAGACTAAGAAAAATCAGATCTTGCCAAGATGGAATCCAAAACACAGACAACAGTTTTCCATAATAGCAGTAACATCCCAGGTGTCTCCATATTTAAGTTCAGCAGCTGTCCCTGCTTTCCATGCTCTGCCTCATTCCCTCACCAGATACAACTGCTCTCTGGAAACCACCAAAAGCAAAGCTGCAAGCCATGGAGATTTCAAAGCTTTCCTTAAATTCTAGCATTTTGAAGCAAATGCCTGACCAACCAAGGGGAGAAGTTGCCCCTGACTCTGAGGACACTCAATGTCACTCACTTCTCCTCACATTAAATAAAATTTCTGTCCCAATTACAACAGATGTAAACACATAACATTTCTGTAGAGAGGTGTGAATTCTCTCTCTCAAAACATCCCTGTCGAAACCATCACTGAACAACCTCCAAAAGAACAGATGGAAGATATGGAAACTAATTCTACAGACCAGCCTAGAACAATTGTGGTGGGAAGGGCTGCCACTCCTCTCATAGCAGCACCAATTTCTCTATTCTCTATCCACTACACAAATGAAGATCTAATATATTTTTACTGCCTTTTTTCTCTCTAAGAACACAAAGGAACTTAAATTACTTTATGCAAGCAAATCAACTTCTACAGGCACACTGCCATTTTGAATGAATAAAGAGGTTTTCAAACTCATAATGAAGCAAAAGAACTCCTCCTGAAGGAAAAAATGTTGAGAAGTGCACAAAAAGGAGGCAGCAGCAGGAGGCTGAATCATAAAGCAGCACAAAGAGACAGTACCACAGATGTACCCACAAACGTGCATGTGTGCATGTGCTTGCCACAGCAAGTTTCTAATCCTGAAACAAAATATCTGATTTAGGATAGAAGTCAGGAATACAGAATGACACTAATCCCTCAAGAATACATGACACACTTCACATACATATCTATTTTTATTCGACACTAGATGACTTCAAAGTCAAGACAACTGAATTAGTTTATGGCAGGGCAAGGAACTTGGCAATTCAGATACAGTAAGTATTTATAAAAAAGACGTTGCTGTCATAATAGCAGATTGGTAAGTGGTAAAATGACCACATCATGGTAAGAGCAAGGCCCAACTGTCTGTATTTGTTAGTAAAAATACAGAGGAATGGAATCCCACAATTCAGCAAGAGCCTTTCTCTTTCGTCCTTGTATTTGTAGAATGTGAGATTTCAGATGTACAGGGGAAAAATATTAATAAAACCATGCATATTGGAATGTGCAATTTCTCAAAGCACAAATTAAAAAACTTAAGTCCATGTAATGCCCATCATTTCATGTTTGAAGCCAACTATTTTGAAGTGGGAAGTCAATAAAAGAAATTTCAGGGCATTACACTTAAGCAAACTTATGTCCAATTTACTCAACCTTTGCATATTTTAAGGACAAAACCAATTTTCTTTCTAAAGGTCAGAAAAGAAAGCTATAGCAAATATTTACTTTTTCATATATCTAAGGCAATTTAAAATTATGTCCTTTTATATATTTTTTCCTTTTCCACTATTACTGTTGATGTTTGTATATGCCCAGATGCCCTGAACTACCATTTCAAGTACAAATGAAAAGATATAAAAAAGCGCAGTAATTCAGGCTGTACTGCAGCTGCAAAATCATGTACTTAGTGTCACAACCAGTTAGACATCTAAATAGGTGCATCTTCTGCACATTCAATAAATTGGAAATATTTGCAAAACTGTAATTGCCGATGCCCAAAACTTCAAGGAACAAAAATCTTAATAAAGACAAGACACACATGAAACAGTAAGAGAAAACAGAGTTTTACAAGGGAAATACCAATTATACCATAAACTTACATATTAAATTCTGAGAAAGTCATGAGAGTTTTGTATCATCAAAGTAGAATACATCATTACCTTACAGTATATTTCTACTGCTCTTTCTGCATAATACAGCTTGTGTTCTAGAAATGAAGGAAATGGCAAAGGTTCACAAAACCAGCTGTACCCTTTTTTTCCTCAACTTGCATGTATGACTGGGTTTTTTGGTGGTTTTTTTTTTTTTTTTTTTTTTTTTTTTTTTGTAACAGGAGAAAAAAATTTGTTGAAAACAATGACATGGCAATTCTTTGGCAACTTATTAATGTATACTGAGTAGAAAACTCTATTGAATATTTGCTCAGATCTAATTCAGCCCCCATTCACATAAAGTTCAACTTTCAGAACACTTATTAGGAGCACAATGGGATCTATATACAGCTTTCAGCTATAAAAACTTGTTAATATACAAAAGGTATTTGAAGGACTACTACACTGCATTACACTGCACTTGAAAATATTTCTTTTTTTTCTGGATCAAGGAAAAAGAAAGCCAAATCCTCACAACAAAATGCCACTTGTGATCCAGTGCAAACACATTTTGCCTGCACGAATATCCACTACAGGCTGTATTTATTATTTTATTGCTCTATGGATAAGATTACCTCCACAGGACATGAGAGTATGATGAGCACAGTACAGATTGGAAATTCATTTATTAGGATATCATGGTTTGAAAATCTCTGATGATCACTGCAACACAAAAAAATGAATGGGAAAAGAAATAGAGGAGCAAATATAATTAATGTTATTAATGAATATGGGGGTGAACTACAGGGCACTATTTTTTTAAACTCAAGGCGATCAACCTAATTATGTGACTGGCTTTGAGCAGTAAGTACCAATTATATCTAACTGGATATCTCAATATTAACATTTCCTCAAAGTTGAGGAACCATCAAAGTGTTGAACCGTTTGGTTCACAAGTACTAAAGCCACAGAACAGCAGCACAAAGCAGGACTCTGAATTTAGCAAAGAACCCATTAGAGTAGATTAATGATATTTTAGTTTCCAGTTCCCCATTTAGTGTAAGAATTACTGACTTCAGAGATGGAAAGACATATTTTTCATATTTGCATTACATTTGAAATATATTTTGAGAAACTTTATTATATTCAGACTTAGAAAATGTAAGGGAAATTTCACTACTTCTTTCCCTGTAAGATTTATAGATATTTGGAAGTGTAATCAATAACAACCCTATAAAATACAAAACTGGTTAAGTTTCATGTATGTCAGCAAGTTATGCTTGTCATGAACCAAGTATGTTTGGTGTTTTTCACCATCTGTTTCAAGACGGCTTCACCATCTCTAACTACCAGAAACTGCACATAGTGCTACACTTTAAATACCAGATATTGTCATAGCTGAGAACAGACAGAAAATGGCCCCTAAGTGATGACTCTGTTTGCATGGTAAGCATATACAAAGTTAGGACATTGGACAAGTCTGAGAGTTAAGTGTCACTGTGACTGGGGGATGTTTACTTGGTCTACACTGGCACAACAGTACTTCAGTTTCTAGCCCAGTGCCTACTCTGATAAAGCATTCAAAACCACTGAAGACATGAACTTCCATTTCTGCACACTGAAAATGCAAAACACATTGATTACTCCTCTTACTGCACTCCAAACTACTGGATACACTGGATAATCAGATGTGCTATTAGACAAAGAGACAGATGTGTATTATAGGATGGTAGCAAAACCTTTCTCCATGTGATTTTCTAATTTGAAAAGATGAACTCATACATGTAGTTCAGCACTATATAAGGAGGGCACAACACAAACCATTGACAGACCTGTTTACCACTTATGGGAGCAGTAGCAAAATCCCAACCCTATAGAAGACATCACTTCTGTCTCAAATGCCAACACTGGATTATAGACAAACATATTAGTAGATTCTAAACTGATTCAAGCTATATGCCACTCAGTTTCATCAGAAAAGCAGAATAATTAGAACAAGACAACAAAAAATCAAAACAAAGATCTGCTCGAAATGGAAGCTTAAATGTCAAGCTGTGACTGAATAAACAAGTGTCTGGTGTTGGAATTGCTGAAATTAGGCACACAGTTAGAGGACAGGCCTGTGCAGGATGAGGGAACAAGTCCATAGCTACATACCAAATAAAAAGCTTTGAAGCACTCACTGAATTCTCACTTGGTCACAGATGACACTCTTTACAATAAAGTTATTACATGTATGCACTGGAAGCTGCCAGACACCAAACCCTTAAAAATTTTTGATTTATCCATCCACGGAAATTAATTGTTCCATTGTAAAATATGTATCTAATAATACATTTACTACTTTTTATGTATAGATAGACAGATATATAAATATGTATATATTTGTCTATATATATATGTGTATCTATCTATATCTATATATTTAAGCCACAGAAACCAGGAATAGAACTGCATTTAAAAGTTTTTTTAATAAAATTTTACAAGTATCTGTGGAGTGGGGATATTTCTGGAGCAGCATTAAATAATAACTTTATGGCCAGAATAATCAGTAACATAAAAATTCTTATCTTAGTTATACTCTAAAAGTCTATAGCTTGTTTTATACTATAGTCTATAAAGTCTATAGCTTATTATATACTAGATGGGGGGAAATGAATGCATATATTTCCAAGACACAAAACTGAGGTCCTTTGGTTAGCTAGCCTGAGTTACAAATTTAGGCAACAGCATCTAGGCCAATATTGCAATGTCAATATAGGTTTATACTCGAGGGTTTGTATATTTTATGTCAATAAGGAGAAAACCCAAAAATTGTCTTATTTTAAGTTTAGAGTAGATGAACAGAACCCAGAACTGGAAGGGAAATGGAAGTCATCGGTCCAGCAGTCTAACCATAGGCAGAGTTCAAACATACCAAAATAGCTCCCGCCTAATGTATGTCTAAACTGTTCTTTAAATCTTCCTAGGATGGAAAAGCTAGAGTCTTCCCAGAGGATCTGTTTTCCTAGCTACATTGTCTTTGCTCCATTGGTTACACAAACAAACAAACAAACAGTATCTGCATTTTCACAGGTGATGAAACAGAGAAGATAATGATGGGACTTGCTTGACTCGCCACACTAAAGAATGGCAGGTGAAGGAATCTAATAGCTTATTCTTAAACAGTCTCATTCTACCTGAAACATTCTAAAGTCCCTTAGATTCTATGGCTTTGCTCATACCCACTGCTAATTTACAGTCACCTTTGGGGTCTAATGTAGCAAATGTTTAAAAGGAGACCAATACTGTTTTGTGTGACAGAAGAAAAAGATTATTCTACCATAGGAAAACAACTACTCCAGTATGGAATTTAATCAGAACAGTAGAGACGAACAATAATCTTTAAAGTTACAGTACTCTTGTTAATATATAAGACTTTAAAAAAATCACAGTAATTTGAAAGATAGTTCTCTAAGTGCTCTTAACACAGCATGTGCAGAGGTAATTGGCATCCACTTGGAAAATACTATCATTTGCTGCAAGTGCCACCTGAAGCTGCTTCAGTATCTGCAATATTCTTGGATTTTCACAAAAAGTAAGAAGCTCAGCTCTATTTAGCTTGTGATACACATCTATCCTACACCCAAATATGGAACAAGAGGAGCTTCACTGCTTTAACACATTTAGTGAGTAGTCTAGGCAACATGAAAGAAAAGCTATAAATAAAGAGATACATAAGTTCTTAAACTACAGCTGGAGGGGATAGAAGACATGGGACTTGCCTTCAAGATGCTACTCCTCTCTTCTATTTCAAGAGATTAATAAAGATATTACAAAGACGGGAAGCAAGGGAAAGGGAGAAGTTTGACAGGAAAAGGAAGGAAATGAAGTACCTGTAATTTTTCAGAGACAAAGCAGAAAGTTTGTGCGCACATGCGAACAGGTTATGCTGTTAGCAAATTCCAGTGATAAGTTATATACATCAAGACTATAAAAAGTATATGGAAAAGACAAAAGCCTATTAGATCCCAGGAGCGAAAAGTAGAAGTTGATTGTGGGGGTTTCTCCCCGAGGGCGAGCAGAGTGTCAACAGTCTTTCGAATGTGACGAATATCCGACTGCAGGATGTCATACGGAGAGCAGAGGTCAGCCTATCCCGAAGGGCAGCCATTAGAACAGAAAAAGAGTGCAAAAAATTAAAAATACAAAAATAGAAAGATATTGATAAATAAACTATCACAATATTCTAGCATAAACATGTAGGAATAGTTTCTTCCTAGTATTGCCTTAGTCACTAGACATCCCAGCTTTCTTTTATTTCCTCTAAATACTGAAGCTATCATATAACATCAAAATGTTAAGATAGAAAAGCTCAGGCTTTCTAATCCTTCCAAAATTATGTCCAAGTTGACAAGGGTGAGGAAGCGCATGTGATCCACTCGTTCCAATGAGGTCTGCACACTTTTGTACATCTGGACCTTATTCAAATGCTTAAATGGAACCAACTGAAAAAACTACCTTATAAAATAGCAAACAGTGGGTTAGAAAGCTGTTAAAAGCACAAGCAGCAGCAATATGAAGTCTAAAGAAAAAGTACTTACAGAAATCATTAGAAGTATGCAAAATTCTCTAATATAATAATCTAAAATTTGGTATTCAAATATCACCTGATACTTGAAAAATGTCTGATATTTGAAAAATGATACCCAGGGATACAAACTCCAAAAGGCACTATACTTAATTTTAATAAAGTTTCTAAACTGAAGCATTGGACACTAAATTTCTTACGTAGCATTTTTAAAATTATTAGCAGGTTAGATTCCCATACCTTTTCTGGAAAGTACCAATGACTTGATGAGGCAACTTACTCTAGACCAGCTATACAATATGAAGTGCAATATGTAATAGTACCAATATATTCACACAATATTTAACATTTAAATCAAACCAAGCAACACTAGTACTTTCAAAGGCTATCTAAGATACACCATTTTACATTGCAAATAAGGCCTTGCTGAGATAATGAATACTTACTGAACAAAATTACATGCAGTAAGAGTTTAAGAGAACACTGTTCCTGTGGAGACTTTTCAGTCTCACTTCCTTAATGAACTGACAGTACACCAAATAAACCAAGACATGGAAGTTCAATGTCTGCTTTCTGTTAGTGCAAAGTTTCAAGCTCCAGTTTGAAATAAATTAAACTTTAATATATTTTAAATGTCCTTCTATCCTGAAAAGTGGCTAGTGAAACTGGAATTCAAAACTGTAATTCATACACAAATTAAATAGTGACTTTTTTTTTGTTTGCTTTATTATTGCTTACCATGAATGGCTCTAGCTTTACCAGGAGTCAAAAGCTGCAAAATTTCGTTACTTAGGCCAGCAGATACAGAGCAGGGAACCAACCTGCCTAGCAACAGCACTATTTTTGCAGTTTTTTTCAGAATTTTTTAACTCAAAACTCTAATGTGATAATAAACTTCAGTGCAATTCTGTTATCTTTTAGAGTATGAAAACTCACAGACATACTGATCTTGTTTAAAAATGGGATAGAACTAGTACTGTATTTGAGAACACCTACAACCACAAGCTGCTTACCACAGAAACAAGTTTTAGTGCAAACTATTTGTGACTACCAACTACATAATATATTGCATTCATAGCAAAGACACCAATAAACCTAGTAAATGCTGGATTAATTTTGGAACAACATCCAAGACTCAATTCCTACTTACTGCAAATACATACCAAAAGTAAATATCTAGGATACATTTACATTCAACTTATATTTTAAAAAGAAAATGCCAGAACTTTCTAACAAATAGTTTTTAAAATTTTTGCCCTAAAAAACCCTAGAACAATGCCAAGAGTCCCTACTGCAGTCAAATGGAGAAGGGAGTAATTTCAGATTTTAGAGACTGAGAACTGGTAATAGGTTGACTTTTTACAGGTACTGATGAATTTGATAACCCAAGATTAACATCCTAAGCAGCATAAGGAGAAGCCAAAGCGTTCAAAAACAGCTAACACATGCTGAAGAAACTTTCTACTGAAACTGCCATGATGTGTTTTAGTTAAATTCAGTGAAACTTGGGAATGTCTATTTTTGTGTGTTCTGTGATGATGAATAATTTGGTATTATATTCACGCTTTATAATGTAAAATATTTGTATTTTATGTATTTTAGATTTCTGTAATCTAACTACTGTAGATGAAAAATATATAGCTTTTCTAAAATGGTAGAAGTATTTCCACTTATTGTACTGATATTGTGCAATAAAAATACAAAACTAAAACAGGACATCATGAAATAGCGAAAAAGCACATGACCTCCATACAAAGTCTCAAAGATAATCACCCATCCACCCATCTATGACAAACACTGCCCCTCTCATTTAGGGGACTGAAATTACTGCTAGTAACAATGACAAAGATACACCTATTTAATCATTACATTTATGGCCTGACGTTTTATGTCTATGAAGCTGTATGATTAAATCATAGAGCTGTCAATCATGCACACAGAATAAACACAGTAAGACAGAAATAGGGCAGCAAAAGCAAAACCAGCTGTTTGTGTGCACAAACCACCCTCATTCCGCATGGCCCTGCAGTGACTGAAAACAGACAGCATTTCAGAACTGACCTCCTCGGATTTACACTCTGGTAAAAAAAGTCAAGAGTAAGTTTGCAGAAGTGCATTAAAGAAAGAAATCTGTAGTGCATACGCACTGTACTCAAAACACAAATGAAAGGAACGTCAGAACTCTGCTTTCAGGACCGTAACTAAGAGTGTATTGAACCACTTAACTGCATACCATTGGCAAAACAGTGTCCATTACCGAGTCCAGAGGGAAAAGGTGGAGAATGAGTCATACTTGATATAACTTACTGCAACTTCATGGATGTCTCATGATGAAACTATGGAGAAGTTACTGATTATGTGAAGTGATTAGAAAATAAACTTAAGTGGCAATGATAATACACCTTGCATTACACTGAAAAACACAATTACCAGTTGAACAACTAACAGGTGGATAGAAGATAAACCACTTTACAGTTACTGCCTGGCTGCCTCCTTTACTTTGTTTTGCTACTTCTAGAATACAAAAGCCTCCTGTTCTGTTTTTCTTTATTATTGTTTTACTTAATTTGCAATTCCTATGCTAACTCAAGTCACACTGATTTTTAGAGCAATTCTGTCTGACACTGCCACATAGTGGATCTCATTATCAGAGGAGAGGCTGATACACAGAATTAGGTCCCATTTGCAGGACTCAAAAGTCACTCAGAAGGGGCACAGACAAACCTTTCGTAGTCTGCATCTTTGTACGATGATTTGAGATCCAAAAAGCCATTCCTTATCATCACCCTCTTTTCTGCTCAATATGTTTACACAATGTAAATGACTGAAAATTTAAGAGATATGGAAGAAGTCTCTCATTCTTACCCAAGGTATTATTTGTCACACTAAATCATGCTGCATCACTGTTGATGTGCTGGAACACAGATACTTGGTAAACCTGCTGGAACATTTGGCTGTGAAAGACTTTATTTTATCACTACCTTTTATAAACAGAAATTACCATTCTAGTAGTAATCATGATAACTTCAGTCTTTTTTTTTTAACTGTATGACGATCAATACAGTATGTTATGTGGGGAAAGTCTTTCCATTTTAAAAAGATAAATCATATTTCTCTGACCTGATGCCATAAAGGGTGAAAATATGCTCAAGTGCCTAAAGTGTTAAGATATTACATTAGTGTAAGCTGCATACCATAAAAATTAATTCCTGTCTTTGTAAAAAGCTAATTTCACGGACATTGAAAAGACTTTTCTTTTTCAAAAAATGGTTAGAAGATCCTACTTCTGATACCCCTTATTTGTTCATAACTGAGAACCAGAAAAAAATGCAGACCAAAATTCGTAACTTTTGTCTTTCAAACATATTGCATGTACAGCTCTGTTTTGGTCTAAATCTTACTTATAGTAAAGTATCATTCAACCCACCACAAATAAATTATTTTTAACTTTTGTATGCAGTATTGGTTAACACTACTGAAATTGCATAATACCCCGTAATATGGATTACCAGGAATAACAGCTACCAAGAAAAAAAGCTCAAATTTAATTAAGTTATTAATTTACAGGTTGAAATAGGAAAGCCTACGTCCTTGTTCCTAGTATGAATAATGATTTGGCAATGAGAAGTTGAAGAAATCTGCATGAATATTTTTGCCTTTATTTACATATATTACTTTACTGGGTTTTATTTATTATGTTTCTGGTTTTATGAAAGAGCAGTTGTAAACAAAATAGTTCCATAACTTCACTTACAAGGTAATGTGATGATAAATCACTCTTCTGACAATTTTTAATATCTCTGGCATGAGATGTCACTAGGGAGAGTTAAACTGCAATAGAACCATTACATTTGACACTCTGGGGGCCACACTTCCATGCAAAAGAGAAATAAAAAATCCAAATTTATTTTTCAAACCCACAAAGTATGAGAGGGTGGGTGCAACATGGATGAACTCAGTAAGCAGTGAGGATGCTATTACTTGTGGGTTCACGTGACATTAACAATGTAAGTCCCGTGAATGACACAATCCAAGTACTGCATATCACTGAAAAATGTAGCAGGACCTCAGCCCTGCTGAGGTAAATTGGGTAATTTGATGGGTTTTAGTTAACAATGTAAAATATTCTTTAGCAATTTTCTAAGAGACAAAGATTGCGCCTCCTGAGGGGCACAGCAGCCATTTTCTGAATCTTCATGCTTTCAGATACTTACCTGACAACATCCCTTTCTCATATCAAATAAAAATATTGTTTTTTCTCAAAAAGTGATCTAAGAGGTTCACTAAAAAGGTGCTACAGCAAAGCTTAGTGGCAAAAGTGGTCACAACTTGATTGTTCTGCAATTCTCACACTTTTGACAGCCTCCTGGTGCAGCCAGAGCATTGCTAGTTTCTTATTAAGGGTCAGACGTCAAACGTCCCTTTTGTGTGTGATCCAGCACGTTCCTTCTGCATGCGGTCAGAAGCATCATGTGGCTGTTAACAGAAATTAATTTCAATGTGTCCCCCACTGTATTGGAACTCTCACCTGGCAGGTAATGGCTCTCAGAGTCTTCTACATACCAGTCATTATAAAGAGACACTGATGTTCCTCAATTTTGTATTTGCAATTCTTTGGTCAAGATACCAACTCAGTGTGACACATTTAGACAGCAGCTGCATTGTTCTACATTTGTATGAAACTTCCCAGGATCATTCTGGGAAAGTCATTTTGATCCAAGAATTGAATGCTGAAAACCACAGAAGTAAGAAACCATGCACATCAGCACAACACAGCAATTACTTAGCTATTTTCTTATTTTCATTTCACATGACTTAACAGGAAATTATTCCAAACCTGTGGAGTTCAAGGAACAGCACGTACTCTATTTCTTAAATAACTGAAAACAAACCAACACAAATTATGACCACTTAAAATCCATTTCAAACCCATGCAGCAAAATTTCAGGTCAATTCTCAGGAACTAGACAAAGGCATAAGTACCACAGAAAAGTCCAATACCTACAGGTACATAAGGACTCAAAAGTAGAACCCATCACTTTCCCACATTAGGTGCTTGTTTTAAAAAAGAAGTCATTCACTGCACTCCTTTTCCTGGCTTCTCCAGAGATAGTTAGGCACTGCACAACGCATCAATCCGAAGGAGCATGAGCATGCCATCTGTAGCTCTTTAAAAACTTTGACAGCTGTCATACTTGCTATTACACAACTTTGCATTCCTAATCCATGTCCCTGCAACACACAGCAAAGTTCTAGCATCTACCAGCTAGTTCCACAACATGATGTGCTTTCACAAAATATAGCAAATTTTGCAAATATACATTTGCAAATTACCGATGGCTAATCAAATAGAATATGCTCAGAGTACTTAAAACCTATTGTAAGTTTACAATTGCAAGCAATTAATTTAACGTTTAAGTGAATGAGTTTTTCCCTTCAAGGGAAGTTAATGCTTATTTAGATACATAAAGATGGTTAGTTTACAAATCAGACCAGTAAGAGGTGGCTTTGAGCCCAAGCCTCCATGCAACTCTTCAACAAATAAACTTTAATAAAGTTGTAAAAAATCCTGAAGAGTTCAAAAGTAATTTTGATGAAAGGATTAAAAAGGAGGGGTAATAATATATGGAAATACCTATTAACAAAATACCAAGAAGATACTTCTCCAGAGAGCTTACTTAGAGAAATCCAAAATCAAAAAAAAGGAAAGATTTCTGAAAGATCTCATAGCAGCAATGAAAACAGACCTTAGCCTTTTCTTTCCCAAAATGCTACAGCCAGGAAAATCAGACCTATATTCTATTCACTGATAATTTATGATGCATCAGAAGAATTTTGTGGCTGCTTAACAAATGCTCCATGTCAAGAAGTCCACAACAATGACATTTTCATCTTCTCTGGAGTGAAATTTTACCTTTAATATGTAATCATTCTAATATAATAAATTACATAACTACAAGAACTAAATGAACCATTACAGCTTAAGAGATCCAGCCATTACACTGAATTGTCAAATTAAATTTAGGATGAACCATTCATTGGAACTGTAAGAAAGTCTCCCCCTCAAAATTCCTACAAATAGCAAAAAAGATCTGTCACTTTTGCTGTCCTCCAAATCAAGTGCTAAAATATAGATAAAACAAAGAATTGAAACTAGAATTCTTTCCCAATGTGAAATCTTGCATTACCATCTGCTCCCCAAGGGGATGGTGGTGGAAATCACACAAAATATCTTTACATTTCAGCATTCTTGAAACAGACAAAAAAGAACTCAGCTTTCATTACACTGTCATATGTAGGCACCAGTGAAAATACATAATGCAATTTTCCTGTGTTCAGTTTAAAATGACCTTATATAACACATTACCTTCTTTTGAGCGTCACATATTTGAAATTTAATTTTTTCTTAATAGGTTCTTCTAAACCATAAGGGAGTCTTTGAAATAATCCCAATGCAACTTCAGTGTTCATTGCATTAGTTATAAAGATGAGAATAAATTACATGATGAGTGATACCATTCTTAAATGAAAATCAGAAAACACCAAGCACTGCAATTTTCTTGTTTCCAACTACTGAAACACTTATAACTATGATAGAGTCTTACACACACATGCTTTCCATACTTCACATACAATGCTTTTCTTCAAATCACTGCAGAAATATTTCAATAGAAGAGATGAGTCTGTTACTAGTCACCAATGCGTAGAATACTTAACATTGTAAAAAATGGAAATATTGCAAAAAAAAAATTAAAACCAATGAAGTTCATGTTCTAAAAGCATGAGGTAAAAATGCAGTTATGTTGTGCAATGAAAAAAAAATAGCAAGCTTTTGGCTACTTACATAATATATTATCATAATTCCTTATTTATTTTCCATAGTAAAAAAAGAGATATTAGAGATAATAGTGAATTACTCTTTTGAGACAACACTTGAAATTTTTAAGTGCTATGAAATAAGCCATTTAAATGCACTAAAGCAGTATTAAATCACATTATTTAGCTCAGTTTTTAAATTCCGTGTCTTTATTGCTAAAAACCTGTAGTTCATAAAATTATCCTTCAGCTTTCATGTAATTAATGTATTTTCAATTTGAACATCCAGAAATAACAGACTTTATTAAATTACCTCTGGTATCCCCAGTTTTCTACAGGCATCCAAAAAGTTTTCCACGTTTCTCCTGCATTTGGCCATGCTAAGTTTTGGCTGTAGAACAGAAAAAAAATCGTCTATGTTTAAAGAAGTCATGAAGAACAGACTTAACTGTAATTAACAGGATCACACCTTTTAAATTTTTTATGTATGCACAAATTTTTAGTAGCTATACACAATATTAATGTGTCTGAAGAATCAATGTCCTATTACTTTAGAATCTCAAACATTTCTACAATTTGTCTCACTCAGAACTATTCACCAAATACTTACAGTAGTATCATGCTATTAAAAAGAAAAGCCAAAACCCAAACTCCTCAATATTATAGTTTCTCAATATCAGATGTGAAACAATGGTAATTCCTGAATATCCACTTAAACCAAGAATTCACTGTAGTAGCAAGGAATTCAAAGAATTAATTTTCCAGGCTAAAGTAATTTGAAGGCTGTTTCAAGAAAGAAAACATCAATATAAAGTTGAAACAAAATGAAAAAAAAAATTAAATACGTGCATTTTGTTACAGAAAACACCACAAGATAGTTTTTTTTAAAAATCAGCATGAGAAGTTTTTACCCCAGAAATCCAAGTTTGCATATTTTGGCAATGTCATATTTTTACCAGAGATAGAAATTATTTTAAGTCAAGGAACAGCAAAAGAAATTCCACTAGAATATCTGAAAAATTATACTTTTCTTAAATCAGTCTTTTTGAAAGTTCTTACAGGTTGTCTCCAAAATCCACATGGTATTCTCAGAATTGAGTATCAGGGTTCACATGGCAAATTTTTACCAAAATATACATTAAAAAGAAGAAAGGCAAATAGTCTGAAAACACACAAAACCACTTCAGAACCAGACTGTTACCAGAAACCTGGAACAATGATCTATTCAAGAAATAGACATAAATAAAGACAGAAAATGCAATTAATGCAATATTGTTTTCTTAAGTTTTAATAAATGCACACAGAATTTATGTCCTGAAATCTTCAGGTCCTTAGATTTAGGCAAGCCAAAATTAAGTCACTATAGTGCAAGTTTCCGTTCTGTCTGCAGGTGAAAGGAATCACGTCTACATTTAACTCAACAGGACAAATATACTAATAACTGACAAATATACACTTAACTGTGTTAAGTGCTTTAGTAACATGACATCTGCTATGTCATACACTGCTGAAGAAAACCTCACTTTTTTCAATCCACAAAGGAGAGGCTAGTTTTCTTTTTTAAGGGTGTACTAGAATGAAACTTGTAATCAAAGCATTTCATACTGTTCTGAACAGAAATGCCATAATGAAAATACCCAGTCTTGTTACTAGATCAGGTACAAGACAGGATAATTTTGTTCATTTATAAATGTGCTTGTATATATATACAGGTATACCTAGATGATATATATAAATGTATTACATATAAAAGTTAATGAACATTTGCAATCATATAAACGTTGCCCTTAACAGCAAAGATCTTCCATTGAACAGTAACATGGTTTATGTACCCAAATATCATTTGGGAATGAAACAGTAATCAATAAAACATTTCAGTGCAGGAAGAAACATGCAACTTACTACTGCTGGTGAGGGTACATGAATGCTCCCGACAGACCGAGGGCGAACGTGATTTACTAAATGGCACAGAACGACACCATCCATCAGAGCCGAGCCCAGGTCTTCGGGCAAACAGATCTTCAGTCTTGTTTCTATGTTCTGCAAAGGAAGAATGCAGGCACACTTTGATACAGAAATGCATGAATGGGACAAAAAGGGAATAAATACCCTCATCATTTATGCTGTAGGTACATAGCCAGGTTTGGAGTTTTTATTAAGAAAAATACAATTCTTTTATATAACTAATTCTTTAGAAACTAAACCACAACCTCCTTTATGCTGGTCACTCAACTACATAAGCTTCTTTAAATGAACTCAACACTGCAATGCTGCTGCCACAATATGCATCTGTTTTTATACAGAGTTATAAAAACATATCTGCATGCAATTAGTCATGTGACTGAACTGCACGTGGCTCCTTCCTTTTACCATTCGCCCAAGTCTTCTACTTATCCATCTTAAATTTTCTTCATCAGCAGAAAATTGAAACAGAACTACATTGTCTTAATGACTGAACAAGCGGAGAATAAAAGGCAATCATTCCCTAGTAGCCTAAAAATTACTCAGGAAGATTTAGTGATCAGAAAAATAGGTAAGAGAAGGCAAAACATTCAGATGTAAAAGAGAAATTCTGGATACATGTTAAGAAAAACGGAAGACTCAATGAACAGAATTTGATATTGCAAAATAAAATACTTTTGAAAATATTTAAGTATTAAAAAAAACACCAAACCCAATAGATTGTTATATATGATGAGTCTCCTGAATTGTGCTTGAAAACATTCCAGCTCTCCACTTAGAGATAATTACTCCCCATTATCTTTAAATAGATATTTCTTAGTTGAACCTCTTAATGTCATTACTCTCTATTAGTATGTTACCTCAACTTATACCAGTTGAATATGAATATCTATGAATAGATAATTATTTTTAGAAAAAAGGAAGTAGGTTGGAAGAGATTTTCGGAGGTCACAGTCTAACAAATCTGAAGTGACACCAGAGCCCTGGTTAGTTAAGTTTTGGATATCTGCAAGGACAGAGAGCCCTCAAAATCTCCAAGCAACTTTATTCAGTGTTCCGCTGCCCTTAAGGCAAAGAATTTCCTCCTTATAACTACTTGAAATTTCTTTGCAATTTGTGCCACTGTTTTTCATGGGTTCACTGGTAATCTTTGAAAAGCCGGGCTTTACGCCTTCTCTTTTACAACCTTTCAGGCAGCTGAGGACAGTCACATGATAGTCTCAGCACTCTAAAGCAAGAAATCCAAGCTAAAGAAATCTAGCTCTTCACTTCTTCCTCATACATCCTTTATTTGGGTGGCCTCACCATGAAATAGCCTCCACTGAAGCATTCTGGGGTTTCATCATATTTTCTCATTTTTTCTTTTACTAGACACGCTATTCAAGTACTTGCATGTAGGTTTCACAAGTGGCTAACATGGGAATGCCTCATGTTCACTAATACAATGTTTTGCTTTCACCTTGGTTTAATTCACAAATCAGAAAACATTTTTAGTAAATAAATACATAAAAGAATACACTCTGAAACTGTTTTTCCAAAACCTGTTACAAAAATATTTACATAAAGTTAATAAAATAAAAATGTATTTGTTAGAACACTAGTTTGTCTGTTGGGAGACTATTCAGTGTAGACCAGGGTATGCTTTTTATAGGAGCACAGTGCATCTACAATACCAACTCAATGCCATTTCATGCTGGAGTTCATGGCTCTGTGGAATCTCACTACATGCTAACTTACCACTGAACAATTCAAAAGCAAAATTTACTAATATATGTACTTATTGAATAAAGTACAAACTTTATGACTTATATGTTATGGGCTATTTTCTTGTGCAGTACATAATCAAATGCTCTGGTGGTTACTAATGTCACTAAAGGACCCAGTATATCTAAATAAGTTTTATTAATTTTAAAATCTCACTTTGCATTTTCAAACACAGTCAGTCTTCTAGCTCACTGACTTCTAATTAAACTTCTCACAAGAAACAATCATTTGCATTCCAGGACATGATATTTCAGGGTGAGAGCAAAGGATAGTGAGTGGGGCTAAAATGAAACACATTAAACCAGCATTACTGGCAATACCTAATACTGTGTAGAGACAGCCTTATTACTTCTCCATAATCATGCCTGACACAGTGAATAACCTTGTTCTAATTTTCATTGTGAGGATTAAGTGAACTAATGCACAAGGCAGGAATTTAGCAGAAATTACCTATGATTATTTTTAGGAACCATGGTAACTCTTCAAAGAAATGTTTAAAAGCTGCATTGATGCTGCTGAACAGACTAGGCTCAGAATAACTACAAACTACTGCAGTTTATTACTGCTATTTCCCCATTGCCACATTTTCTTTCCCATTGCTAATAAGTCTGTCTCATCTAAGTGCTGCATCTTGTCCTTTTGGCATCATTCAGGTTTAGAATTGATAATACACTACATCCTAACAACTACGTTAAATCTTTAACAAGACCTGTTCTGTTAAAAAATGCATATAATCATCAGGGCAAAGTTAGGTTAATTCATACTTAGAACAGCTGAGGGCCTGAGGTAAGACAACGCAAATCTATAAGTCCGTGTAGTTCGACATTAAAAGTCTCGCCATTTAAACACTTTTTGGTAAAGAGAAGAACCCTCTTGCTTTAGAATTAAATATTTAAAACAAACTGATAATTTTTCAATTAGCCATTCCATGAAGCTAATGAGATAAAGACAAATAATCTTGTAATTCAGATGTGAAGTGAAAATCACTTATCACGTTCAGGATTTGCAGTTACGTTAATGTCTGTCCCTGTCCTGTTAATGGGATATAACTGGAAACCTTGACAGGTTCAGGCTTGTGACATTCCTCACAGCAAAGGTTGCCATCTCTTTTTTGTCAACACAACCAGGTGTCACACAAACATTGCTACCCAGGTATTAGTTGGGTAACACATATCCTATGCACCAATTTTTCCATCAGGTTCTAGCTCTTACATTCAAGACAATGTATCAGGAAATCACCTTCTGCATTCAGATTTTCCACTGATGAAATACTGATTTGATTTCTAAGAAAGCTGCTTCAAGCATTAGTTATCTACTTTCAGCTTAAACTAATAAATTTCACTATGCCTTTTACATTCAAAACTGAAGATTTCTCCAGCTGTTTGGAAATAGTTCCTAGACCTCTTTCTCTCTCTCTCAAGTGCTCACTTCATCCTTTCTGATTAAATTAAACAAATCATTAATTCCACCAGTGCAAGGCATGCTGATTAACTGGATGTCATTCAGGTAACTCCCATTATTATTTCACATTTTTACAAAGTCTTTCCTGAAATACAGACATCTGATTGTGATAAAGAACTAAAGAACTTCAGCAATAGTCTCATCAATGTGATTTGCAGAAATAATAATGCCTCATTTAACCTGTCTTGTATTTTTCTCCTTAGGCAACTTTCCCAAAGAAAATTTTTAAAAGATATTCCATCAGCATAAATTAATTCTACCAACACTCACATACCTCACGTAGCTGTTCCACAAGCTCTCTCTCTTCTCTCATCTGCTCCATTTTCCTTCGAATTGTGAACTGTGGATCTATTGATTCCAAATTTCTTTGTGGTCTTAAGAACACTGTGATTTTTAAAACGAGAGATTTTAGTTTAAGAACAAACACTTTATTTATTTCTAAATTAAGCAAAATCCTTAGGCATTGCCTCCAGCAAAAACAGTAGAAAATTTTTTTCACCTCAAGAGGACAGAAAAATCTCATCTTGGATTACAATTATGAATGGCTGCTTTTTGGATATTGCTCTGGCCAGTGTCCTGAGGCAGCAATGGTGCAGATAATTTATCATCCAAATACTAATCTGAATGGGCAAATTTTGTCAGATGATTAAGCACCAGCACCAGTGTCCCTCAGAGAGGCTGATATGTACAACGCTTTGTATTTAACATGGCAGGAAACACCTCTTACTCTTAAGTATAACTCTCTCCTAGCAAGATGCTGAATTTCATAAAAAGCTGTGACAAGCTTCCTACACAGAACAAAATGCTTACTAGATAAGGTTATGCTAAAAAAATAAAAAACAAAAACAAACCCACCAAATAAAGACAAATGTAGGAAGACTCAGCCATTCAGTAAGTGCCTACACTAAAAAGTCATATTGCAAACATTGCATTGCACACACCCTTGGCAGTTCTCCTTCCTAGTAGTCCTGTCAACTCTATTACTTTGCCCACAATACAGCTCCTTGAAATCATTACATGACGTTTCTGCAAATATACACCTCTAGCCTTCCACTTCTGTGAACAGTGACTGCTTTGAATGGGTTGGAAGAACAAGGTGTACAGCCAAAATGCAACTGTCCCTGTTTGTGACTCTGTTTGCCATCTCACACAAGTGCAGTCATGATGAATCTCACTCAAACTGTGTGCAGGTTCACCTGGATACAGGCTGTTTAAGTCATGAGATGACTGATCTAAGTTACTTCTCTAATCAAAGGGACAGATAGACAGCATCTATGGCACTTCAGCCAAAGGGCAGAGTTCTTTCCCCTAGCTACTATAAAAAGCTTAAGGCAACAAACTCCTTGTATATCTTTAGGCTATTCATCTTAGGCATCAAGACAGAATAAACCATGGCCAATTACTAAACTTGCTTCCTTCCACTACTTGACTCATACAGTCCTAATTTTCTCAGTTACATTGTTACATTGCTGTAATTTCAGTAAAATCAGTAATTTCTGGAATGGCATATTAATGCTATTTGTTAAACAGAATTGCTTTTAAATAGAACGCCTAATATTACAGTTCTATATTAGTAAACTCTATTCTTTATAATGTCATCAGAAATCCCAGGGACAGAGTGGGAGAGCATCCTATAGAGAATGTGCAGGACTGAGAACTACAGAGTGACTACAGCTCAGTTCCCTTCTCCAGCTGGACAACACATCTTCATCAGTGTCACCACTCAAAAGCCTCTACACAGAGGTGCACATATCATAAATAAAAACATTCTTCATGCTGACCTGCCACACAAGGCAGAGAGTAGCAGAGCCATGCCTTCAGATGCAAAAGGCCCACAGTTTTACTGATATTTAATCTTCCACTTTGTAGAAGGCAAACTCAACATTCAGAATTGAATTCTAATTCCAAATAGGGTGTATGAACAGATCCATGCTTCCTAACATTTTGTAGAAAGGTGACATGTGACTATGACTGTTCATACCCAAAAACACAGAGGCTGTTAGAACACTGATATATGGTGAAAAATACCTAAAATGTTATTTATAAATTGTATCATTTAAGATGGCTACCAAAAAAAAAAAAATTCCAAGTTTTTCAAGAGCAGAAACCCTTATCATGGACTTCTATTAACTCCAGAACTGTACTGTATTAAAATTTCTGCATTAGCAACTCGAATAATTTCCTGGAGGCTGTTTCTAAATTTTTAGGACATGAAATAGAAATCTCCTATCACATTAATTAAAAATAGTAGCTGCAATTAGTAAAATTTTTCTAGGTCATTTTACAAGTCTAATAATTGAGCTTTCTGCCTCTCACAGATGAAACACCTAGATAAAAATCCTTCTTTAAGAGTACAACCATGGTTTAAATGGTACTTAAAAGCCACCGTAGCTTTATTAGCAGTAGCAACATTTCAAATAATTATCTACAAAACAGTAGTACAGAATTATGTTCAATTTTCATAGAATGAGAGTATAACTGTGGTCTTCATTCAGTTTAGCTGGCCACAGCTATCCTTTTTTAGGCCTTTATGAAGTCAAAGTTCCAAGATTTACCTCCTTCCAGTTTCAGATTACAAATGTCCATTACTGAAAGGTTTCAGCATTACTTTGTCAATTCCACCACAAGAAAAAGGCAGGCTAATCTTAGGCAGTGAGAAACTACAATTAAAAGCTTTTCAATAAAATAAGTTTAATTGATTAAAAAACAGAATTAAAAAACCTCCACACCCTAAAGCATTAACTATAAAAGTTTTAGTTATGTAGTGAATTTTTTAAAAAGTGTTCCCATAGAGGAAGTTTTGGCAGTCCTAAATGTTGCTTACTTCTCAGCATTACACACAATCTCCAGCAATGGGAACTCATACCTCACACACACCTGAATGTCAATTTTTCACTCTTTCAAAGAATCAGTTTCTGCTTTTTGAATCCATGCTCAAGCCAGGTTATTAAGTAGTACTTGTTCCAATATTTTTTTTTTAAATTATTTTGCACAAGTGTCAACAAGTTAGATGTGTAATAGTTAATAACATAGTATGTACTCAACATACTACTGTCAAGGACAAACTTCGTGGTGAAAATTTTCATTTCTGCACTGAATTTTAATGCACATTTCTGCACTATTAATTGTACATCAAGGAATTCAGTGTACTGAGTACTTAGTGTGACAATGCCATCCTTCAGGCAAACCACAAAATGATTTAATCTGACTCTAAATATAACTGACAAAAAGAAGGTTGGACTATGACAGGCAGAGCTGAAGTCAGGGCAAAAGTTCATAGTTACCTTTCTCTTTGATTGACTTATTCAATCTAAATTTAAGTAAAAGAAATGCAATAGATGCAATTAAAAAACCAGACAGTTCTAAAAGCAGTTTCTGCTCTAACACTCCAAGACAATAAATACTAACATTTCCATTTGGCTTAAAATTTGAGTGACAGGGGGCTTCTATCTGTTCCAAACGCACAAGCTAGTCTGTGCCCCTCCTTTCATTTAGAAGAATAAAACACTAAAAAATATAGGTTAACACAGATCAAATTCTGCACTGATAGAAGAAGCACCTCTAAGTTTCTCTGTTACACTATTCATCAGTGAAATGTTAACTTAGCTTCAGACCATCATGAACTAAGTTCAGTTTTTTCAAGCTACCAGTATCAGAATTCTTATATTCCACACTCACTTCCCTAATATAGCAGGTTCCTTATGTATGCATTTATGGTTTTATAATCAAGAACTCTGAGGCAAATAGGAAATACTCTCAACTAAAGAACTGAACTAAGAATGAAACACCCTTTGTGAAGGGGCTTCAGTCCGGAAGTCTTGGGTGGTACAAGTGTGACTTCCAGAGTGGCATCTGAATAGTCAGAGAGGAAAGTTAGGAAAGTTAAGGATAACTGTAAGCTAAAGGTTTGCATTTATCATTCAATATTTGTGGTCTTGGTTTCAATCTGATGATTTTGACAGTTTCACAACCTTTTAATATCTAAACACCTTTCTACTTCAGGGCAACTGGCAAAACATGGCCCACTCTGCGTATTAGTGCTGTGACTTAGTGTATTATGACAATAAAACCTTGGAGAAAAACAAAACAAAAGCAGCAGTAACAAAAGTCCACTAATGTACCTGACCTTCACTGTGAACAGCTTATTAATAACAGTTTCTGTTGGACAGAAATCACTATTTTTGCTTAGCTGATTGTTTCAGCTTTGTTTCTTTATGGATCCTTCTATTATGCTAGCTATGCACCTGCACCAATAAATGCAAATGGAATCAGGATATTTTAATAGTTAAGTAACTTTCAAAAAATAATAAGAAATGCAGAAGAGAGCAGCAAAATTAACTGCTGTTTGAGTACAACTTTTACAACTCTTGAAAATAAAGCAAGTAAATAAACCCACATTGAAAACAGTTCTTGGAATTAATATAATGGGAAAAGTTGTTTTGCCAGAGAAGAGAAGAGTGAAACTTCACTCTGACTTTTGACACTACATATTCCAGAGCAAATTAAAGTGCATCCTCTGAGGAATTTAGTCTTATAAACATCCCCTGGAGAGTATTGTCCTTTGTCCTTAACCACGTGGGGTATTCACCACATACTCATGTTTCTGAAAACACAAAATTAAGTAAATTATATACGGAACACCTACCATTGTCACTGTCTCCTTCAGATGGGATACTGTAGCTAAAGTTGTCCCATGTTTGTGCCTGTGTAAGTGTGTTGAAGGAGATAGGAGGAAAACTGAGGGATGGGTCTGCTGGAGGGGAGTGATAACCAGTCCAACCATGGTGGTAATAAGGACCGGAGTGGGGATAAAAGTGGGCAACAGCATTTTATATATGGCATTAGGATTGTATGGTAATGGCAAAGATGCAATTCAAAGGTGATTAATACAAAATGCATAAATTTTGAGAAAAGAATGAAAGATGGTGCAGAATAAAAAGAACGAAGAGTTAAATGTTAGTACTTGTAAATCATACATTATATGTGCAGTTAAGGCTGTCCAGCTTAGTAAGATCATTGTAACCATAGCACTTCACACAACTTGCTACAACCAAGTTTTAAGAAAAAGTACCCATAGATTTTACATTACTGCTTGATAAAAACCTTGACTCTGAGTCAGAAGGTAAATATACCAGCTGTGAAGTTTCAAGAAGGAAACTATCACAGAATCAGGATTTTTATATATTTGTGTAACTATGTAATAAGAACACTTCTCACAAAGACAAAGAAAATTTATATATCCATATGAAAATATTATTGCATTACAATTTCCTAGCTGATTTTGGAAGTAGCAACTACATTATCACTTGGATTCTCATTTTGTTGAAGGATGTTCAGTAAGTACATGTACCACAGTTGTTTTCCTTTAATTTTAATTCACTTCATAATAAATGAAGCACTACCTTCTTTTCTTGCTAACTTCCCCAGCAATAAATTCAAATCTACAATGGGTCCACCACCCTAGGTAAGTACTGGTCCTCCACAACTTTTAAAGGCTTCCTAAGGACAAGAACAGGCATAGAATACCACCAAAGGCTGATGCTGAGTTTGCACAACAGACTTTGGCAAACTTGTACCATAGACAGTCTTCTAACAAACACAACATCATTAATTACTCGACTGGGGTCCCTGAAGTACAAAACACTGTACATTTCCTCAGAAGCTGCAACAGTCTGCAGATTATTCACCGGATGACTGTAAAATCATGTTATGCCTACAGTTCATGAACTCATTATGGAGCTAAATTGGGGCAGCAATACAGCTCCTTTTCTCCCTATCCATTCTGCCTTCTCTCCTTTAACAAGTCACAACACCACCTCTTACTGATCCTCAGATCCTTCTGCAGAAATCTCTTTCCTTCTCCACCACATCTACTCTGCACTTCTGTCTCGTCTTGATTGTGGCAAGGATTTCTGCCCAAGCTTTCCTCAAACCTCCATTCTACAGTGATCAGAACTGGATACTGACACCCTTAAAATACCTCCCTCCTTAATCTCTTCAGCATTTCATCCATCCTTCCAAAGCTTCATACTGGTTTCCTATTTTCTGACAGAGATTTAAATTCCTTTTCTGCCTTTCACAGTGATGTTGCTCCTTAATGAACTCTTCCTGTATCTGATCACAATGTTCCTTACCACTTCTGCAAAAAAACATTATTGATTCAATCATTTTTTGTTTTTCACATTTATCTACTGAATCTTACACAAAAGTGACATTCATGTTCTTCAGACCAAACTAGAGATTATGAACTACCTCTGCTCTAAATGCTAAACCATAAACACAAATCAATTCAACATTGCTGTGAAGATCTAAAAGCAACAAAAACCACTTAAATATTAGAAGAAAATCCAAAGTCATTTACCATAAGCACAGAAAGTCCCTCTTTTCTACCATTCCAAACTAATATTCAGAAGGAACTTAATAATGTAGGAATGCTCCTTCCCACAATTTTGGAATCTGTATTAACATGAGAGTAATTCAGACTGTGTCACATAAAACTTCACCTTAAACTTCTTTTCAGAGTTCCACAGCTCTCTCTTTTTAGACTTTCCCAAGGCTGGATCATTGCTTCTGGCTATTGGGACACCAGATCAGCTGAACTCAAGTGTCAGCACAAGAGTCAGCACAAACTCTGAGTCAACACTGGATAACAGTATACAGATTTATGGAAAAAGATGAACACTCTGTCTCTGGTAGCAATTGGGATTCTCAACTATTTTCCAAAGTACACAGATAATGCAGTTAGGGAAGACAACAAATAGATGGAATAAATATCCAGAAATAGAAAAACAGTAACAAGCACTCAAATGAGAGAAAGATTCTGCCAAGGTCAAGTTTCATTGCTCATTATATGTTCCAACTAACTTCAAATACAAGCACGTCTACCACAGATACAAACACTGTGCTTCACGTTCTCTACAAGTCACCCAAACTGAAGGCACTAGATTCACTATGTTATGCTACGTGAACATTTGCAAGGGAACAACTTCTCACTTCAGAATACAAAGTGCTTTGTGCCTTTGAGTTTTGTCAGTACATGCTTCAGCCTCTGACAGTAGAATTTTTTTGTCTGTGTTGCTGTCACTTTGTTCAGCAGAAACTAAGAAACACAGTGACTTAGAAATGGCACAACACAAAAGGAAAAACAATACATCTTGATTGCAAGATGTATTAGAAGCTGTTCAGACTTGAAGGTCTGGCATATTAAAGATACCATAAGACCATGGCAACTCTCAATTTCAACAATTAGCATCACTTTGAACATTTTAATCAATTTATGGATGAAGGAGGGAGAATTTAAATTTATTTGCTATTTTGAGTGATTCGTTTTAAGAGAGCTAATGCACTTCCCAGGAGGAAAACTACAGCTCTAAGAAAATTGTTTCTGTTCAATGGAATTTTTTAAGGTTTTCAAAATTAATGTGAATTTTAAAAGTCCATAATCTCTGAAAATATTTAAAATACAGAAGGAAATTATCTGAAAAATTTAAAAATCCTTTTTGCATTCAATGTAAACGTCTGACCCTTGGAAAAAATCTTTCAAGAAATGCAAACACATTCATTACATTTTAAAACATTTTCTTTGGGTACTTTGGGTTCTTTCTGTCAGCCATCAGATATTAATTTTCCCAATGTTTTGCCTAGCTTAAAAATGAAAGTATAAAAGGACCTTCAGTCCTGAACACATATCAGTAGGTACTAAGACAAGTTCAAGCCACTGTGGTTTATCCTCTGGAAGCACTTATATTTGTGTGTGTACTTCAAAAAACTGGAATCTTTTACCAGAAGTCTAGAACAGTTTACTTTCACCTTTCCAAGAGACATAAACCATTATGAAATGATGAGGAGGACAAAAAGTCAAATAGAAAGCAACATTCATTTTAAACAGATGAAAATAAACACAGTGAAAATAAACTCTCAAATTTCAGAAAAAATATGGTTGCATATATTTTCACTGAAAATTTGCCATTATTTTTTCCACAGAGCATGATGGACACATTTTAGTTAGAATACTTCAATGTTCTTTTAATGTTGCACTTGGATTTAAGAGATTTATAGAGGCAATTAATTCAAACGTAAGCTCTAACAAAGTTAAACAGTTAGAAGTCATAAGGACCATTTAACTTTATTACAGCTTACGTTTCCAGTAAGTTTTAACATTTCCCCGAAGGCCATTAAGAACTGAAATGAAAAAAACCTATTAAAATACAAACTATGCTAAAAATCTTTCCTGGGTCACAGAAATGCTGGACCTTTTCACTAGCTCAGGTCTATGATAATAAGCAGTACATAATTAATAAGTACAAATTCCAACCAGTGATAGAATGGTTCAAATGCACAAAACTTATACAAAGTTTTACAGGAAATACAATGAAGGAACTACAGACCTGCCAAGCAAACCAGCTTTAAAAGGAAAAACATGCGGGCTTCACAAACATGCCAGTATTTTCAGTCATGTACTACTTCTATCTGTAAATATTTCTTATTTGTTAGCAAAGCAGCAGAAGATGAAACAATATGCAGCTTTACTATGCCTTCGCAAGGTTTCATTTTGCTACATGGTGCTACATAATATACTGCATTTTTATTTGAAACTGGATGTAAAGTTTTAGTATTGCCAAGTATATATATACCATGGTATAAAGGTAGATGACTGAAGCTAGACATGATCAGGTGAGAAACTGTGCAGTAATGGGTCTTAGTGCCTGTTGTGTCTCATATGGAAAAGAAAATAAATTCACGTTATCAAGTTTAATGCAACCGTAACGTGACCAAAAGACACTCCAGTACTGGCATGCTCAAAGCTTTTAGAATATATGAGCTTCAATTAGTACAGTGCAGAAAATCAGCAGGTTCTAACCAACTGACTTTGGTATTCAATGAGGCTATACACAGCTGCAATATATAAAAAGGGGATGAAGTGTAGGACATCTGGTCTTGACTCATGTGACTTGGAGGTTTTGTTGCAAACACTGCAATCCAGTCTTTCTAGAAATTCTCTCAAAAAAGAGTCACTAGGCTATTTTGCATAGACCTATTCTAGCCATTAAGTATAAGAAACTCAGGCACGGTATGCCAAGGTCCAGAAGTGCATGTTAAACTAACACTTGAACAAGAAGTCAGTGTCTTGCATATTCTTCCACAAAGCAGCTTCCAAATCCCCAGCAGCAGATTTCACTGTGGGCTCATAACACAGCCCACATCCTGTGAAAGCAGCAGAGGGCCCCTTTGCTTTTTCTCCTGACAATGATATTGCAATATTGCCACTGGACTATGCAATATTACTCAATGTTTTATTTTCAACAGATCCTGAAAGGACCCATTTGCTCATCATTTAACCCGTATTTTAAATTTATGTAGAAATATCAACATTTCTAAATCATCAGGAGCAAAACAGACCGAGCATTTAACATTCCAAAAACCAAAGAAATGCAGTTGAACAGATCTAACTACATATCACAACTACATGAGAAACTTAAAGTATATTCCTTCATAAAACCAGCTTTCTAACACTTAAAAAAAACCTAAAGCAAAAAATAACCCAACCAAATCTATGGGTACAATTTCATAAACATTTTTGCAATGTTTCACCAGCAGTTTCACAAACTGCTGCCATTATTACCAAGTATTCTGTTATGGAAACTACAAGCTTGTAGGGGTTTACCATCACTTGATTAAAAGCCTTTGGTGGTGAATGAGAGAAACTAGAACTATGGTCTTAGTATGCTGAAACATACTGAAAACCTACAGGCACTCATTAAAGTTGACATGGCATGAGTTAATATTGACTACCTCAGCACAGAGAAGGCAAAAACTGAATTAAATCGTGTAGCTAATCCAGTTTTTAAAGGAAGTTTTTATTCAAGCCCTCAGATACACCTCTAAGTTTAGGAGGTTTTTTGTTGTTACTTGCTTTTAGGTTTAGTTTGTTTGCTTTTAAATAAACTGCTGCTTGTTAAAAGACTGGTGGTTATGCAGATACAGTGCATTGCAAATTCACTGAACTCAGTTGTTGGCTGTAGTAAAGATGTAACCTTTCCATAATGCTTGATCTTTACTCAAGCATAACTACTGACTGACCCAATTAAGTGAAAAATTTTCAGAGCAAAACAGGTGTTTTCCAAACTAGCCTAATTATTTGCATATATTATTCAACAAAATCTAAACTGTATCACCACATAACAATCAAGCAAAAAATCTTATTTCAACTAGTATGTCAGCACAGATGATAAATATGTATATGCATATAAAATATGTGCAGTTATATCCGAACACATTTTTAATACACATATAACTTTATAAAACACCCAATTTACTAGTAATGAATGAAAAATGATCCATATATAATGTGCCAAATAAACAGTTCTTACAAATTCAATCTTGATTCAAAACTAGAGAACCTTAAAATGTTCAAAATTTCTTCTAACTGTTGTACAGAAAATGTTACATCGCTTACTTTTAAGGGGGGAAAATAGAGATATCTAATAATAACAGAGATGTAAAAAACCCCAAACCAGTACACATAAACTGGTCTCCCACATTACCTGATCGTGGCTTCAGGCCAAAAGGGATTGTGGTGTTTGTAGTAGGAGACATTGTTGGACTTTTATCCCTATTCTGTGTAATTCAAGAACATACATCAAAGTTAGAATAACACCCAGAATATATCTCAGCATACCTGACCATGGAAAATGCTAAGTTAACACTACTGCATGCTATAACTATTCCCATAATCTGATCACAATATAGTCCCAAACCTATGATAATCTCCCTTTTTTATTGCACCCTATTTCTCCGCTAGAAAAGACCAGTTTCTGACAAAAGACAGCAAGATATTCCCCTAGTTATAAATAAACTCAATTATTTCTCAGTTTTCTCCCATATCATCACTTGGTTCTATCAAACATACATTTTGTGGCAGAGTACATTTTAAAAAAACAAAGCAAAGGGCTGTTTTTCTCTAATGTTTGTTTCTTTCACAGAATTAATTATGATTCTCTGTGGTATTTTCCATTCAACGCCAAATTTCTGCATTAAAAACAGAAAGGAAGAAATTAAGCTTATGTCTGCCTCTTATGCTTAAGAGCAGGATCTCCCCTGACCCTGAACTAGGCTAAGAGCTCAGCAGGAAGAATGGAGCAGCAACATACAGGACAGGGGGAAGTATAATCATCATACCACCAATGGCAACACAGAAAGAGTCTTATGACCAAACTCCATAATGGGAATCCCATTTAAAAAGTGATTCCATTGGGAGCTGGGAACCACAGAATTTCATCACCAAGACTGGTGGACAATGGCTGGGTGCTCATGAATTTGCAAGATGCTTATGCCCAATGGAATATAGAGAGAGAAGCCCTATTTCTGCACAAATAAATAAAGTAAGTAAATCTCCATAAGGAGCTCCATACAGTTTTTACCTTTTTGATATTCCAATGAGATTGACACTAGAAAGCCACAGGATCAATAAAATCAGATTCCTTTCTGAAAACTAATCAGGGACATGAAACAACTGTGCAAAAAGAAACTGCACTGAAATCAATAGAAAATCTTGTTGAACAATACTAAACTGCATAACTCTGAAACAAACTGATCAGAAAGTATATTTTTATACCCTGGTAAATCTCTGAGATGACAAGACCACATGCCAAGCAAACCACATTTTCATTTCTGATGCAAATCTCAGTCATATGTTCTGTGGAATTCAGTTATGATTAATTTGGTCTATGAAACATTCATATAGAACATATAAGAGACAAACAAATAACATCTTACCTCATTGTGAGAGGTTTGCCCACTTGTGTTCCAAACAATTAGATCATTCTGCATGTTTGGAAAGAAAAAAAAAAGGAAGAAAAGACAAAAAATATTTCAGAACCTATATTAGTGATACACTGCAATGGGAAATTTTACTATTATAGTCAAATAGTAAATTATATATTAGTATATATATAATATATAATAGTTAATTATAGATTAGTAAATTATAGTCAAATACACATTAATACTTAATTTTTTTTCACTGCAATGAATAATTTGCATGAATCATAAATACTTCTATTGCTAGCTGAAGAACTTTTTTTTAAAAAGCATTTGGAAATGATTCACACAGATTTGTCATTCAATTTTTTGCTTCAATACTAAAGGATTATAAGTGCATTTATAAGATTTTAATGTTTGTTGGTGAAAATGCAGCATATTTCTTTTAATTAAACTATCATGAAGGTTTCATTTGCAAATACAGATTTTCAATACAGATTTGAAGAGAGGTATTCTGTAAACAATTCCATTTATAATTGCAACATAACATACCTTTTGTTACCACTTCTGTTATAGTTACATTGGAAACATGTACACCACATTGACAAATATGAAACAAAATCATTAATTCAGCAACAAACATAACTCAGCAGAAAGACAACTGGCATAAGCAGAGGTAAATTATAATTCAATCCAAAACAATTTCCTTAGGGTCAATTTTTTTTTTAATTGACAAAAAATGGAAACAAAAGAGAGCACTTGGAACATTAGGTCCAACAGTCACAGAGCTTTATCATAGTAGTATTTGATCTTATGATGATTATACATAAGAATATTTGAAAAGCATCAAGATAAACCAAAAAAAACCCCTATTTCTGGATAGAACAGACAATATTAAGGTACTGCCAATATGGACAGCATCTTCCGTAATTTTGTTCTCACAATCTCCTTGCCAAGTGCAGTCACAAAATCCCTATATAGCAAGTTCTGAAGAAATAACATATGCCCCAAATATTGAAGTTTTTTCTGTTGCTCTACATTTCTGAATCATTACAATGTACAAATCTTAAAATATTTTTAAAACTTTAAAAACTATCATCTTAACCTATATACAGTCTACTTGCAATATTAAATACAATAAAAAACTGCTGTTAACATAAACTTAGAAACTTATATAACTACAAAAGAATATTTGGAGTAAGGGGAGAAAAGGAGTCAGGTACTTCATTTTCTTGAAGATCTAACTTGGAGATGACATTTTTTCCAGGGGAATGCAACCTCTGCAACTCTTATGCTTTTATTGGATATATTTATAATATAAGTTCTTTCCAAAGGGATAGGTCTTAATCAACTTTCCATTTACAGTCAAACCTTGAGATTCATGCTAAGGCAAAAAAAAGCCCAATCCCCACACTGGGCCTAAACCCATTATCCCCACACACTAATTGACAGAATGCAATGATCCATTCCAAATGTTTTCACATTTATTGCATCTGGACACTTCCATACCTGGCTCAATGACCATTTTTCACCGTGTTCACAAGTTCTTGCCTCAGGCTTTGCTTTCTCCATAATCAACTCCCTCCTCCTCTGGAATTCCAGCTCCTCTTCAGCATTTTCTCCCTGCACGATAAATAACTCTTCTGTCTGTACTACTGGAAATAGAACTTTGTTGGCTTTTTTTTTTTTTTTTTTTTTTTTTTTACATAGCATTACCTTGAAGTCTTTCTTACAAATACTGTGATGAAAAGCAGGCAGAAAAGCAAGTAGATACTATGTAAGTGCAGTTCCAGCACTAACAGGTGGATAATGAAAATCTAAACCAAGTACTTAATGAAAAACATCATTTCACCAGACAGGATATGGAACAAATAATAAGCAACATTTATCACACTGTAAAACTCAAACCCCATACTTTAACTATACTCTCTTTAACTAGAGTGACAGTACTCTGGAAAACCACTAATTTTTATTTTACAATTTATTTTGGGGCTATTCTTCATGAATATACTGTTTTCCTACACCAAAGGATGGAGATGGGGAGAGGGGTGGGTCTAATGGTGGATGATGATGCATAGCTGAACTGGCATACAGGGAGACAGGGTGGGGAAACTACAATGAAAAAGTAACAGAGAAACACAGAAAATTTTTACATATACAGACACACACACAGACAAAACCAAACAAACAAACCCCACAACAATTCCATAAATATGCTAAAGAAGAATTAGTTTTGCCCTTCAGACTACTTATTTTTTCCCTTCCCTACTTGGCAGATTACCAATTGATGAAATTGTGGGTTCATTTTCTGTCTTTCCCCCCCGGAATATTTTGTAATTATACACTCATTTAACATACCTGACCAAGAGAAGACATGTCCATCTGTATTTGACCACTATGTATAAAGACAAAGGCAAATACATAATTCATTGTGTAGTAACTTGTACATGATGCATTTAACAAATTATTTTTTTTCTAAAGAAGGTATATAGACACACTTTACTGTAGATGTGTGAAATTCTAAAACCGGTGCCGGTTCTGTGGGATACAGATTCACAGCACTGCTGTCTGAAATATCCATGCTTAATCTGCAATCTCAATCTTAATTGAAATAAAAACATTGTACCGGGCTATAACTTTGGTAACCATTATGTTCAATATTTAATTTCAAACAAATATACACATTAAATACTTTTATAGTTATCTTTTTAACCCGTTCTGTGCCATCTCTTAAGAGCTTTTGGAAATGCCTCCTGATGCTTCAGTTCAGTCTGAAGCATCATTCATGGCTTCATCTGCAAAGTACCACCCAGAGCAATGGCTTATATCAAAACAAAAGGACTTGTTTACTACCAACAATCACGTTGTTATCTAGAAGCCTGCAGATTTCTGTATCTAACCTCTAGAACTCAGTGTTCAAATGGAAGACACAGTCCTGCCTAGATATTTCCACTTAATTTACAATGGCTGAAAATAAAGCAGTGAAACAGAAAATGAAAGAAAGCAGGAAATATAGGAAAGCAAATATAGAAATACAATGCAAACATCAAAAATATTGAAAAAGGTTGAATCTGAAATATCTTCCCAGAAACAAAATGCTGTCTATGTAATAGGGTGTGCAGATTTTAAATTCTGCAGAACACTAAACCTACAGTAACTGGACAAGCACTTTACACATTTAATAATCACACCCAGTAGCAAAAACAGCTTGAAAGAATTCCAGTCAGTGCACATTAGGTGTGCCAGCATGAGAACTGCTTCAGCCCCTGCAGTATTTCCTCCTAAACGGTCTTCAGTGTCAGATAAGGATGGTCCTAGATAGAGTTAGTTATTTCAACCAGGTTACCTTGACTAGGCCACCAGAGTTTTATGGATGCACAAAGGAAACTGGAAAAATTACAATGGTTGACATGCTCTAGGTTTAAGTTAAAAGCAAGTGCCAGTTTTGTATATCTTAAAGTAAGGAGCAATAAAAGCATTTACATTCCCTTTCTAGATATAAAACCACTTGAGTATGAGAAAAATAAATTCTCACACTGCTTTATATAAAGCAAGTATATAACAAAATGCCATAAAATCCAGTAATTATTAAAAAAAAATTATGAGGAACCCACGGCCCAGAGGACTGGAAGTCTATAGCATCATTTGACAAGTACTGGGTACTCAAATGTATCTTGCTGCTTAGGTCTGGATGCTAATATACAGGAGGCGTATGTTCAAAAGTCTACATGGCACTCAGAAAATTAAATATAAATGCTCATATTTTAAAGTTAGAAAAAGAAATTACAGCCACAAACACTCCAATATGCTGTAAAAACAACAGTAGAGAAATACAGACATAAATGATATGATTAGCCATTTCTAAAAGCAATTTTTGAAATTTACTGTAGCATTACTAATGAAAGTATATCTGTGTGTAAACAAAAACCAGATTTTCTGTATTTTATTGACCTTCTTAATTTAACAGAAGTACCTAAATATGTAGGAAATATTAGGGCAATGTCTGAAAAGAAAAAAAAGCAAAATGACAAAATTTATCAGGCTAACAACTAAAATGTTTTTGCTGGTGTTTTTTTTCCAAAACAAACACTTTCCTTTTTTAACTACGACATTCTTCTGAGAAAGTAATAAGCCTCATATGAGATGCAGAAGCAATGGTACTAGGAAGCTAAAGGAACTAAAGAGATTTCCTAATTTTACAACATTTTATTAAGCAAAAATATTTTTGATTCAAGTATTTAGTGTATGATTCAAAAATTCAAGTTTTCTTTACATGCTGCAAAATCAAACCAGCTAACTCTCTCTCTAGAAATACCAGCAGGAATCAATTTCTGTCCTAAAAGTAAAAAAGTCTACTAGGTGAAAAAGCAGTTCAAAATAGGCATTTAAAGTGAAGAACAGTGTAGTCACAAAAGCAAGTAGCTATCAAGGGAGGAAAGAGAACCAAATATACTTAAGGCTGAAGTGACAAGGAGGTTGCTGATCTTCAGAGAAATGAAGCTGCAAACCAGCTACTTCATAGAAGTAAGAATTAAAATGAGCTTTGAAATTAACTTAATTTCTGAAGGTGATAACACTAAGAAAAGCAATAGCAAGCATCCGGACAGACAGAACTACAGGCACCACTAGTGTCATACTTTTCCAGTAGGGCAATCACTTGCTTACTTTTAAATACTTATTCTTTTGTTTAGCCACAGTTCCAGAGCCATTCTATGTGACTTTGGCCACATAAAATGGGCATCTAAATTACAAAAGCTTGTCTTCTGTAGTCAGGGGAAATCTAAATAAATTTCTTTGCCTCTTCCTCCTTTGGATTTCAGAAAACTAAAGAAACTCCACTAATTCAGGCACCTCCTTTATGGGTTCATTGAACTGGCATGAAGATGGGCCAGAAGCCTTCTCATTCCAACAATATATACCAAGCATGAGTAAGAGGAAAATTTATAGTCCCTAAAAGAAATGTGACAATCCTACACAAAACTTCAGATAATCACAGTAGTGTACATGAGATGAATGGTTAAGGGGTGTCCTCACCTCTGGTTTCTTTTATACCTTCTTAAATTACTGGGAATCTTGTCTAGACACTAGAGAGAGAAGTTGAGTTTCCTTCTTAACTACCTTGCACACACTGGTATGCTAACAAAGCATTTGGTAACTCCAGAGAGCTTTCAGTTGTAGGTTAAAAGACAACTCTAATGTAATTCACAAAAAAAATGAAGATATATTACATTATATTGTTATACTATTATATATCAGCTACTGTAAGCATACCTGTTGGAATCTTGTAATAAATCTACAGCTTCTCTTAGTTGTTCTATCATTGCTATATCAATAGTTTGTTCTTCTGATAAATTTATTCTATAACAGAAAACAAAAACATTCAAAAAAAGGTACAACAGCAATTATCAAGGGTAGTCTGAATTTCAGTGTGAGAGGTGCACCTTCCAACTAGCATGCAAACACTATAGGGGGAAAAAGAGCCTCTCTGCACATTGGGATTTGCTGAATTTATGGAAAGAACTTCTTCTGAAAAAAACTCTCCAACACTTTGTCCTTCACTAAGCCCCCCAGCCTAATACATACATAAATAAATGTGATGAAGTACAACTTTAAGCATTCAATGAAACAAAATAACTTCTAAAATTGAAAATTTTTTTGCCAATATCTGACTCTTAAAGTCACTCATCCCGTGTATTTTTTCAGCATGAATAGTAAACACAATGAGTTTTTATAAGGGCCAGCTTGCTTTCTTTTGCTTTTCAACATTTATAGTTCTTTTTAGGGATTAGAAATATAACCTCCCATTAGTTCTGCCAATAAGGCTCTTTCAGAAAGTATTTATTCTTTCCTCCCTTCAGGTTTGGATCTTTTTTTAATATTATATCAGACTACACTGTTCTGACGAGTGACAATTTCACAGTACAGTCATGTTGAATTTCCTTTCCTTTTGCACTTAGCAACTGATGTTCACTTGTTCTACTCTGGAAGTAATATCTATAAACTAATGATTGCTTCAAGGTTAAAATTATGGCAAGTAAGAAAAAGAATGCAATATGTTTTCTAATTAAATTGATTTTTAAAATGTACAATAAATTTCGATCTTACAAGTTTGGATGATCTTTTTTCAGCAATGCCTTTAATAAACAAAATATCAAAGTACCTAATTAAAAAAAGATTGCATTCTACATAGATAAAAAGTTATTGGGGCATACAAATTATTAGTTGTAATATATTATACACTCTATTCAGCCATAAAATGTAAAACATTGAGCACACACAAAGTGCAAGGTTATGCTATTGTCATGCCTCCAAATCTACAAAATTATTAAACAGCAAAGTCATACCAGTCCTGGTCAAACTAATTAAATGACATAGCTAATTATTAATAGATACATAAAAAATACTCACATTTCGTCTGCTTGCCATTGTGCGTCCTCTTCTATTCTCAACAATTCATCACACTCTGCTGCTCTGCTCTGCAAGCAGACAAAAGTGATCATGAGAACTGAACTTTGCAATTAAGTAGGCAAACAAATTTTGCTTTCTGACTCAGCACTGACCTAATTTATGTAACATCTTAGGTTGGCTGGTTGAAGCAATCCAACACTCTGCTCCATTCCTCACTCTTAAGATACTGATTACAGGATCTTCTATTCAGAAGATTTTATTGAGGTCAACAGCCCTTACCCTCCCTTAACTGTGACAAGAAAGTCAAGCAGCATAAGAATTCTTTGTTCTATGTCCCAGATTCCATTTGTGACTTTCTGGCATATAGAAACAATGCTTCAATTAAGCACGATCCCAACTCTCCTTCTCCTTGCTCTCCTACTGCAGCCAGATTTGTTTACAAAGCAAGGAAATTCCAAACATGCAAACAGTGGCAATTATGTACTTCATGCATAACTATTAACAGGATTCATATTTGACAATTTTGACAGCCATGAATCATTTCTTTTTTAAAAGGAACAAATTGGAACACAAGTTGCATCCAGGAATTCATATCAGTCAGCCAGTTATTTTGGGTTCAATGCAATCAAATTAGATTCCCCACACCTATAAATATGAGGTGCTACTTATTTGAAAACCTGAATCTTTTTTATGCTTCCACTTTGTGTTTTGCAACTCTTTCATCTCAGACTGGTAGGAGCACTGAAGTAGTTCAGCTGCCAGTAAAGACAGAAGCTCTCTGAATGAATATGTATTTGTACTTCAACAGAAGAAACAGCAGAAAACAGAGGCTTATCCTCTTTTGTGTCATGTGTTTAGCACATCAGTTGCATCATCCTGTACCAATAAATTCTACCCAATTCTGCTGTATGTGACACTGAAGAGTGTACCAGCTTCTCTAACATTCTCCAATGATGGCTCATTTCCCAGTGACAATCCCTAGTAGAATGAATAAAGCCATTCTTTTTCATCTTTCTTCACCTTACAGGAATAAAGACCATGATGTTTTCCTGTAACAAGGGTACATACCATAAGACAACAGAAATGCAGCACTTATTCTAGGTGATTTGATATAATTTGTCTTTAAGGATCTCTGAGCTGCTACTATAAATTTAAAAATTTGGGAAAATGTACTTTAATACCATAACATTACTTCAAAACTTTAGCCACCACAGCTAGCACAAAGTCATCTCGCATCTTAGCAATGTAACAAACACAGTAAACCATGGGATTCAAAATATAAAGTAAATAGCACAGAAAAAAACTGCCATTTTTCTTAAAGTGTCAAACATAGTTAAAGGATAATTCTCACATATCCTAAATAGAGTTTTGGGTAAATTGTCCTAGATCAATTGTAATAATTTTAAACCTACCTGCTTATTTTTGCTTTCTGTATATTTTTAAAACAATTAATATCAGCTGCAGTCTCTTATTTTATTAAAATATCTGCTGTTTATCATTCCTGTTTACTCTGCACTTATGAAAGTAGCAGAAATATTTTCCCTCACTTAATATTGTTACAAACTTGCCTTAATGTAGCTCATAAATTCAGTAGTAAGAGTATCCGGTTCATCAAACTGGTTTTCTGTGTCTCGTGACTTATCATTGACAAATGTGTGAGAAGATCCTTGATGGAATTCCACTAAAACAGCAATGAAAAAAAAAATTATTTGAAAAATGAAGTTTAAATTTGCATTAAAAATTTCAAACAGGTTAAGATCCTGTCATTGTAAACAGTGATGCCAAATGCTAAATTGTAATAAATCCATTCCCTGGGCATACACAGTAGTATATCAGAAGGGCTGTGGCTTATTGGAGCCAGTTTTGAACAACAGCAAGGTCAGTCTTGCCAGTACCAATACAAGAACACAGCTGGACAACTGTGCAGTGTTTTAAGAAATTCAGATGTCTTAGGCAGTGACTTGCAATGGAATGCAATTTCAGTTTTACCCTGCTGTAACAAACCATCAAACACCCAGCAAAATTGTTCAGAGCCTGTCCCAATCTTTTGCCTACATATACTATTTCCAAGGATATGATCCTATGATTTACCCTCTCCAGTTTGCTAATACACTGTAGGATAAAATTGTTATCTCTCTTCATATTCTACCAAATTCTGGTGAGTTCTCCATGGAAGTGGGTAACACTGAGGATGTGCCATCTCCTATTCATGTGGTTTCCACATGCCATTTGCTGACTTCATTCTGCTATTTATTATTAGTATGTGCAAAACTTAGAGAACCATTGTTTATCAGTATGTACTGTAATTTAGAAAAATATAAGTTACTTTTAAAAAATTGGATAAAATTAGATCTCTCACAAAACACAAAGATTTGCTTGTTTCCAGAGGTGATGCTGACTGACTAAAAAAGCTTTATATATACACTAACTGCAGCTATAGAAATAGACTTGGTTATTGCACTTTGCTATATTACTGAACATTGATATTAGTTGAAGGATAGCATGGCTTAAACCAACTTTAACTTTTCTTCCCCCAGTCAGTATCAGATCTTACTAACTCTTGAGACAAGGTGCAGCAAGTTTTTTGGAATTGCTATTGAAAATTAGTAGACTGAATTCAGTATAGTAAAAAATTTCTAAGTAGCATACTTTTTTCATTTTTAAACAACTGCATATGCATACACAAAGCCTTCTGAGTAAGTAGGCAGGCATGCAATCAACAACAGAATTCCCCTGTATTTAGCTTCCATGTTTGTTACATTCCAACCTTTTCTTGAGTTAGCATGGTGACCTGAATCATCCTTTATAATATGATCTTCTTCCACAATGTCCGACATTGGAACATTAAAGCTGATATTATCTTCATCAGATGGCTAGGAAAAAAATAAGAGAAACACTAGTCCCAGCTCAAATCAAGAATGATAAAAATGTACATGTTAACCATATTGCTCATTAAAGAGCTGCAAATTAACCTGGGAGAGAATACCAGAGCATCTAACATTACCATATCCTGTTGTAAGAAGTTGTAGTCACACTGAATATATCTGTTGTGGTTTGGGTTTATTTAGTCAGTTGTTTTATTAATGTTGGTTAGGTTTGTTTCTTGTACTCCCTCATTTTTCCCCTCACAGTGGTTTGTTGCAAGTTGTTTACCCCGAGAGTTCCCGCCACTTGGATCCCCTGGTAACTGTCAATCTTCTCACCTCTCCCTGCTTTCTCCTTATTTGGTCCCATCAGTCAGGTTTGCTCACTCCCTGTGGATTGTCAATCCTGTCTCTCATTTGTCCACATTGGGTGAAACAGGCTTACACCCCTGTCTGCCCACTGCCTATTTAATCTGCTGACATCTTTTGTTTTTTTGGCATTTGTCACTGCATCCACCCCGAGAGCACCTTTGTTCCTGCCCCACCTGGAGGAATAAAGACTCTTTGGGCTCGCAAACAAGTGTCCTTGTCTTGTCTCTTCATCTCCTCTCAGCGTGTGAAGCTACCAAAGCTGCATAACCCATGCCGCTGCACTCAGCACTACCAGGGTGGCAGGCACCGTTCCCCTGGAGTGCCCACTCACATGGTGGTCATCCGGCCTCACACAGGCAGTGCTGACCAGCACATCTCGTCTGCTTGAGGTCCTGGCAGGTAGCTGCCGCATATATCCTCACATGAGGTTTGCCAAGTAGAACAATTCAAGTGTCCTCCTGTCTTACTCACGTCACTAGTCATCTCCTTGCACTGACACCACTGCACTGTGCTGCTCTCTGTGCTTTCCTGGGGCAGCTGAAAACAGGGCCTCCTTGTAGCCACCAAAGTCTGTAGAAACACTGAGCTTCATACCATAGCCCTTTTTTTCCCCTCCACAACTCTTCTTCCCTGCTTTACCTTGCAGCTTCTGAACTGCATGCCTACAGCAAGCAAGACTAACATCAAGCAAGGCATCATCTTTATGTTAATTGACAGAACTGAAAAAAAAAAGCACAGACTCTCAAGTACACTAGATTTTTTTGATTTAAAAGCTCACCCATTTTTTCAGCTCTAGTAGCTGGTACACTAAAACACTTGACTTGTATCTAACAAACCTATCCTGTCTATGGTTTTACAGATAGCAGCTGCACAACAAAGCACAGGCACAATTCTGTCCCAGGCCACTATGGTTCTGTTTCTCTGCAAGGCCAATAGTGACCTGCTCAAGTGGGACTTGCTCACATCCCCTCCTGAGGTGAGCTAGAGCAAAACCACAGTTTGCAGAAGAGGCCAAGTTTTTTTCTTGCTCCCCTGAGACAGAGAACTTGCCACTATAACAGTCTCAGAACTTTGCAAATGTATTTCCCAGAAAGTCTATGAGTGTTGCTCATTCTTTATATGCTCTGTGTTTCTGTAACGTGCTACTCTGTGCATACATTTTCCATACATGCATTCCGTATTTATAACGGCTATAATCCAAACAGCACTTTTTTCCATATCCTTGGAAAATATTTTTAAAGGAAATTATATGCCCCATTTTATCAGTTCAGACCACTGTATCAAAAAAGATCTGTAATGAAATGTGTTACATATAATCAGTTATTTAATTCTAGCTAGCTTCTAGTCGAAGTTTGACATTCTTGCTACTTTTAGATGTTCATAATCTATGTAGAAAGTATTTTTTCTAACTCCTGAAGCTAAAGTTTGTGATAAAGAATGGAGCAAATCCACCTTGCTCTTAAAAACCCTATCAAAGGTACATGTGGTTGTTCCTCTTTTCCAAGAATACCTTGGACATGTTGCAAACGTGGACCATGATGAATGTTCTTTCTGATGAATAAACTGCATGTTATTAACTCTATGAATTCACTGGCTCTATTCTTCAGCTTAAGGAGAAAAAAATTAAGGAGAAAAAAAAAAGGGTGTCCAGGGGCTTCATAAAGCCTTTTCAAAATAAATTTCAAATTTTAAAGTTAATGATATTTTAAAATGAAACCAAGTAGTACCTCCACCAGAAAATAAATGACACTCCAAATACCCTAAGCACAAAAGTCTTTTAGATTTGAAGCAATGACAATCCAACAGCTTAAAAAAAAAAAAAAAAAAAGAGAGAAGACAGGTACAATATAAAATATAAATTAATTCAGACAACCAAGGTTACAGTGAAGTTCCTTCTCTTTTAGGATGTATCTCATACGACATTTAAGTACTAAATTTGATTATTCTAGATCAAAGTTCATGCTGTGTTAATTTTTCAACTGTCCTTTGAAAACAGTACAGTAAAATGTTCCTACACACATTATTAGAAGTTTTGGATCCGAAACAGGTACCATCTTTTTTTTCCTCAGCAGAGTAACACACACTTTGAAGAAAATATTTTGGAGTGTTGGTATAAAAAAAGGAACAGACCATTCAATTTGGAAACAAAAAAATATTCCTTTAACAGGCTATGCCTCACTTTCAGGACCTACAGAATTCTGCAATTAATTTTCCAGGCGTTTCCTACCACTATACCATGAAACAAAAACCATCCAAAGCCGCCTTGGATAATACAAAAATATCGCTCCTTCACAGGGAATACTGTATCCAACTTCCTTCTTCCTCAGTTTTATTTTTTATTCAGACAGCAAGAGAAGATAATAGACAAATCAGAATCAAAAATACCTAACATTATTCTAAGACAGAATTGAGATGATGCACTTTGAAAAATTATTCATCTATATTCCTGCTGGTACTAATGCATCATTCATACAGGTAATAAACCACAGACACCATTACAATTTGATTCTAATGAATTTTAACAAAAGGAAAAATAAGGGCAAATGAAGGGAGAAAAATAATCAAAATGCTGTATTTTTCCTAAAAGATGAGGTAAATGGTAGACTGCCTTAAGGCAGAATTTGTCTTCAAGTTGCAATGATCAATTTCACAGCAATGCTACAAGATATCTTTCACTTGAAATGCCCAGAATGGCTATAGCTGGGAAAACTGATGCTGTAAGGACCCTACAAAGTCCAAAAGAGATATATAAACAGTTTGTTTCATCAAGTACTCCCTCTTCTGTGTATTCATGCAAAGTCAATTAGCAATCTTCCTAAAAACTACGTTACTGTTCAAAGAAGTGATTTATTTATGTTATTAATTTACACATGAAAAATGACATCGCAGTATTTTCTGTACAAGAATAGAAACTCAATAGCCACTACCTCCACACTAAACAGAAGTTTATATTCATAAAAAAACCTCCAGAAACATGTTTTAATGATTATGACTATCATTTAATGTTTGTCCAAAGTTTGGTATGTAACTTTCTGGATGCAATTAACAACACATGTGAGTCTGTATTTGCATTATGCTAATATTTTTTGCACAATTCCCATGTGTTACACAGGTATTAAAGGTCACATCAAAAGGAAAGAGCACGGTAAATTTACTAACAAATGCATTCAGGATTACTAATCTCAGCATCTATTTCTCCTTAAAAGTAGAGCAGCAGTCAGGTGGTGACAGAATGAGCAAATCATTCTTATATAAAAAAGGTTTTGTGCTATTAAAAATGTATTGGTTCATTGTTGGTAGTCTTCAAAATACTTTTTGCAACATTTCAATTGCTATCTTTTGATTACAGGTAACATGATCTATTTTCTAAAGGTGGTATTTATAGCTAAAGAGGAAATCCTGGGATAAAAGTTTCATTCACAAGCCAACTGAGCTTCAGGAAGAGTAAGACTGGCAAAATGGTTTGTAAGTGTCTCTGAACAGACGGAATGCTCTAATGGTTTACCTATAGCTGTAAGAGATTTGTCTAGAATTCATAACAATTCTACTTCATTTCCATCTACCAAGAAGCTTGCCCAAACATTGGAAATTCACATGGGGTTTTTTAAAGTACTATTGCATTTAAAAGACCAATCAGTGAGTAAGTGGATTCATGTTCAATTTGCTTTTAAGTAACTATAAATTCAGTATCTAAGCTTGATTCTTCATACATTTGTTTCAAAACAAAATCCTTTTTCCTCAGAAGAGGACAATAACACTAAAGAATCAGTGTAGAATTATTTTAAGTAGCAAGAAGGTCATCCTTTTAATGTGAGGCATTTCCCATTAGGTCAGACCACAAATCCCATTACTGTGTATTTCAGAAAGATCATCATCACTGATTTACGCTGTTAATTATTTACTTATTTATCATTATCTATTCAGTTCAACTCAACACAGGTTTAGTGCCCTGTTCAGCTAAAGAGTGCCTCAGAAAAAAACCTCTGTGAATCAGTTGTAAGTGCTTAGGACAACACTAGTGCCACAGAGCTACCCTTTCTCTTTGCTCAGTCAGACAGCAAAGTTCAGGAAAAGATCTGAAGGTTTATTTTCAGCATTGCCTAGCTGCCAGAATATTTAAACACATTAAAATCTGCGAAGTTTCTGAAGTTTCTACACTATAGCAATCTGCCATAACCACATCACAGAACATATTGAGACTGGGCACTGTAAACTCCCAACAGGAAAGAGTAATCGGGCAAAAAGAAAAATATGTGAGAAGTCATCAGCTTGTAACCTGTTACCATGTTTACTTTGTTGAAAAAAGCAGACATGAATTGTGGTTTGTTTCTCATTCTCTAGATTATATAAACTGCCAGAAAACTGTAGAGGATTTTCACTATTGCTAGGTCTGTAACCATTTGGAAGCAAGTATCTCATTCCCACTCCAAACAGTGGACAGACAAAAAAAATTTTTTTTAAAAATAAAAAAAACCTACACAGTCTCCTTTTATCTTTGTTTTATCCGTTTCTTAGTGTAAAATTCATGTCAAGAATATGGGTGTAGAGGTTTGAGTCTAAAAATCTTTTCACATTATTGCCAAACTTAAAATACAGTCAAAATACAAGTGCTTGGAGAGGAGCTTGACACAAAAGGCAGGTAACTTACCTCTGTTGCTGACAAACGTTTATCACCATTATCACTACCAACACCTGAATCTGAGTCCTTTTTACTTGGGTAGATGTCATCAATGCTAGATGTGAATAAAAAAATTAAAAATCAGTAAAAAGCTATCATAGCATTTACATTCAAATTCTGTTCTGGTTTCACTTAACTCTGAGCAAATTTCAAACTATTCTTAATGGTAGAGGGTAAAATAGCTTAGTACAGTAAAAGACCAAACATTGAATCTGGTGATGGTAAAATAGATCAGACTGAATGGCTAGTTAGCCTAAGAATTAATGAAATAACAGAAATAATCTGCTACTAGCTTGCTTTTGTCTATACACTATGCAAAACTGCTTAGTTACTAGCTAAGCAGCACAGGACTGAAGCAATTTAGCCATGGGAGAAGAAACCAAAATAGTTTAACTCAAAGTGGAGTCAACTGATATAATTGTAACCAGTGATCCATTAAAACAGAACTCATATTTCCCTCAGGTTTGAAATAATTATTAACACAGAAACCTCCTTTTGGAGCCTTAAAATAGACCTTGGAATTTAGGTTTTTTGAAAAAATTACTGCAATAACAGCAAAGGCTCTCTGTTCTGGTTTCATTACCCAATACGACCTCTACTCGTTTTAAAGTGCACTATTAGATGCAATACTCTCATCACCTAACTTTTTTTTAAAATATACCTTATATCCCTTTATTTGCTATCCTGAAAGCTGTGACACTGAATTCAGATTGACACAGCAATTTAAGAAAGGAGATTTATCAGTCTTCACACGAATAAAGTATCTGATTCATTAATCTAATCTTAAATTATCTCTTATCAGAAAACACTGAAGATTGTTTTGCAGAAACTACCTTTGGAAATCTAGTCTGTACCATAACCTTACCCTAACTTGTATTCTCCAATATGACCAAAACACCACACAGGACATGACATTCCTGTCAATTTTCTTGTATATGAAAAGAACAAAATAGAAAACCAGTAGGTGTTTCCCAAATGGAACACCTACTCTTCATCCTGGATTCTTCTCACCTTTGACATTTATCTGACAGAAAGTCACAAAGGGCTCTCCAAAGGTTGGACGAATACAATTTGATTCAAATCTTATTGAGATGACTGAAAGGGGGATTCCGGAACAGCTTGGTTTTTTCCTCCCAGGATTTTAGCAGTAACATCTCTACTATTATTCATATCAACACTTTGTTTTCATTGAGTACTTCTCTTCAAAGATATCATACTTTCTCTGGTTGGTTATATTATACTGCCCTTATTAGCAAAGAAAGACTGGGCTAAAAGCTGATTTCCAACCAGCTACGGAGATTCTCATAGAAAGGAACTGCTTTGTATCTGGTTCCTGTCCTTAAACCATGGTACAAGATGCCATTTCCTACATGACTGATACAAGACAGAAGATTTTGCCTCATTTTGCAAACAAATCAGTACACTCAATTTTAAAAGCATCTCAACATTCATGCAGTTCTCTTTGTTTGGTAGGTGATTTTGGATGAATTAAAAAAGATTAAGATGTCACCAAAGTGCAAACATACAAATCACATATAATCATAAAACTCATCATAAAAATCACAAAACACCACATGAATTTAGAATTTATTTAATGTGTAGATAGATTGATAGATCACACCAACATCTAATGTAACTACCATCTGATTATTTTCAATGTATTCCAGGAATCCACCAGAGAGAGGTTAGATTTAAACTAAGGTTCACTTTTAAACTCTTAACTAACGCGCTGTTAACTTTAATCAGAATTGATTTTTCAGTTTCTGAACTCTTACGAGGATTGCATTAGAATAAAAGTAAATGAAATCTCTGTGCAAAAAAGTACACTCTGAATAGCATCTAAAGAAACAAAACTGTGGAACCAAAACATAAATACTACTTTATTGTTTTTAAGTGTTACATGAAAAAAACAAGTGAGACTTTCATACATACCTCTCTTCCACAGGTTGTGGCAAATGCTGTGGTTCAATGGCATTAAGATACAGCGAGTCTGCTGTTTTAATCTGACAGGCTTGTACAGTCAGATATTTGAATATATGCACCTTACCCTTTGTACAAATCTGTGGGACATGGAAAAAATTAGGTTTATAACTAGAATAAAAAAAGCAATTTATTCCAAGTGTCACTTAGCATAAACCTCCCTGAAATTCAACTAATATTATAAATTTCACCTAAAGGAAAATAGATTTTTTTTTAAATTACTAAGTACTTCTCAATTATTTCTCAATTACTAAGTACTACTCAATTATTTGTGTGTGTCAGTATAAAGACCCTCAGAGACTAACAAAGAAAACAAGAAAAAAAAAAGTATTCTTCTTTAAAAAAATCCAAATGAGCTTCTAACTCAAAAAAAAAATTAAAATAAATGGTATGGCCTTTTACTAACTATAAATTGAGTAATTATTTTCAAAATTAGTGTACAATGACATTTAATTAACTAGTGTGCTCATTATATTCTTGGTCACATTGTTTTTAATAGTGTCCAAGCACACTTATGATGCAATTCAACTTCATTTTAGAATTTTCTTTTTCTTTATGTGCACACCTCCTGCTTTGTATTTTTTAGTTTAAATGCAGCATCACTATTGAGTATGAAAAGCACTTCTCCAATGTAATAAAAATTCTTAAGTATTTCAACCACTGTTGAGCCAGAACACTTGTGGCTTTCAGAGATGCAGTTTGAATTTACTGTCCAGTAATTTAACAATAACAAAATTGTCCTTAAGCAGCAAATACAGGTTGCATTCATTAATCTTTATTACTCAGAGAGGCCTACACCTCCAAAGAGGACTTTTATTTCTTTGTGCATCACAATCTATGAACTTACACTATAATGTGAAATAAATTTCACATGGATTGTGTTTTCGACTATTTAGGCATATTTTTAAAGTTAAAGTTAGCAAATCACTGTAGAACCTTCTAGAACTGGATTCATTTTACCAGAAATAAAAATTACCCAGGAAGTTTATCACTACTGTTTTTCAAAATTATGCACGTATTCCAACATTAGCATTCATATGCAGATAGAAAACACAAAAATTAACAGCTAACAAAATGGACATCTTCTAGATGTGTGTTGAAGTGCTGTATAAATTCATATTGAGAACAGAAGATATTTTTATGTCTTATTTAGATACATCTTATGTCTTATTTAAATATCAACAACTATCAACAGTCTGTGATAACTGAAATTCAGAAGCCTGCAATTGCAGAAGGTGACATTTTACACTCCAAAATGTGTTAGCAGCCATCCAATATTAAGGCACAACTTAAATTATTACTTACTTGTGCTGGTGGAGATTGCAAAGGATTATTCTCAAGCAGTAATACTTGTAACTGCACCATCTTTCTAAAACAAATTGGAATCACAAGCACTTTATTGCAGGAAAAGTCAAACTTTACCAAGGGAAGCTGTACTAGTTCTAAAAGTAATAAAAAAGAGAAGGTGTTATATCTGTTGTTATTTTTGGCATAAAATAATAACATTTTTTAATAACCCTCCTTTTGCCTTAAGGAAAAATACAAACTCAGGGAGGAATAAGACAACATTTACTCGATTTTATACTGGGAAATAACTAAGTGTTGTTATACAAGTGACAATAAATTGTAAACAAATACTTTGATTTTTTTTTCCCTGAAATTCAGCTGACAGTTCCCATACTGCATTCAGACACTTGTTTAACTTAAAGTTGCCTAGAATCATAAAGACACATTGAAGAAACCTCACACACTGTGCTTCAGTGGATACCAATGAATGTTATCTTCTGCAGACCCAAATGGAATAGATTTGAACACAAGGTAATAGCTACTTTTTAATAATATCTATTTATATGATTAAAAATACTTTCAAAATTATAATAAGAAGAGCTACTATAAAATTTTTTTTTGTTCATTTGCTTTTACCTTGGGGTAAAACTTCAAGGTAATTTCTTCTGACATTCAGTTCTTTTAAAGATTTCAGCTGGCCTATCTGCTGTGGCAAAGCTGTGATTTCATTACAGCTAACATCCTAGAGTAAAACAGCAATAACAAATAATAATGAACTTTCAGCTCCTACATGTCCCATAATACAAACATAGCTAATATGCTATTATTATTGTGACACTGTATTAACCTGAAAAAATGCAACCATCTGTGTCCTGTAGTCACCAAAAAAAAAAAAAAAAAAAAAAAAACAAAAACAAAAAAAACCCCCCACAAAATAACAACTAACAAAAAAACACCATGGGAAAATGCACGTTAGTTAAAACCAGAGCAAATTGTTATTTGGAGAAGAAGTTAATTTTGAAAGTTAAGTTAATTTCTATAGAACTATTCACAACTACTTAACAAGTTCTAGATTTTTTTTCTCTTTTCTTCATCTGAAGAATTCAGTATAGTGATTACATAACCAAATATGTTAGGATGAAACGTAAAAATCCTATTGTGTGGATCTGAGTTTTTAAAAAGGTTCTTGCTCTTGTAGATGGAATATTTAAGCAAAATAAATAATAATAACAATAATAATACTAGTAATACAGCAATAACATTCTGTAATGATGCTCAGTAAAGGCATATATTTGATCATCACAGCACGTAATGAAAAGGGACAGAGCCTATTTGGCATTAATTAACTATTTCAAGCAAGAAACTGCTACGAATGGGTATGAAAGAGCAACTTCTTGGATTAAGTCAGTCTGTGATGAGACAATTGTTAAATACTAGCTATCATTTTTGCTGCCAAATGGACATTGACACCTCTGCTCACATCCCAGGCAACCTGCAAATTTCAGTAATGTTCCAATTCTGCTGTCATTTCAGTACTAAAAGAAGGAAATTGTATCTCACAGTAAGAAATGGGTAATGTCCAATTTTCCTGAAAAGCCAACTGAATACTCCTACTCTCTCAACTGTTTCAAATGCATTTATAAAGTATCTGGGAGCTCTTAGACTACAAAAGTTCGAGAAGCCAGATTTCCAATCATGTCTTTGAAGATGCTTGCTTTAATGCCAGTCAAAAGCATTATATTAACTCCCTATCTTTGAGCCTAAAATCTACTTAACAAATACAGGATAGTAAAACCAAAATGTGATCTGGCAATGCTGTTCCCTGTATACAACAAGCTTCTTCTTGTAATAGAATCCTATTGCTGCCAAGACTTCCTTCCCTTCTCAAAACACAGTCAGGAAATTACTTTTAGCTTTTAGACAAGGAAATTAAAAATCCCAGCTAATGAGTGCATTTTTGCCCAAGTTGTCACAAAGTTTGGTTAATTGCACTGTTCCCTGACCATTTATTTTTAAAGCCTTACTGTTCAATTTTTAATTTACAGTCTTTAAATTACTTCATAATTAGATATTTGATTTTTAGGGCACAGAATTTAAAGTCACCTTGCGGCAAAGAAACTCTAGACCAAGTGTACTTAGGCACGCACACCAGAACAAGCCAGAGAAAGAGACAGAGAATTCTAGAGGAAGCATCAAAAAAAGAAAAAGAAAGCTGGCAGTATGTAACCTCAAAAACAAAGTCCACTTCCACTTACAGCCTTTCAAAACATCCTCAATAAGACTGATCTGTTGTGACAGCGTGTCAGCATTCACAAGATCTCTAGAGACAGCAGTATCCTTTAGCCTACTAAACACTGTAGTCCAACTTGCTTTTTTTATTACTGTGTTTGAACAGCCATGGAAAACAAAGACTTGTAACATTTATTTGTAGTTATGCTCTTGATTAGTATTAGACTTCATGAGTGTGTATGTGACAGAGACAGTGTTAAACTTTCTCGCTACTTTGGCAGTAATGGCAGCAATACTATCAAATACCTATGGTTTCCAAGGTAGTAATTTTTTAAGGAATTATGCAACCACCATTTTGGAACTTGGCTTCAAGGACATTTACAGGTAACTGAAGTGCAAACACGCAAGTTCCATGGGGAACTAGTATTTGCTGACATCAGACTTCTTGTATTAATTCTATTTTGTTCTCACCAGATAGATCATGTCCTGCCATGACAAGGCAATTTGTCAAAATCAGAGAAATGTAAGGGTCTTATTTAACATTTATTAAATAAAGGAAATTTAACATTAATTTCTGTGGCATGAAGCTCAGTGGCATGAAAGCAAAATCATCAATTGTTTCCCTTTGTTTATGGTAACGTTTAAATGGCCTTAAACCAATCCAATTCAGCATGTATGTTCAGCAAGATAAACAGAAAAAACAATAAGGTACTCTGACTCCACATTAACAGATTTATTCATACACACACAGAAGTTTATCCAAACCATTCAAATTGAGGCGAACTTCCTCCTTTCATAACTTTAAACTCAGGACTCCTGACTGAGCCATTATTCCTAAAAAGCACATGGGTTCAGTCAGAGCTTGTGACACAGAAGCTATAACGAAGAGTAAAAAGAAGTTACAAAGTATGTGAACACAGGGACCCTTTTAGAAAACAGCAGGTAGCAAGTCATAAGTGGTCAGGCTGCTGTCTCTGATTAGATGAATGAGGTAAAGGACATAAATCTCAGGTAAGAAATTTGAAGGCTTCCAACATGAGATAGGAGCATCCCAGAGATGGAGGGGGCTGTTATCTGAAGAAGGCAGAAGTGCAATACTGCCTGATAGGATGGAGAATGGAATTTTACTGTACATCTGATAGTTTTGGGTGTAATTGCTGAGACATCTCTCCCTAATTACTTTTCCTTGGCAGAAAATAAGTTTCAGATTATCTTCACACTAATTTTGCACTATGCTGGCTGACAGTAGAGGCATGATTGAGTCAAAGATTTTTTTGCAGCAAATAAAAGTAAACTTACCAACCAAATTTTTTGCCAAATAATTACAATGTATACCGCAGGGAGAAAAAACTTATGCTACAAGAACCAAAATAAGTTAGCTGTCAGAACCCTACATTTAAAAGAATACCTGGAAGTTTTCTGCAAGTAATATCGAAGTTGTTCTATGCTACAGGTATGAAATTCATAAAAACACATACCTCTAATAAGAAAACCATTACCTACCCCATTCTGGAGGATAGAAGGGAAAATGCAGAGTTTATTGGAAAGATCTAATTTGCAGCAAATTACATTTGCATCATTCTACAGTGACTATGGGATAAATTTTGTATAAAAAAGTAGATAAAAAGAACTCTTTGCTATGTACATACAGATCTCACTGCATGCAGCTTGTGAAACATCTGGGGAACCTGAGGTTGCTTAAAAATGGCCTATGGATACGAGAACTGCACGGAGCCAGGTGGCATCTCAGGGTCTATCCCATGGCCCAGGCCAGCACCAGCACTGTGTACACATCAAAACAACAGCACTCCCTGCCAGAGTGCTGGGTGATGCTTCTGCTTGAATCCCATGCTATTCAGGCTGGCACTGCTCTCACACAGCTGAACTTTTTGTGCAACAACTGCAATATGACTTCATGTTTTTTTGTTTGTTTCCTTTACTCATTTCAGAACAATGATCACCTTATTATCTAAACTGCTTTACAGTTTACATGCCAACACAGATTCCCCACTCTCAATCCTACCACTATTTGCTTCTCCCAATACATCACAGTTATGTCATTTCCAGTTAAATAGTGCAACTCTTTTCACTAGAAATGTACCAAACACACATGGTGGCATCAAACTGTGTAATCAGGTCATCTGAACAGATTCATGCTCAATTTAACAAAAACTTGTTTTTCATTCAGCCCCTCCTCCCCGAAGCCTTCTAAATCACAAAGAACAAGCATCAGACCTTTTTCAGTTTTCATGTATCTTCTAGGCTACCAAAGTGACATGTAGCTGGAGTTCTCATATGAAATACTTTTAGAGCAAGAATTGTTTTGCTCTTCATAACAAACAGTAACACAAGCTATAGTATAACTGGAAAGCAATATGAAAATCCAGAATTCCAAAATTTAAACACATGATATGCTTGAACTTAACAAACCCAAACTGCTTTGGGTGTAATCAACACTGATTTCAAGCTTTTACTTTTTACTAAATTTAACTTAAATTATTTATAAAGCTGGAACCATCACCTTCTGTTGTGTCTATTTTAAGCAAAACAAAAACAGTGCTATAACCTAACATATTTTTAAGAATAATTAAATCAGAACCATCTGTGTAAATCTCACTAAACCCACCACACACAAAAATTTAAAATATTTGATAAGATAAATTAATAATGCTCACCAAAGAAAACAAACTTGGTCGTCTTGAACTCAGTCATAACTCAGAAAGAAAAAGGTAACTACACCCACCATCCTCATCAACAGCCATATCAATTGTAATATATAACAGAAGCCTGATACCACAGGATGCTGCTCAAGAATATCAAGAGTAAAAAGCCCCATAGTTGCCACTTCATACCACCTATGAAGAATCAATAGCAGGGCTGGAGCCTCAAAAAATGTTATTAATTTCTGTAATGTAATTTATTGGAGGAACTACTATTATAAAAACAAGAATATGATAATAAGGCACTTTCAGGCACAGAAAAGCAATGCAAGGTAAATGCTGTCTATGGAGATAACAGCAGCTGGAAGGAAGTTCAAATCTGATTGCTTTACTATGCATAAATTAACAGTGTCAAAATATAGTTTGTCAATTTGTATCTCAAAAGGTCAAAATTAATAGAAATAACCAGAATACTTATGTCAAAGAATTCAGAATCTCTGCCTACAATATATAGCAGAAGAAGATAAAGGGAGAGAAAGGGAAGCATTCTCATATATTTTCCAGGAACATGTGCAATTAAATAAATTTTATGCTATAGTATCAAATCAGTTTTGCTTTTTCAGACTGTCATTGACTGGACAATATACTCTAAATGATCAACTGCCTGTAGAAACTGTATTTGTGTAGACAGCTTTGACAACAAGGAGTATAATCATTTTGTAGATCTGTTTAGATAGGTGTTCCAGGAAAGGAAGGTTGCATGACAAATGTAGTGAAATAAAACGAAAATAAACTGCTAAGACCAGTATCTCAAGTGGAATGCAGTGTGGTAAGCAGATAGTAAAAACACAGAAAGGAAGCAGGAGAGGAGGGTGCTACAGGGGTGTACAACCTTGCAGAGCCTGATGCCAGAACTTGAGGACTTGATACAGTGAAACAGGGAGCCAGGGCAGGCAGTGAGCAACACTGGTAAAGATGAGGAACTTTGAGTTTTGAACGAACAAAGAGCAGCGATGTTGTTTAAAATAGTCCTGAAGAACATAAAGGAAACTCCTATTGTGTTACTATCCAACACGCTTGAGAAGTTAAAAACTTAAGGTCTGCAAACTACATTATAGTATTGAGCACTTGTTCAAATATATGCAAAAAGTGAATTTTACTGTTTCTATTTAAATTCAAAAGAAGTCAAAATAAAAAGTGAAAAAAAGATCAGTAACATACCAATTCCATTAACTGTTTTAGCTGACCTATCTCTTCTGGAAGGGAACCTAGCTTATTGTTACTTGCAATTAAGACTTTTAGAGGAAGACCACACAGGCAAGCTGGCAAAGAAGAAAGCTGATTCCGACTGCAACAAAACAAAACAAAAAATATTAAAACCATCGGTGATGTTCTACTGTATACTCACAAACTCAGAGCTGCAAAATGTCTTCATTTTTGTGGGTCATATTTTATGCAGATAAAATTGAAATTTTCAAAAGGCAATAATTAAGACACTTGCACATTAGAAACACCTGATTATTGACTAACAATATTGCAGAATTTACCACCGTGGAAAAAATGCATTGTATCAGTTTAACAACATTGTAACAAATCTGTTTGTTGCAAAAAACAGCTGTTTCCCTTTCTAATGAATACAGGAAAGTCAACTGAGACAGTATTTTGCAAATATTTAAACATTCCTGTGGTTTTCTGTGCCATTAAAATGGATGCCTTTTGTTCCAGCTGAAAGACAAATATATAAATAACAGACAAAATGGTTATTTTTCTCAATTAATTTAAAGCACATTTCTAGTTGAAGATTACTTGGTATGTCTTGTTCTATGGTTCTGTGCTATTAACCCAGGTAAAAACAGCAAAAATTTCTGGGACTATCAATGGTTCATTTCTTCACAAGATTCAGAAGCTAGAGCTTAAAGATGACAAATGTCCTGAACCTTTGTGATGTCCACAAGATTATAAATAGTAATTTGTGGCTCAATTCCCAGAAGAAACTTTATGCTTATCAGAAAAACATAATAATTACTGTCTTCTGGAATATTAAAAAATTTCCTTAAAATGTAACATTTTCTTTCTTATGATTATTAACATGTAGTAAAACAATGAACAGTAACTTGAAGGGGTACCCCAGTATAAACCATTTTTATTAGCTCCTGCCTACATGTTAAGGCTTCAGAGAGCAAAGACATGTGACTACACTCTGGAACACATGGTAAAAATTGTCCTGTGTAATTTCAGTAGGAGTTGCAATATTGACATGAAACAAAGACAAAGAAAAATTTAAATTCCACAAGTTGCAAAGCATTTCTTCAAGAGCCAGACCAGCAGCGTGCTACAAAGCTGCATATAGAGATGCATATTCATGCTCTACAAAACAGTCTCAAAATGTACAAAGCAAACTACCATCCTATCTCTGTTGTGCATGCCAAGATACAGAGATATCAAGTAACAAACCCAAAGAAAATAAAAATGAGAACTCCAACTGTTAACCAGCAGAAGCTGAAAAAAGTATGAATCCTTGTTGTGGAGCCAGGTTTCTTAACTCTAATGTCCTTACAGAAGACCAAGACACAACTGTTTTGAAAAATTACCTGAAAGTATTTTTTCAAGTTCAAAGAACTCAAATGGAGGGAGCCTAGACTCTAAAACAGTAACCCTATGCCACAGATCAGACACAGATAAAAAATAAGTGAAAACAATTTTTAAGCTCCACAGAACTCAAAAGCAACCCAGTAAGAGATAAAGAACAGAACATAACCAGGGCAAGTGAGCAATAAATCATCATTAGCTTCAAAGGAATTTCTTTAAATAAAACATGAACAGTATCCACCAATGCCAAAAAACTATATATAGATCTCATGGCATGACTTTTTAATGCTATTCAACATATGGGCACTGCTGGTAACAGGCAGAAAAATATGCATTTTAAATCTATTATGTATTTCTTGCCAAGAAGCAACGTGGTTAGAAAGTCAAGGCTGTATTTCCTTCTCCAGACTCTTCAATACGTTCAACTAACATGAGGAAGGGCACATCCAAGTGAAGGGGGGAATTTTAAACGGAGAGAAATGACCTTACTTAATCAAATTAAAAATTGCTTTTATTTTGACCAATTTACTGTCATATGTGATATAAAATCTATTATAGTTTTGTGATGATTCAGACAAATTCTGTCACTATACAGAGTTTTAATTCACTGTTTCATGACATTGAATTCTAACCAAGTTAATTCCTAAATTTATCAAGATGTTTTATGTATATTTAATAACTTAATCTAGTTTTAAGTTCTTAATGTATATCTAACATACACTGATTCAAAATCTCAAGTCCTATTTTTTGTATGTGTGCAGATACTCAGGACGCACTATTCCACTTAAATTTTTAAGACAAAATAGTGTTCCACAGTGGCCAAAACTGCAGCATAGTAATAATATAGACTTGAGAAAATAAGACATGAGAACGATCTTCAGTGTTGATAAAACTGATGATCAGAACTTCATTCCCTGAATTTAAAAGGCCGAGAGCCACTTCACCTTCTACTCAGACCTCATTCTCACAAAGAGCAGACTGATATATCTTCACTATTACAGTTTTTACACATTAAACGGCAAAGAAAACCCCACACCTTGCCCCAGCTGAAAAAGCGCTCACCTGCCCTCCATCAAGAGCACATGTGCATTCACCTGTACTTTAACTAACAGCAATTCTCTATACTGATTAGTATTCACATAGATTTCCCCTGGAAAGGAGGCAAAGATGTCTAATTCTTTGCCACTTTCTTCTCAAAAAGGCAGAAGCTATATTTCTTTCATAATATGACTATGCTAGTGATAGATATAGTATCACAGTCTTCCATTCCATTTCCCATTGTGAAAACTATAAATCCTCTGTCCTTCCAACTTTTTAACTACTGTGATATAGTATCACAGTCTTCCATTCCATTTCCCATTGTGAAAACTATAAATCCTCTGTCCCTCCAACTTTTTAACTGTAAAATGTATGTCAAGCTTTACAAAATTTGTCATCAGAAGTGAATTAAAAAAAAAAAAAGTGAATTAAAAAAAATGTGGACATGATTAGCATTCCGGATTTGTTAGAAGATTAAGGGACAGAACTGGATTAATTTTCTTGGCTTTCTTTTAATAATTATTTTTACATTTTGGCATTTACAATGCCTTCATACAGAGCTGTCTCTGCAGCCAGTGAGCTTTTGCTCAGTATCATAAAAAAATGCAGTATGTTGTTCCAGAACCTTAAAAAGTGCAGACAAAAAAAGCTTTGCATATTTGCAAATAAAAAAAAAAAAGTGGCAAAGATAAACTTACCTCAAATTTAAGTAAGTTAGCATTTGCAAGTTTACTATGGCATCTGGTATAACTTTGATACAATTGTGGTATAGATTTAGTGTTTCCAGTGACACAAAATGGCACAACTCCGTAGGAACTTCAGTTAACCTATTCTTGGATAAATCTGAAAAGAGGAAAAAGACAGAAGGTACATTTTTTGAACCATTAGAAAGACATACTTTGAAAAGCTGCAATTTATTAAAGTAAGTGAATAAATATCATTTACAGGGAGACAGCAAATTAGATCAGTGTCTTTATTACACAAAGTAAAGCTAGTGCAAACTTTTACAATTTTGAAATGGAACAAGCTGCATATAAAAGAGCAAACATTCAATTAGGATTCATTAGGTCTAATAAAAAGTAATTATTTGCAGGACTCAATATGCTGAGAAAATAGTTGCAAACAGATTCCAAAGCTCATATAATATACCCAAAGATCTAGCCAATACCCAGTTAGACATCTTCAAATAATGACAGCATTGAGAGAAAACAAACAACCAGGATTACATCTTTAATTTATTTAAACAGATAAATAAATAATTCAAGTAATTCTTCAAACTGGCCTGTATTTCCTGGGTCTAAACCATTTATAAATGAATGCTGCACAAAGAAACAGTGATGGTCTTCAAGACGATTCTTAGCACACAGTCACAAAGGAAAACAAGGAGGAAAAAATGTTCCTGAGCTTTGTTACTTAACTATCACTTTATGAAGAATGAGGTATTATAGTACTGATGTGAGGTCAAGTCATAAAATAATAATGCATGCCAGCATTCAACTGAATCCACTGGGTTCAAATCATTATTTAAATAGTGTTGCAGAACAAATATCTTATTCTCAGAAACTACACAAATGCTATCTACACACGCCACCAGCCTGATAACCTCACCTGAAGAACAGTCACATGTGAAGTGGAAAGAACAGGAATGTACCTATGCAAAAAGTGAGATGTCTGATGGTGAGGAAAAAACAGAACTTAAGGATCTCCCCACTTCACTGCTGCTATTTTAAGCCTAGTGCCTGATCCTTCAAAGCTTATTTCAAAGCTTACTTAAACTAAAAAGCAAAAAGCAGCCAAAGTATGGATTTTTTCCATGGCTCTGATGATCTGTCTCCTGTCTTTAGGGCCATAAATCATATTTTTGCTTTTTGTGAACAAACAGGTAGAAGTCGGAAGAATTTTTTAACTTCCTTTCAAGTTTGCTGTGCAGAAGCACAGCTTGAATTCAAACCTATCACTAGTCAGAAGGACATATTAGTTTTGTTCGTCTCCTGCAATGTGAGTTGAAATTCAGCACATTCTATTCTTGCCAGCCTCCACTTGGCTTCACCTCATTGCTTCCAACAAGAAGTTGGTTTCATTACTCCATCCCCTACCAAGAGAATTGCGACGGCCTACAGGCACAGTAACTGAGAGCAGCTCTGCCGACCCCAATGGTAGCATGATTGAATTGAGCACCTCAACCAAAATTATTCACTTCTAAATTACTATACAAGAGCAGCTCTAATTGCTCTGCTTTCTCTTATCAGGCTTTGATGGTTAGATGCAGCATTACCTCACCTTCTCCTTCCCTTCATTTCAGACAACAAACTAAAGCATTTCCTGTTGAGTGACTGTTACTACTGTTTCAAACCAGGAGAAAGCTCTTCATTGTTCCTCTGGTTTAGTGCTTTAATTCTCTACTGTTTTCTATTTATCCTGAGAGCACTCTTTTACCAGCATGGCATTCCAAAAGAATTCTGCTGCCTTCCTGGCTATGTTAATTATCAGATATTAACAGAAGACTGCCATGCTGTAACTTTTTGAATCATGCAGGAGCTATTCATATTTTACAATTCAAGTGTAAAGAAAATCTCACTTTTTAAAAACCATACTTTCCTGTGGTGACATTGCCAGGAATGTCCTGGTCACCTTCTCCTTTAAAGTGGAAGGAGCAGCAAAAAACAGATGAGTGAACTCTCCTGTCTAGGGTGAAAACAACCTGTACGGCACTAGATGGAGAGTAACAACCCATCCTTCACCTGATCCTTCTCCAGTGATACAAAGATCAAAACCTGTGAACACTAAAATGTTACTTCTTCTCAAGCTTCTAAAACTGCAGCCTGCCACCTTAACTCTCTCTTCATGCCTATTCTCATTTATCTTGAAATCAAATAAAAGACTGCTGCCACAATATTTGACTCAGTCTTGAAAAATTCTAGTATCTCAGAAAAGAAAAATAGCAACTAGAGTGACCCCACTCCCCACTCCAAAACAGGCAATACTACCACAGTTAAATGCCCTTTTTTATTATTTATTGCTATGTTTGGTTCTCAAAGTTTTAACTCTGTTAAACTGATGAAAGAAAAACAATAACCACACAGATCATCACAGACAAATCCCTTCCTGTCATCCACAGGACCATGGATTATAGGACACATTATATGCACAACAAAGGAAGTCCATTATCTGTTGCTGTGTAGTTATCACAGTAAGATAATTTCAACACTTGTATCTACTGTTGCTTCCTAAATAATGATAATAATAACAATCAAAATAATTTTTAAACATCTAATCTATTCACGGTATAGGGCAGAGGAATAAAAACTGCACATTTTACTTACAATGTTGTAATGTAATAGAAAAAGCAGAAGTTTGTCACTATAATTTACTGATAGAAGGTATCACTAACAGGAAATCTGAATGTCTTTGTGGAACAGAGTACTGGAATGGAATCTGACATACAGAATGCCCATCACATTTTTAACTTGCGGTATAACTTTTCCCAAAAAAATAGATGTCCCTGATCATATGGAAGTTAAAGAAGAAAACAGATTGCTATTGTACAATCCTAGAATGAATGTGAGCCTCTGAACATGATGCAGCTGTGAAGAAAGCTTAGCAGCTTTCTGACAATTCCACACAGGAAAGCACATGTTGTAAGAAACTAATAGGAAAACAGCCTGCATAACAGTTTTATACAGTACTTTATAAGCCTATACAAACATGTAGAGAAACCTCTGAAGTTCACATAATTTTTATTATACTACTTTATATGAAGATACTTTTGCCTCAAATTTCTGCATCTTACAGTAAGTCCGTATAAAACTCAGAATTAACCTGAAATACAAGTTCTAGTATAAAATACAAGGGTTAAGACTTTAGGAAACTGCAGAATCATTTGAGCATACTGAAAAAAACAGTATGCCTGTACCTCAGTTTTGTCACCATTCATAAACTTTTTGAATTTTTTTTTTGCTAAGGCATTCTTGGGTTATTTAGGAAAAAGGAAGAATGCAGAAACTACATTTTTAAACCACTTGTGACAATATTTTTAAAGTACACAAACAACAAGTTTGCAAACCTTTAGTTTCTTCCTGCAGTTCTTTAACTCCACACTTCCCAAACTGCTAAGCTGTACGCTCTCCTTATGGCACTAATTTGAAGAACAACACTTCATGGTAATAACTAATAATGAAGTTATTACAGACTTGGCTTTTGCTAAAGAAATGGAAATGAATTGAGGGGTGGAATTTGCTGGTGTTTAAAAGAATTTTAAACTACTTGCTTAGACTATGCAACACAAGGGAGATCTAATAAATTAATGAATCTATGATAGCTGAAGAACATTTCATGGTTACCAAGATAGTACAGGTAGGTTTCACCTGAGGTCACTATTTCCTGCAACTTCCATTATTAAATAGGTGACACAAATAAAAAACAATGGAGCAGGGGAGTCCATGCAGTGGCGTGAGCTTCCTGTTTTAAATGAAATACACCATTCATTCATTATTTGTGACACCAAGACATTTTCAAATTACATCTGGCTTGTCTTCATCTTTCCCTGCCAAGAACAAGTTTGTTAAAACTGCAAAATAAAGTAACAGAACACAAAAAAATAAGCAAGCCAGTTTAGAAAAATATTAGCTGGAATCTTGATCTTTAAAAGAGTCAGCAGAATTCTGGCACAATGACATGGCTTTGTATGAGAAGTGTTATTATGTTGGAAGCCAGACAGGAACTACACAAAATAAGCACTTCCTTAGCTGGGAGTGAACAATAAAAAGCAAAAAAGTTCACACTGGTAAATATGCATTTAACAGGAGACTCCAAGACTTGTTTGGTAACTAGCACACTGCATGGCCAGGAATCTCACTGCCATTACAGTAGTAAATACTGGCCCCCATCCCTGCGGTAAAACCTTTTCATTCCTACAGCTCTGACAACCTCCACCACAACAAAGTGCTACCACTGAGTAGGACCTTCCTGACTTCACAATTTACAGCCAGATAACCAAGTGCACTGTACATATATATACTATATTTGCATGGTATAAAAAACTGCTCTGCAGAAATCAAAATGGTTTAGTCACAATAGCCAAAATAATATTAGAAGTTAGATAGTTACATTTCATTCACTAAAATTACTGAAGTGCTCCAATTTTACTACTTTCCGGTGATTCATATATTTTTAAATATCAGTTATTAGTACATTATTAAATTAAAATTGCACACTATTTATGGGAGAGCTAAACAACTGAAGACTTTAAATTGTAAAACTAATTCCTTAAACAAATATACACATGCACTACTACATCATAAATCTTAGCAAAGAGCTTTAAAGAAAGCAGTTTATTAAAAGGAAGTGATTTACACATTTCAGATGTTAGACAAATTCAAGTTCATGTTTTATAAGTTTTATAAGTTTGTTTCTAGCACACTAACCTGCAATAGACAAAAACTGAAATTGTGCTATAAGCATCTATCCACCATTGAATGAGAAAAAAATTAAATATATCTCTCTCTGTATATATATATGAAATATCTGTATTTACTATGAAGTTCCTGAAATCAAAAAATTGCAAGGGAAAAAAGTCACCCAAACAACTTTAATTCCAGCCCACTAAGTTCCTTTTTTTCTGTAGGATTCAGCACTTACTGAATAAAATATAGGAATCATTTTGAAGAAGCTATTGGTGTTTGCACTAAGATACCATTCAAGGTATTCAAATGAGATGTCTGAAATGCATTTGACAAGGAATTCAAAAAATTCACTGTAAAAGCCTAAAAAAAATAGTAAGTTTGACCCTAATTTCATAATGCAAATAAGAATGTTAGAAAATACATAAAGAAGTCTATAAGGGCACAACCACATTGAGCTCTTCTTTTTATACTGTAAGCTCCCCACAGTTTTATCAGGATTTGAGAAAGCCAGTATTTCCTCATTAGCAAGGTATATCTTCATTGGGAACTGAAGCCACAAATGATGGCACCGTATCTTGGACACCTTTTGGAATACTTACTTAAAGTGCACTTCAGATCTTTGGCAACGTTGTCCCCCACTACAGCAAAGAGGGGAAGTCACCTACCATAAATATAATTGCACCTATGAGAATCAATCAAATGTCAATGCTCTCTAATGAAGCAATTACTTTGTTCTAGCCTTCTGCCCAAATGCTAGTACAATCCACCATTCTAGAGACAAATGTTATCCATTAGTCATGAAAACACTAATGGAACTATGAAGTGCCACATACTTTTAAGACATGCCCCACAAGTTGTCATTATCTCCATACTCACAGCAGGATACCTACTCGTCTCTCCCTCTGCCACAGTTTATGAATAATATCCTGGGTGTACAGCTAGCTTTTACTGCAGTCAGCAACTTCTAGGACAGTGATGCTATGTGAGTGAAAAAGAGGCAGCAAAGATCCCACTGCCTCTGGCATCAAATGCATTCTTCTTTACTCATGACAGTTACACCAAAAAAATACATGGCATTTCTTCACTAAGAGACATTTCTATCTCAGTTACTTAGCAAACAGAGTAACAAATAACAGAAGACAAAGAACATCCAGTAAAGTAAAAACAATTCTGCTTCCCTATTAGAAAAAAACATGACATAGTAATCCATAGGCTCAAAGTTTTTCCTTCTGAAAGTACAACTTGTACCAGATTGAAAAAAGGGAAGCTCTAAAGTTGATTCCTAGCAAAGTCATCATTACTGATGCCACAGTATGCAACAACAGCATCTGAACATTGATCAACCCTGAATCCAGATGTACAGCTGCTGACTCAAAATACACAGAAAGTGCATCTGTCTCAGGCAGAAAGATAAAAACATACAGACCTCGCAAGACCAGTATTTTGAAGAGATTATGAAGCAACTCTGCCATCTCATACACTTGGTAAGCACTTCTTTTGAGCACTGTCAGCATGTTGTACGTTTCCATCTGTCTCCCATTCATTAGTTTAAGAACCAACATTAAAAATCTCCACCTCAAAGCCACAGTTAAATTAAGATTACACTAGAGATGTAGGAAATTTCAAAGTGATCATACGTCTACTTTTGTATCCACTTTTCTTTCAATCACTAAGTTTGACATATCAAAATTTTATTCTTTACCACTGTGTATAATACGTGGGCAAGTTAAAGGGCTAATACCGACAGGAACTAAATGCGGGTTTTAGAGAAAAGGGGAAAAAACCCAGACTGAATAAAAACGGGCTGAGAGCAGGAAATCATAAAGCCTGCCAGAGACGTCACCACTAGAGGGGGCCCCGATCTCACAGACTTGGCCAACATCCTGCAAGGGTGTTTCTCCTTTTGCTTCTTGCAGAGCCCATCCCCAGCGGATGGGGACAGAAACAGGAAGGTTCACTTTAAAACCACTGCTGGGCACTCCCGTGAACCTGTCGACCACCAGAGTTTTCACAAGATTACAAATGTGGCTGCTCAGTTGCAACCATTACTGCAGGAAGCAAATATATACCCTGATTTCCAATAGAGCTAAACCCTTAAAAAGAAAGTCTATTCTGAAATAGTCACATTGAAGTACTTTTCCCCAACCTTCACAGAGATGATGCAAGAATATAGGGCATCCCTGAACCCTCTGTAGTACAGCAATAGCAACGTTTGGCCAAAATGATGATACATTTGACAAAGACCCTCCTTGCATTCCGCCCCAGCAATTCTTATTTACTCTATTCCACCCATCACTCCACAATGTAATACACAGGTTACTTTTCCACAGTAACCTGCAATAAAGCATGGCCAAATGTAAGAAACATGCACCCTACATTTTTTCTCAGGTAATGCACTAACTAGCCTGGAACAATCCAGCAGCTTAACTTGTCTCTCCCAGTTATCCCAAGATTTTGTGCAAACATCAGGGTTTTTTGTTTCCTCTGTGTGAAATAAGAGGGGAAGGAGGAAGCAAAAGGCTAGCATATTCTTATTATTATCTCCATGGCACATTCCAGATCCAAGGCCATGAAACAAAATTGCTCTGCAAGTTACATGTTCAAAAGAGCACCACAAGTCTGAAGGAATAAAAAAATGAAGGTTACTATAGTAGTCTGCTTCATTATTGTACCTGCTTTTAGGTGACAACATATAACATTTGAATTGCTTCTTTATCTTCTATTTCTTCCTTTTTAGGACAACAATGGTTTGGGGTTAAGATTATCAGAAAAAAACCTGTTGATGAATCTCCTAACAGACTCCCTAAAAACATACAGTAAGAGTACAGGATTATTCCTGCAAACTTCCATATGGGTACAAACAGATGTGGACCGCGGTGGACTGACCCTAGCTGGCCAACAGGTGCCTACCCAGTGTCTCTCTCACTCCCACCTTCAGCAGGACAGAGAGATAGAACACAAAGCAAAAGCTCTTAGATCAAGATAAAGACAGGAGAGATCACTCACCAATCACCGTGATGGGCAAAAAACAGACTCAGCTTGAGGAATTTGATTTACTGCCAATTAGTAAGAGAGTAGGGTAATGAGAAACAATAGCAACTAAAATCACTTTATATTCCTTTTCCAGACTAAACCTCTCTAATGATTCTCCTATTTCTCCCCCAGCCTCCATGTCCCTCAGTGGTGCAGGGGAACAGGGAATGGGAGTTGTGGTCAGTCCATAAACACTTTGTTTCTACCACTCTGTCCTCCTCTTACTCTTTCCCTACTCCAGGACACGTTCATCCCGTGGGTTACAGTCCTTCATTAACTTCTCCAGCACAGGTTCTTCCCACAGACTGTAGGAAGAACTGCCCCTGTGTAGGTCCTCTTGTCACGTGAACCTCATATAGGCACCCAAACACTTATATTATGAAATGGAAAAAAAGTAACTGGCAACAAACATGTTCCATCATCACAACAAACATTTGGTATGAAACACACTTCATGGCTCATCAAGAATTCCTTCTTCCCTTTTGCCTTCTGCACAAGAGGGAGGATACAAATCATTAATTTTCACTCCTCAATAACAACCAGCCCTAAGAAGGATCAATGGATTGTATCATGCCAGTATTGGATGCATCAGCCTGAGCAAGACAAATATTTCAGGTGTTTTTTCAGACACAGTAGCAATAAGAAGAAATCTTCATTCAACTCTAAAAACTTTAAAAACTGCCATCTATCTCCCATTTTTAGCCTTTTTAGTAGGTTGACTCAGAGCACTGGGGAAAATAACCGAAGTGTTTACAGGATACTCCGTGCAGCTGAATCCCCCCTCTATTGTATGGAACTACATTTCTGTTATCTGCCTGAACTGCTCCTATTGGCACCTGAAAGAAAATTTCACAGTGAACACCCACAAATTAGGGCAGGGCTTTCCCTGCCTTCTCCATGGAAACAAAAAGCATGTCTTAATACTGAAAAGTCCTCAAGATTAGCTTCAGCCACCACAGATACACTTAAATTATTAGCATGGAATGATAACAGATCAGGTAAAACTGGAGGTTATAAGGGGACTTCCAGGTATATTACAGATGTCTAACAGAACTAAGACTTGGATTATGAAATTATTTTCTGAAAGAAGAACAGTGACCACTACTTTCATCAAATTCAAAAGAAAAGTTGAAAAATATGTGAATTTCATTTGCATGTACCTAAATGTGCAGGCACACAGCTTATTTCATTCAAGCAACTTCTACCTATTGGAGAACGGGAAAAGATGTGAAATAAAACGAGGAATTACATTCTATCCAAAGAAGGCAGTGGATTCCTTCACAGACATGCTCTTCCAATACCATGTAGTACAAATCTCTTGTTTTAGCCACAGAGATCATCTTAAAGCTACTTTGGAAGTCAACACCTTCTACCTCCATGGAGGAATTCCACATTATGTTCTCAAAACCAGCAGGATGTAATCTAATGGTCTATAACCTTTTCCAGCCCACAGACAGCACTGCTAAGAAGAAACAAGCTAATTGCAATGTCCAGATTTGTTTTTCACTCCATTCTCTTTTAATAGCTATTATTTATTTTTGTCCTCTCAAGCTTTGAAGAGAGGATACTGTTTATGCTATGCATTATCTGCCTCAATGACCTGCTCAAAGAGAAGTTACCTCATGTTTACCATCTGGTGTAAGTAGTACAAAAAACAATTTCTGTGAAGTAGCTCACTTGCCTGCACTTTGAGGATAATTGTTTTTAACACCTGACAGAGTTAAATGTTACATTTGCTTATTTTAAATTCATTTTATACATGAACAGCTTCATTGTTCTGTAAGAAAATTTGCTACAATCATGGAAATGAGCAGAAGTTATTTGATCTTTAAATACATCAAAGGCATGAGGGTAAAGACATGAGAAAGCTACCTGATGCTAATTTACAGTGGCACAGAAAGCAGAGTATTACTCACTAATCACTTCCCTTTCTGTCTGCCCATCTCTCACAGATGTCACGGTTAATCTCCCTTATCTACAGTATTCATGTCCTTCTCCCTGACGTTTAAGTCAACACAACATAATTGTAACAGTTTATCAATACAAATCTATTTTGTGCCATGACAGCTGACTTACACTACTGAGCACAGCCGTAAACAATAAAGTAAATATATGGCTGTTACACAGGAGGAACATCATCTGAAAGAATGGCTAAGAAGTATTTCAGACTTCTAAACAGAACAGAAATCCATGAAAACGTTATCGAAAAGTAAGGTACCAAGAAAGAAAAATCCTGGAATAAACAAATTAAGTTGTAATAAATAATCAAAAATCAGATGCCTATTCCTAGATAGAGGGGGGAAAAAGGGGGAAATAATAAAAATATTTCTTGAACTGAAAGCAAAATGAGCACAGTCCATATTTTTTCCATCCTTTAAAAAACCCCAAACAAACTAAAAACCACGTAGCTGGAACCACTAGAACTACAGGCCTGTAATTTTTGTACAAAGATCTCTATCCTATATAACTGTTCCCATGGCTCTTCCTTAAGTTTAAGACAATGTTTCTCAACCTTCTAATTTTTCTTTCATTCACAATCAAAGAACCTTGCCTTCTTTGGGGAAAACAGAACCAAAATAGATATCCAGTATGCCGCTTGTTGGTCAGGGAGGGGTTGGATGGGTTACATGCAACTTCTTTTTTTAAGTTGTTTTAATAAGTCATAGTTTACAACAGGATTTTAATCTAACATCTTTACAAGATGAGACACATCAGATACACAGACTCCAAAAAGACTTGGGAGGGGGAAGTAAAATTCACACACACAACCTTTACTTATAAACAACCTGGTGCCTGTGACTAGGCAGGTAAAAACCATCTAATGTTTGCCATAATTCTTGCTGGGGGATACAAGTGGGAATAAGCCAATAGGCACCAATAGCACTTGTGGACAGCCTGAAATCACAGGTAAATATCAGTGCTATTGCTGTGTCACAACTGCATGGCAATGTGTATTTTGAAGAGACAAAAGAAAGTCTCCTTCTGGTCTATTTTTTTCCATTTGGTGTTTTTTTGGGGGAGTACACTTCACAGACAGTCTTCTGAAATGCACAAAATAATTTAATGCTCATCAGTATAGCCTACTAAGCCTGGCCTAAATTTCTGCTTATGGTGTAGATTCAGTTCTACTTCCTTATTAATTTTCCTTTCAAACCACCTTTCATGATGTCAAAGTTCCACCTTATAGGCTAAGTATTATCATGATATTTTTCTTTGAGAATGATTTTGGACTGAGTACTCTTTCTGAAGGAATTCTGTTGTGCTTTTGCTTTCATTCATATCTTACCTCACACATTCCTTTTAGTTTGATGGCTCATGTGCTCTCACTGTGGTAACAATGGCTTATCACAGACACAGAACAGGTTGCACAGAAAGCAGAGAAGGGACAGGAAAGTGTTAAATTCACAATGCCATCCCTATCAATAATTAAACAAAATGTAATTAACTACAGACTCAGAAGTCTTATCCTGAAGAGGCTACATCAGCTCGTTTATTTATGCCTGAATGAGACCCTGAAGGTCTTTAATGAGGAGTCCTGTGAAGAGCTGATGGACAACATCATTTCCCTTTGGTTACTGTAGCCTGATGGGTACACAGCAAAGTCTAAGCAAGATTTAATTGATCTCAGATTTAAGAGGTCCAGTAACTGCAATGCTATAACACTGTTGTTATATTAAAAAAAAAAAAACAAAAACACCAAAAAAACCCTAAAACCTCAGCCTTTTACTCAATCTGCTTTCTTCCTGGTGATAAAATATAATAATGGTTTAATGGAACAGTTGGGGTTAAATTACCCTTGTCAGAAAACAAACATCTTAATTGCACAAGCTGTGAACCTGCTCAAATCAGTCACAAGTAACATTTTGATACATATGCTGCTGCAAATCCAGGTCAGGTTTTCTGAAAAATAGAATAAGGCTAAAAGCTTCAGGCCTAGAACACAAAAGATTTGGGGAATACACCTTAAACTATGGCAGCAGAAAGTACAAAAGATTTTTTGGGTGAGAGGTAAAGAACTTTTTGTTTACCCAGCATATATATTTTAAAATCTTTACTATGAGATGAACTGCTAACTTTTAAGTTTGCCACCAGAGGAGGTGCTGAACCTGGCTGTTCAGAATGCTGAACCTGCTAACCTTATAGTACCACTACTATTACTCAGTGGCTAAACTTCTACTGATATTATTAATCATACCAGACTGATATCATACCAAATGTGCAATTTTGACTTAATTCAGTTTTTAAAACATTAATGCACTGCAAAAACTCACTGATTTAATAACAGACTTTTAACTGTGCCCTCTAAACATTCTGACTCAATAACTGATATTTCAAATGTACCCCAACAAGTTCATTATATACAGGTGAAGAGATCCACTGGTGATTCAGACAATTTTGTGACTTTTTAGACAACACTAAAAGTCATCCTGTCAGGACTTTAAGTCTTACGAAATCCATTCTCATGACCCAGCATCTCAATGTCAAGTAGTTCAGTCATGCCTAGGAAGAAGAGGTTACAGCTACTGAGAAAACTGTGGTTTTAACTGAAAAAATGCCTGGCATTCCCACATTACAATTTATCTTCTGCATTCGAAAAACAACAGTCTCACATTTTTATCTAACTCACTCCCAATTCAGCCTCTTTTTAGAAAAAAGAAAAAAAGAGAGCGAAGAGAGAGCGAAGAGAGAGCGAAGAGAGAGCGAAGAGAGAGCGAAGAGAGAGCGAAGAGAGAGCGAAGAGAGTTCACTACAGGCTCTAAATTTTTTATCTGGACTTCTCCAAAACTGGGTAATCTTTGTGACTGACACATACTCTCCTCAGCTCACATCCCCTCTTCCCTCTGCGTCATCAAAACATTTAGATAGGAAATTCATTATTTTGGGAAGAATTTCTAATGAGATTCACCAGCAAATGTACAATTATAAATGCATTTTCCTTTGGAATAAAAGGCTCTGATTATGCAAAAATTATGAATCATTTCAACCAGCAGTTTTTTCTCTGCAGAGATGACAGTATCACATACCCCCATGTGTTTCCTATGCTTACTTAATGAAAGTCTCATCTCTGAAGTTTGTTTATTCCAGATTAGCAGATAGCAGAAAATCAACTCTAACACAGAAAACTTCTAATGTGGCTTGTGATGAGCTCTCTGCCAGCACACCTGCAGATATACTGAAGGTGTTATTTGAGACTATTATCCCAGAGTTATATACTCTGCAAGATAGGAGACAACTGTTGTGCTATAAACTGTCAGTTGCTCTGTTTTCTGTACACAACAGTATTTGATTTCACAGAAACCTAATTTTAACTCTTGACTGAGGATAGAAATATCTATTTTATACCATGCTCTTCTAACAAGTCGAAAAGGTTAAAAGGTTTTAAAACTTTGTTAAAAGATGAACTTATGCTTTCAAATCAAGCATCTCAAGATTTTAAAATGCCAGGATGCTTAAGATATATTCTGTGAAGGTCTGCTATATCATCTGAAATCTTTTGCTAGAAGCATTTGTGAATAACAAATTCTTCTACAGCTTTTTCCAATGCCTGAAATGCAGGAGGCTTTTTTCTTGATTCTACAGCTTACTTGCTACACAACCACCCACACGGATATGTAACACTAAGGACAAAGACTGTCCTTTTAACAATTCCTCCCCCCACTTTTTCCCAGTGATATTCATGAGAACATTATTTTCTCCCAGTCATTCTTCTAAAAGACGAATAAGCAAGATGGCTTCTTCTAGCTCCCTCTTGCCACAGTTTTCCTGACCATTCAAGTCTTTTTCTGCACCTGTTCCAGTCTCAAGTCATCTTCCTTGAACATGAATGGGACAGAAACCACCGCAGAAGTTTTATGTTACACCACTGCCATGCATAAAATCACGAACAAAATTCTAATCTGCATTGAAACACGTCTTCTCATAAAGCCTCAAGACAAAATCAGATGGTTACACTTTGTCATACTGGTGGCTTGTGACCATCTTTACAAGTATCATATCCAGGCTTTCTTCCTTCACTAATTATCAGCGATGAAATCATAACTTAGAGCAGCCACTTCACTTTGTGACCCTTTAAATTTTTTTTCTGGAGCACACTTCACAGAACAATGAATGTTTCCAGTGCTAAAGGTACCTTGAGTGTTGTCATAAATCAGTGTTCTCACCATAAAGAAGTGAAAGTGCTTAAGAAACAGAACACTAGGTGGGGGAAAAAAAACCCAAACCCTGATAGTAGAAAATACTTTGTTTCTATAACAAAGTTTCAGGTCACAGAACTAAGTTACCTACTTCAGCTGAAATTAAAGAAAACAGAAACAACCAACACCATAAAAATAAGGGAAAAAACTCCACCAAACATTTTTGCTCACAAGTAGACTGTAAACCACAGCATTTTCTACTAAAAGTTTGTAACAACAAAGTGTTTGGCAAGTATCTGCAAGCATATCTGGCATTACAAATCTCAGTTGTAATTCCAAAGATAAAAGCTATGATCCTTTAGTAAACTATGCCAATAGCCAAACCAGTGGTTTATCAGTAGATTATTTGAAAACATGTGTATTGCCATTTGTTACTAAGTTTTGCTAGGTCTGCTTTTCTCAAACATCTGAAAAGAATCTTGCCCACGTGCTTCTTTCCCACCAATACATCAGCCGTTACCTTAACCAGGAAACAAAAAACATGTTCTTGACATTTTCCACTAGCAAAGCCCATTTTAGAGGTTCAATAAACTTCTAAAAAAAAAAAAGACAAATTCTTTAGGCTTACTTGAAGGTATGTTTTAGAGGTTAATAAAGGTCTAAAGCAATGTTTGCTAAAACAAATCTCTTTCACAACATAAATGCTTGAAGCAAGTATGAACAGATTAAACTTATTTTAATAAAGGATGCATATGTTATTAAGAAATACTTTTTTATATAAAGCATATATAATTTATAAATACACATTATAAATTAATAAAGTACACTACACCCATGGGTCAGTCTGCTGATGTGAAATGACATCAGTAACTCCCCATTAACAATGCAGAGGTATGCACTAGCATTTCCATTTCATGTTGCATCTTTTCCAAAGTGACAGAATCCATGCAAACAACCTCATCATGGAAGACTCATTTGTTATCCCGCAATTCATTTTTTATTGAAAAACAACAAAAATGCTTCAAGTAGGCAAGGTAACTTACAAATCTGGACACTGTAGCCTAATTCCAAGAACATTATTTTTAAACTACATACACAAGGGATTTATGTGCAAATATTTTTCGAAGAGGAAAACAAATACTAGCACACACAGAGGAAGGAGGAAACTTAGCCTTTCCTTCAGGCACGATGAGCAAAGCGTCATTAGCAACTGTGGCACAGAAACTGGGCAATGTGTGCACACCAGCAGTTCTCTGAACAAACACAGTGACTGTCCAAGAGGACATTGGCAGGAGCAGGGAGGAGCTGGCACAGACCTGGACCAGCATCCACTTCCTCAGGCAACATTGTAACAAAAAATATAGCCTAGTCCCGCTGGAGTCCTGTTTGCATACACTGGAGACAAAGTAGGAAGAGGGAATAACAGCACCCAAGATGGAAAACCCTTACTTGCTTAGCTCCAGTGTACAAGTGATCTTCAGCACCATGTAGGACACAACACTTAAAAACATTTCAGGGCCATGAATTAAAGAATGACTCAACCAGAGTTATTAACAGATCCATGAGATCATTGCCCTTGACAGAAAGGAAGGGAAGGCAGCATCTGAGTTCTGCCTTTCAGCATGTGAATGGTCAATGTAGACTGCACTCAACAACCCACTTGCCTTTGTTTTTCCAAGCACAAAAAAGCAGAGATGATTTTTGCCAATTTTTTCAAATGTAAAAGTTAAAAGATAATAACAGAGAATGAGCATTTTCTCCTCTAACTGCAGTTCTACTTCAGATGAGCAATGCATACAGGAAGTTAAGAGTTTATCCTTCTGTATTATTTCATGCTACGGACAGTGAAGAGGAAAAATAAAATTTAGTCACTGCCATCTATTTATCATCTCTTGAATGCTTAAAGACAATGTCAAAGCTGAAAGCAGAATTTTCCTTCTAGGATAATTAATTAGTAACAGGATAGTCTGGGATCACCATGTAAAATGCATGTGGTTTAGGTAAAACGAACAAATTAAGATTCCAACATAGATACATGCTTTAGAGGAAATAAAGCCCTTTTACTAATAAGACTGCATTATTTTTAGGAGATGTAAAAAAGGTTGGTCTAAGGTGTGGCGGGTTTTTTAAACATTGTAATTGTCAACTTGTTATCAGTTGACCTTATCATAGTCTAAATGTACCCAAATGACTTTGGATTTCTTTAAAAGGAAGTAAATTTCAATTCAGACATTGCATGACTGTTACAAGAACAGTTTGTCATTGACTGGAACAAGAAAATAGGGGAGGAAGAAATTTCAATTCTTGCATATGCTACACTCATAAATAAGCATGGACTAAAAAAACCCGCTCAAAAGCACAAATGTCACTGACATACTAACTCTTTAGAATACAATAGTCTAAGTATTATTATTACACATGTAATATTATATGTATTTAAGTGACAGCATGAAAAAAATCTTCTTAAGCACAGAAGTAATTACTTGAAATCTCTTTAATACATATTCCATTTCTTTTCTTTTGGCACTTGAACAAAAAGCACCTGATAAAACGCATATCACTGAGTTGCCTCAAGCTGCTTCTAGATGTAGACAGGGGAATTTACTGCCAGCAGGAGCAGTCTACATTTTTTAAATTGTTTCTGCATTCTTTGTATACATATTGCCAAATTATCTGCATGTGGTAGACTCATGTCATTTCCAGCTGCTCTTTGGTCCTTACTGTTTTGCACCAACATATAATATTGAGTACAGCTTACTGAAACTTGGCCACAGAGCAACAGTATATTCCAAAAACCACAACCAAACATGCAAAACCTCTCTCCCAGTCATTCAAAGTTACAACAAACAAGAAGCATAGCCTTTCCTTAACAGCCAAAGCAAACAACTCAGTTAACTTTCATTCATTGTGCTTTAGCAGCTTTCCCTGCCCAATTCTGACAGGCTAAAAGCCTCTTTTAGGCCTCAAAGTTCGCTTAAAACGAAGTAAGCAGTAGTGGGAAGTGCCTTTTGAGACTTCCATGAGTCCTTCATATATTTTCAGTAAGTCACATACTGATTTTAAGAAGTCTTACAACAACAAACTTGCATCTAAAAAATGAATCTAGTTTCTAAACATAAGACTGCACTACAAAAGCAGCTGGTGAAAGTTTATCAGAACTCTTCAAAATTTATTTCTAGATTTTCATATTAATTTTTTAGTTGTCCCTAGAAGTTTTCTGGTCTTAAGTACTTCCAAGAAAATCCAGGTATACAAGAAATTCTATATTCTTTGCCTTCACATGGGTTTCCAATGTTGACTTTGAAACACAACTAATCTTGCACTGACTTAGGAAAATAGTGTTCAAATAACTTTTTATGATCATAAATCATAATCTTTCAGAGTCCTAAGTTAAATGAGCTGTAAAGTTCCCCTAACTCCACTGCAATGGTCAATGAACTGTAAAGTTCTAAGATTTTAACCAAATCACTGTCTGGGTACCGTAAATATGAGAAGGATCACACAGAACTGACAGGTAACCCATTCAGTATCCAGATTATTACTTCAATCAAAAAATTCATGAAGCAACCGAAAAAATACTCCTGATTTTAGACTCTGCTCTAAATTATTTGCCTTACATCATGATAGAGGTAAGCTGGTGATTATTCTCTTTGGAGGAAATGGATGAGGTAAAAAACATTCTAATCAGCAATCTGGTAAACTTCAGTCAGAAAGAAAGCATTGTTTCACATTGTCTTTCAGAATTAAAAAAAAAATCTTAAATTCAGTTAAACCATCCACTGCACTTCTCATCCAAATTTCTACAAAAATCCTCTCCAGTTTGCTTTGGCTACATTCCTTGGCTGAACCCTCTTGACCGAGGTTATGTGACCCCCTAATACTATCCTGCCATAACCAATTCCCAAATACACAAGCCAGAGACTTGGATCCCATAAGATTTTCCTATCAGCTTCCTGAACTACTACCAATATAATGAATTAATTCCATTTTAATTTCTCACACAACTTCTGGCCTATTTTTTACAGAGAATCGCCCATCCTATCAGCAAAGAAAATAGTATTTTAACATTTTTTAACATTTTTTCTTTATTGAATTACTTGAAGAATTATTTATTTTTTATTTTCTTACCAGGAGTTTTAGACATGTGCAGTTAAAAAAAAAAAAAAAAAAAAAACAACAACAAAAAAAAGACTGAAGTAGTTTGGAAAGGCCAAGGAACTGTAAAGATTAAAGTATCCTCTTCAAACTCATCATGTAGGACTTAAAGAATTTATATTTTATAATTACTTTGTAATTAAGTCTGGAACTCTGGTGTGCCCCTGGCATTCAGGGACACACATACAAGAGCAAGAGGTCATAGGATGTCATCATGCTCTTGGTCTACACAAAATCTACATTTTGATATACATGTGACAGCAAATTACAGCATTCCATTTTGTATTTCATACCAGCACTGTTCTGATTCCTCTTCAAGACAGTTTTTCAACTCACCAGCGATTACTCAGATATCTTCAACACCGCAATAAAGTCCATGAATATTTTTCTAGAACACTGCAAACTAATCGAAGTCTGAAGACCAGAACATTTGCCCAAAATAAAAAATTCAAGAAAAAATAACCAGCATCTTAAAAATAAAGCTTCACAAACAATCTATTTTATGGCTCCAGGAATAGCTATATCACAGGCAGATCAAAGTGGCTGTCCATATGAACATAATGTACAAAATCCTGAAGGAGTTCAAATGTCTTCACTGTAGATTGCAATCAGTAGCTTGTGCCTACCAGTAGACAGGAATGAAAACAAGACCATTATGATATGTAGCCTTCAATTTAACCTTCTGAAGTTATTGTCCAAATCTATTTGAAGTGGTGAGTTTATGAGGGAAAAGTGTTGACTGTGTTATTATTAGTAATACTGCAAATACATTTATTCCCAGACAACTGAGCTTTCTCAAATGTTGTTTTAAATGCTTAAGCACATGAACTACAGCAAATACTTATGGCAAATCATCAACTCAACACAAGTAAAGAAGATAGAAGCTCCTGACAACTGCTTAAATTCAGTAGAGACAAAGTAAAAAAAAAAAAAGAGAGAAAAAGCACATCCAGAGCATCATAAGACACAACAGAAGTTTAGCTTTATTTTATACTGTTGTTTTCACAGTACAATTAATTTAGTAAAGTGTACTGTGTACATTCAAAATATACTGCATTTTACTCCACACTGAACAAAGAACTTCTTAAATAAAAACTCTAATGTACTATTGTTCCCTATGGAAAAAAAAAAAAAAAAAAAAAAAAAAAAAAAAAAAAAAAAAACTTCAGTGTCCCTACCCTTGCTGTCAGAAGGTTAGAAGTTGTTTAGATATAATACTCACTACAGCTAAATGAACTCATCCAGCTGAATGAACTTACATTACATTGACATCAAACATGCCCAACCACGTAAACTGCTTTAACTGGGAGTCTCAAAAAGAAAGTCAGAGTCACTATAAATGTCTATATAAAACAAATAGCTTGAACAGAAATTAAAATTAACATCACAGAAATCTAATACAAATTTCTCTGCAGAAGTCTAAGAATCTAAATTAAGAAATAAAATAAAATTTTAAATAGTGTTATGAGAAGGATGTGGTGGTGCTTCTTACTATACGTATTGCTTTTTCTTACTATTCCATCTTAGTCTGATCTTACAATTGAAAAGTTCTCACCTATATGATTTTCAGCAATGTCTTTTATCACTATTTAAAGAGGTTGTTTATCCTTCATGAATTTAGTTTCCACATTTTTAGAAGTTAGGACTGATGAAATCAAATAAGGGGAAATGGGTAAGAGGCTCTTGTGTCTATACATGCAAGCCAGTAAAAGAGCAGACCACAAGGCCTCTGGCTTTATTCCTCTAGAGCTACAAGATAAAAAAAGGACATTAGAAGAAGGAATGTGAAGAAGGTATGATAAAGTTATCAGGGTCAGATCAAAGCAGTTTTATAAGCTGTTATCTTTCTAAACAAGCTCAGCTTTTAACATTTATTTTGCATGCTGTAAAGTAATTCTACCCTGACTAAAGGGAGAAATTTGGAGCAGCTGTTCAAGTGTCCACTTGAATGTATTTCTCTATATTCTCAGTAAGTCAATAATGCTGCTTGCATTCTGTTAGTCTAACAGTGGCCTGCCAGATCATGACCTAGTTAACCATTCTAACCCTGCAGGTGATAATACTACACTTCTCACAGCTGTAAAGACAGAAGTCAAATGAAGTGTTGTCAAAAAACACGAACACTGCGCAACCAGTGCTACACGCAAAGATGAATGAAGCATAAAAATAATGTATATGGCAGGTGGAAAACTGATTTAACACATCAAATAATGGGATTTAAGGCATAGGAAAATAAAATCTTCATCCAATGCAGCCTATTAGAGTGATATACAAAGCTCCCCAAAAAATGCAAATTACTGATAGAAGATTTGCAATGTTCAGGTGTGTTTAATACTTTTCGAAATCCTAGAAAGAGGCATTCAGTAAGCAAAGCTGGATGACATTTTTGCCCCCTTCTTCTTCACTGTATGTTACTTCAGAGGATAGAGATTTTGACTTATATAGGATTATCAAAGAGCAGCACTCAGCAGCGCTCATTATGAATTGTAAAAGTAATTAAAACATTTGGAAAAGCAAGTAAGGAAATGTGACATCTTGGTGCAATTTCACTGTACCAAAAGAATATGGTCAAAAGAAAAAGGCCAAAGAAGTGAAAAATACAATGAAAGTATCAGAACAATTTCCATTAAAAGGAAGATTGAGTTGTTTAAGATTGTTTGGGATGGAGACAACCTGGTGGAAGAGATATGGGAGTCAAAGTCAGGAATGGAACCAACTTGGTCAACAGGGAATGGTAATTCAACTGTCTGTCTCTGTAATACAAAGAAAAAAACAAAACAAAACAAGGCATGCAATTCCTTACAAGTGTCTACTGGAATTCAAAAAGGAACAACACAAACTTTCTGAGAGAAATAGCCACCAAGGACTTAAAGACAACACTTCTGCCTCATGAGGCGGGCTTTTTGCAGGCTTTAACTGAGGGACTTCCCTCAGTTACAAATTTTTGAAAATAGGCCTTATGTTCCGGGGGGGTAAGAACACGTGCCTGGTTAATCAGTTCCCTTCCCCAGGCACATATGGTGGGCCACTGAGACAGGCTCCTGGGCTAAGCAACACCTCCAAGCTCTTCTTTTTCATCAGCATATAAAAAGCTCAGATGAAATTAAAGCCTGCAAAAATTCAGAGAAATGGCTTTGTTAAAACTGCCAATTGACACTCATACATTATGATTAATGACTGCAGTTCACCGATTTACCATAGTCTCTTTGCTGCACAACAATGGACAGCAAAGCTATTAGTCTGTTTTATTGCCCAAATCATACTTTTGTTATTTCACTGTGCCACCTGCACTGCAAACCTGCTATACAGCAGGTTTTTACTTCAATAGCAGTTATTTTAAGGTTAAAGCAGACATTTAATATACCTCAATATACTTCAAGACTTTCAACCCTAAGTTCTGTATGCATGACTGCTTGATATTTTGACAGACAAATGAAAATAAGACTTTTAGGGGAAAATGGTTGCAGCCCCTCTGCCACTGTAATGATGGCTTGTGAGTTTGAATGGAATATATATATGTACTCTCTTAAAAAGAGACTGTAAAAAAGCTTCTTCACATCCCAGCAATATACTCATTTAATAAGATAATAAATAGTATTGTTTTAGGGGCACATAAGTATAAAAAACCCTACAACCTCTATAGGAGAGTTGTTAACTCTATACAAATAACAATCATGTTACTCAAACAACAAAATCATCTCTTTTCTAAAAAGTTATGAAATCGAGACATAGACAACTATACACAGAAGACGTGTAACATGCATAAGATTACAGGCAAAGTTGTCAGTAGACCTAAGTTCTACATGAACTATGCTTTCCAGTAATAATGATCCACATCATACAGCATATCATTCAGAATATCACTAAATTGCCCCATATTGGTTTTACCAGCATGAAACATAACACAAAAAGGAAATGTAACCCACCTGCTTTCCTTCATAAAAACTCTCAGATCCCTGCTAGAATTATTTTTACCAACAGATAAAGGGCAGGCAACAAAAAATGCTAAATAAGACACCTTTCTGATAGGACCTCACATGTAACAATAAATGAATCACAGCATAAATTAGGCTGGAAAAGAACTCTGAGATCATCAAGTCCAACCTGTGATCAAACATCATCCTGTCAGCTAGACCATGGCACTAAGGACAACATCCGGTCTTTCCTTACATAGCTCCAGGGATGATGTCTCCATCACCTTCCGGAGGATCCATTCCAATATCTCATCATCCTTTCCATGAAGAAATTCTTTCTGATGTGCAACCTAAACCTCCCCGGCACAGCTTCAGACTGTGTCCTCTTGTCCTGTCACTGGTTGCCAGAGAGAAGAGGCCAGCCTGGCTGCACCCTCCTTTCAGGCATTTGTAGGGAGTGATAAGGTCCCTCCTGAGCCTCCTCTTCTCCAGGCTGAACAGCCTCAGCTCCCTCAGCCACTCCTCTTAAGGCTCATGAAGTTATAGGCTGAAATTCCCAGCTTTGTGAGATTTCAGAATAGGAGCGAAGTTGAGACAAAGAAAACACATTGCTTGAATATCTGGTTGGCCAGTTGAGATGCTTTCTCCAAAACTCTCCATAAATTACATGTGATAAAGCAAAACATGCTTGATTCAATTAATCCAGCAATTGCACCTACGAAGATGATGAATCTGAACATGCATCTAACGCCTTTGTGAGAACTGGTTCACAGGCAAAATGGTGACAGTGAGCTTAACAAGGAAACTGAGTTCTTATGAAGAAACAAAGGAATATTGAATTTATTATGCCAAATATTTGACTCTCAATTACGAAACAAAGGAATATTGAATTTATTATGCCAAATATTTGACTCTCAATTACAGTACTTCACAGCAACCACATTAATAATATAGTCACCACCATTCTGCAAACATGAGAGAGTTCAAGTGTAACTATTCCCATTTGCTCCCCCCTTTGGCTTGAACATTATGTTCTTCTAAGAAAATAATGACCAAAATAAAATAAACTGGTTAGACAGAAAAACAGTTCCTTGGTAATTCTGGGCAAAATCAATCAATCCCCTGCAACATTTTTTTTTTTTCCACAGCAGGTGACAAAAATGCAAACCTCACAATGGATATATGAAGAGTGATGAATTTTTGGAAAGCTTTTCAAGAAAACAGGGTTGGTAAAAATTTCGATTAAAATCAGAAATAGCTTTCAGCAAGCTCATCTACTGACAAGATCTGAATTTAAATTCAATTGTTGTAAAATCTATTTTTATGTAAAATGTTGCCTAGCTTGGACCTATGACATTAATTTTTATATAGAATTACTTTAATGCAAGCTGACAGAGGAAAAATAATTTTACCTGGAATGGAACTTGATCAACCTGGAAAAAAATAAGTGCAAACTAGATGTCAAGTGACTTTTTACTCAAAAAACATATGATGTTGTCTAAGAGATGCAGAAAGAATGTATGTCACATATAAAGACTGATTGTAATAAATGACAAAACATTTAAATATATGTGCCTAGATACTTTAGGAGACCAAATTCCATCTTCAGTGATTTCAAAGTCTAAAATCACTAAGAAAGCTGTTGCTTTGAAAAAGTCCATCTACATATATAAACATATTAGCATTTACCATATAAATAACAGTCCAAAAGGCTTTCAAATCAGAGGAAATTCAATTTAATTCAGCATGTCAGAACACTCTGCATATTAAGGCACAGGGGAAGAGAAACCCCATTAGACTACTTTAGTAACTCATTACCAAACTACAACATGGAAAGGACACAAAAGCCGCATGCTTGATTCAGATGTTCTCAAATCAGTTTGCTGTAAAAGCATTTCCAGAAAAGCAATGCAGACAAAACCATTTTAACAGAGCCAGAAACATGCCCCATATTTTACACTACTGAAAATCTTGGATATATAATAACCACAAGATGAGTGCTTAAAACAAAGAGTCATCTTGAAAAGAAGGACAAACATTTGTGCTTTGTTTATAATAGAGGGTAGGTAGAACCTCATAATGGCAAGAGAGAATCAACCTGACCAGAGGAATCACCAAAGCCTAACCAGAGCCTCACCCACATCCTTCCAAACACATCACACCCTCCTGAATACCTTAAGGAGCAGCCTCCCCACAGAGTGACATACTCCAATCAGCAGGGTGGCAGTCAGGAGGGGAGGAAGTGGAAGAGCCCATGGCTTGGGTGGGCTGTGTGACTTGGGATGGGGAACACACTTTATTGCCAGTCTACAGCTTAGCAGATTGGGTGGCCCTGCTGTAAAGCTGGAATATCCATGCTGCCAGGAAGAGGTGTGTGCAATTAGGTGAACTCACACTCCTGGAAGAACAAGTGCTGCTGGTAACTCACACTGCCCATGGAGCCTGTGTGCCAATAACTGTGTGGAGCAAGAGAGGGATTAGAACTTCTCATGAAAAATTCTAAGAGTGTTTAGCTATTTGTAGATGTTTATTAATTTTATCTGTTGTATTCCTCATATCAATCCCAAGTATACAGTTTCCTGATTGCTGTTTACATTGTATTAATAAGTCAGTAAACTGCTTTTTGTAGTTTAAACTACATGATCTGAGCATTTTTTCCCTGCAACAGTCAGCAATACGAGTCTTTGAATATGTCAATCTTTACATTAATTTCTACTGTTTCTTAGCAGCTGTCCATAGATAATACAGACCAAACATGCTTTTTTGTAGGAAAAAAGAAAAACCCAAACATTTCCTCGGAGATGATTCATTATTCTGCTGCATCTATTTAACTTAAGATACATCTTTCAACTAGATTTAGACTGAGGAATACAAACCTAAAGAGGCATTCAGTACATTTCTGAACTCTCCAAATTCCTTCACCTCTGATGAAATTCAAGGCGGACCTCTCCATCAGTTTAGTCTTTTAAAATCTTATGCTAGCCTGTTTTCACAGCATAACATTACAGCCAGCATAATCAGAAATCTCATACATATGCATGTTAGTTAAAAACAGTTCTAAAAGAAAAGGAAAAATATGTTGAAAATGACTAGACAGCAACCATGAAGCTTCACACTGCAAAGTAACAGCTCATATAAAACAAACAAACAAACAGGCACAGTTCAAGACACTTGCATTTTAACAACTAATTCCATACTGGTTTTACAGCCTCAAGTTTTCAGGTTTGTTCAACACTGCTGAGTAAGGTAGCAAAATTTTTACCTCTAGGGAGCTAAACACAAGGTCAGTCACAGAAATACAGGTCTTGCCTCAGCAAGTTTACCTCAGTAAAATAGAAATACTTGTCCTCACTGTTTTGCCAGCACTGCCCACGCACAGTTACCATGGTTAAAAAAATTTGAGCCCTTGCCACTCCCACTACTATTTTTCTCTTTCAACTGTGAAAGCAAAGCCCCAGTCTGGCCAGATGGCTTCAGGTCTCCTGAATCAAAATGTCTCTGCCCTGAAGAACTACTTCGTTATTCACATAATATCAGAAGAGAATCGAACATGAAAAAAAACTTCTGCTTATAGAAGAAGGACATACGATACTTAAATTAACAACTTCTTTACCCAATTATCACCTTCACAAATGGAAGCTAGGCATTGTAAGCAAGGCAGACTGATGCACAGCCCACACCCCCAGATCACACAAGGCTTTGTTCCTCACAGTCATCTACCTCAGAAGTGCCTGGCAAAAACAAAGGGAGTTTAAAACTGTATGCAAAAAAACCCAAAAATCATGACTCACAGGAACAAATCCTGATCTAAAGAAAGAGGTAGCAGGTGACCATGTAGTTACAGAAGTCATCAATATTTTTGGTAATTTGTCCTGCATGGTCCATCTTACAAACAAAACTAAAGTAGCAGAAAAATAAGTAAGCCCAAATTTAAATTGGCTTTGGATCTTCGGGTACAAGCACAGTGCTCAACCCCACCTAACATTCCATCAGGCAGTTTCTTTGAAATGCACAACTTTTAACAAAAAGCTGTCTAATAATTTCTCTGATGCAAAAAATTTTAAATGGCTGAGACTTGAAAAACAACCCAACTCCCTTCTGAATTTCCTTTTTGCATTTCTAACATTACAATCCTATAAACTCAGCTGTTTCAAAATCCTTCCAGAAAAAGCTACACCTGAATTTCTAACATGAAGAACAAAGGGCAGGAGGACAAAATCACTCAAGGCAGATGTATAGAGGTATTTCCAAGTTTTACAACAGACTGGTTAAACTGAAGAAACAAAAAAAGGGAGTAGCTACATAAGCTACTAACAGTTTACACATTTGTATTTTGAAATAATGACTGGAGCAAAGAATTAGTTGGAAAAACCCCAAAGAAAGTCATTTATACTGCACAAAAAGTGCAGTATTTAATGATGTATTATATATATAACCACTTTTCAAAACCATAAGAAGCACATAAAATCTAGGTGTATAATCCATTCAAACATATATGCAGTATTTTATGATTTACATTGGCGTATGAATTGCACACCTACAAATCTTTTTCCTTCAGCTCTTTCCAACTAGTGCAACTGGCTCCCAGCAAACCTTTTATGAACGTTTACCAAACAGTCTCAATGCCAGTGCTAGCTAAAAAAACCCCAGCCAAACAAAACCCATTTCTTCATGGTCAAATATAGTTGTACAACAAAAATACAAAATACTTAAGGCTTTGAAATTCTAGGATTTGTGTGAGGTAAAAAGTTGATGAAAATCATTATTTAGTTTTTTTGTGTTTGACACTATTCCAAGTATAAGATTCTCATTTCCTGAGGAATGTAATTAAGTTGTGGAATTCTTGCACCACAGTAGAACAAGTTCAGTTAAGAGAACTATAAACAAAACTGAATAAATTATTTTTATAAAGTAAATATAGTACCATAAAGATTCACCAACATTTTAAAAACTGTTAGAAACAGAAGGATGCTAAATATTAAACAAGAATCAAATTCATTAATGATTTGCATTTTCAGCCCTGAAACTTAGAGAAAAACTGCTCCTGCCAGTTGCAGATGATAACCGTTTTCAATGGAGAAAAAAAAAAAAACATATACCTACCGAAAAGCAGAAACAGAAATATTTACTGTAAGGGAATTCCTAACAATCATTTTACATGGCAAAACAGACTTCTTTTGTTGTTATGAACAAAGTTTTCTTTGAAATTAATTTCTTAAAAATCTGAAATGATCAGTAGGTATTCTGAAAAATAATTTTTTGCAATTCCCTAAAAATTCCCTGTTTTATTGCCCCATTAGAGAGACAAAGTCAAAGAATCTGTGGTATGCCAGTGACATGTACAATTTACATACCAAAAAAATAGTGCCTTTTGGGCTGCAGATGATGGATTTTTTTTTTACTTCAAATGTGACTTTTGATCAAATTCAATTATGCTTTTAAAATTCTAGTGCATACAGAAGTAAAACCAACTGTATTCTGACAAACTAAAGCTTAGCTTTTTGTGCCAGTAAATTCTGACTCTGAAATTCCATCTGAGCCAACAGACTTCTCTTTTGCTAAGTAAAAAAGATAACACAGTAACAATATGACTATTCCAAACACACAGGAAATATCATATAATGGATCACTGAGAGAAGAAAACTAGTCACACATTCATCAGAATTTTAAGTGTTTTCGGAGTACAAATGAACAAGCTACAAGCTAACCACATAATTTATTTCTAAGAGGTCCATACATTTGTTTGTTCTATTATTGATTGTCTTCACTAAGTACTCAAGAAAAAAACATGTTTTGACTGAATAAAATGCAATACAATAAAATACAATATATGTAACATACTCACAAGAAATGCCAATGGGAAACAAATTGCCTAATTCTTGTAATTTTGCAACTATCTCTGCAAACATACTGTCAAGTCAGTAAGACAGACTGGATAAGCAAGCCCACCAACCACACTCCCTTGGTTACACCAGCGGTATTCTCTCTCTAAACTAGTGCATATTCATTACCTTCAGATTTAGTTGTATTAAGTTATTCAATAACCTTATAACATAAGCAACATACTTAACTCAGAGGATACACAAATTTTGCACCCCATGTCCGCTTTCTTTCTTCTTTCATCTGATAAAATATAATACTTTACACTTTAGGGACTTCTTTTTCTGTTCTACATTTATTTAAAAAATTGGAAGATCTTGACAGGGTTTTATGGCAATGTTAGTTTTGCAATGCTGTGGACTTGCAAAAAAAAAAGAAAATAAAGATTGATAGCACATAATAGGACAGAGCATCACTGGAGAAAACTTAGTTTTGAAAAACTTCCATTCTTTCTTGGCTGGAAAAGTAGCACTACATAATAAATAAAAACAGTGTTCTCCTTTAAAGCAACACCACATATCATGCTTCTGATATGCCTGTATTATTTTAATTTTGTTGGCTGCAATTCCAACAGGCAACTGAAAATCAAGATTACCTAATATCTGAAAAAGGATGACCTATTATAACACCTTAGTGTTAAATACTACTGCTCTGAAATCAAAGGGTGATCCATCTTAGTCAGAAATGAGATCAGATCTTGGGCTTACATACCTGCTAGAAGATGAAAAATTCCAGAGGGGAAAACCTAAGGCAAGGCTGTAACTATGAGCAGAGTCCGTGAGGGACAGTGTGACTGCATGAACAACAGGAAAGCTAAATTGCAATCTCAGGTAAAAGCATTCTCTGGGGAATGCATCCTTTAAGAAAAGAAAAGGAACAGCTCAAATTATCCATGGCTGTCAGTGCCATAACTAACACAGCTGTGCAAGAACCTGGCCAAAAGTCAAGTCCACTTTTCTAAAAAGTCATTGGTTTTGGTTTGGTTTTTTTTTTAATATAGCAACAGTGCCAGCTTGACTGAAATTTTTATTTCCTCCTTGTCTTTTTGGGCTCTCTTTTTTAGCCAGCTGGCCAGATAGCAGTCACTTCCACGGCAATACCAAAGCTTGTCATCAGCCATTTCCTAATGTAAGGATTATGTTTTGGGTACCTGCAACAATCACTGCATCTACTGCTTTATTATTGAGCCTATGGCTTATACATTGGTCTTTTTAAGTCCTAAGAATTCTGTATTTTTTACTACTAGCAAATTTTCACACTCTTTATAAAGCAAGAGTAAGTGGTCGAACTTCTTAACCTAACAACATATAACAATATTTTAACAACTGCAGAAGTGATAGGTGATACAATTCCCTCACTTTTTTTTTTTTTTTTTTTTTTTAACTTGCAGTCACACAGTCTTTCAAAGTCATTTCTAGCACTGCGGAGCACATCCTTTCCCCCAGGAATCAGTACAGTATGCAATACAAACCTGGGTAAACGGTCATGCTTCTTGTTGGTAAAATGTACACAGACAATGAAGTTACATCCCATACAGAATGGCAGGAACACTGATAATTCCAATTTGTTTGCTTTAAACTGCAAATGGCAAATTACTGTAAAATTTGCCATCCCTGCTAGAAGGAGTTGACTTAAATTAGTAGGATGCAATCAAGACATTGTTTCTTGGCAGTCAGATACTTCTACAATGTTTCTAGACCGCAGTTACTCTCTGTCAAATCCGTAACAAACAATGTTTTACGTCTTAATTAGACCTGGTAAAACTCACGTCTTGCCATAGTACTCGGCAAAGTTGTACCACTTTGTTTATGACAGAGCATCTAAAACTAGAGGGAGCACCCTGATGCCACACATATGATCTTCACAGTATTCACCAAATGAATCTGGAGATGACAAATAACTTAAACTCTCTTCACTACTGCATGAGAACACAACCCTCAGTCAACTAAAGGAAAGTAAAGTGGAGCAAAACAGCCTTACATTTCAAGCTAGAGAAGGAACAGATGACTAAGAACGAACTATTCTAAGAATTCAGAACCAGCTTTCTAAGAACACTGGTTGGCATAAAGCTGGCATAAAACAAACTGTTCAGGCTTCAGAGATTAAAATCACGTTGTAGAAGCTCTCTACTTCAGTCATTGTGTTTATTAACACAATTGACCACAAATCTACCAGGCAGCTTTTGTTAAAATAAAGCCAGAACATTATAAACAGCAAAGCTTTCTGAAGCTCCCACTACACTACTTCTAATTACTGTGTAGTATGGAGGCAAGCTTCTCTCACACAAGCAGTGTCCCTTATTTCCAGTTATGTTGGCAATAAAATGAATCAAAGAAATTATACAACTGCTGCTTGTTCCTCTTCAAACCAATATTTAGAGCTGCCCCTGAAAAATCCAACTATAAAACCATGAAAACCATTAAGAAAACTCGCCTCCAAACATATCTTGCAGATTTTCTTTCCCCTGACATAGATGGTGCTTCATGAATCAGCTGTATAGCAGGTCAGTCCTTTGGATAGCTGAGTTAATCACTGAGTTAATCCCTGAGTTAAAGTAATTGGATTCCTTGTGGTAAAGGGACAAGTGAACTGGGATTGCAAGGAAGACAGGTATACCCAACAGAAAAATTATTTCCTGAAGTTTACACTGGATATCAAGTTTTATATTAACAGCACTTCATGAAACATTGGAAAACAAGGGTTAGGAATGAGAGTAATCCTAAAACACACCTAACTACTGAAGTTTACACCTTTACCAGTGTTTGTATTAAAACAGTTTTCCATCATTTCTCATATGCTTTTGCATAAAAGCAATTCAATCTCTCTCCTCCACTATTACTTCCTACTTCTATTTAATAATTTTATAGCAATAATAGAAGACTACCTAAAAAACGAAACCAGAACACTTAGCTGATGTGCTAAAAAACACACTGCACATATAAACCAGTAACAGTGTTTATTCATTGTTATGGAAAGAAAGTTGTTAGGACTCTGCAGGCATTAAAATCCAAAAATGGAAATACCCTAACTTTCAGAGGTGATAATCACCCAAAAGACATATCAAATTCCAGCAGAGTTCAGGGTGTTAACGATTTTTTGAATACCAGGCCTCCAACACTGAAAATTTTGTTCTGTGCTGTTAGATGCAATCCTGATACAGAAAACTTGCCTTGAGAGCAGCATCAAACTCTGCAAAGGATCCCTCATAGAACACTAACAGTTGAAGCAAAAAGCTTATTTGTAAGGGGTAGGCAAATAAAGCACACTGAGGGACTCCCAGAAGCCCTCCTCTCCTGGCCTGGTGAATATGAGCAGTTGATCCCAAGAACCTTTCCAAGCATAGGAAGGTGGAGCAGTAATTCCAAAGGATATTTTTAGGATATATTCCAAAGGATACAAGTTTTAGATAACACACCTCACCACAAACACACAAATGAATAGAAGGGAGCAGTACTGCACTGAATGCCTACACAAACACTGACACCACAGACAGATCCATCCTGTTCCTAAGGACCAATACTAAGAGATAAAAACCCTTCACTATTTTCTCTATTAGCTTTTGTACCTCCACTGTCTCTCACTCATTCTACTTACTGGCTACTCCAGCCTGAAGCCTGGTAGAAGATCATGTACACAACCCATAGACATTCACAAGGCATGGGAATGGAAAGACAAAAAGAATTTTAAAAAGAGTTTCATAGGTTAAGCCATGGCAATAGGGCAACAGGACTTCACTAGGCAGATGTACTAGCCTGCTTTAAAATCTGTCCCCTTTTATCCCTTCTTTCTCTCTTTTTCCCACACTCCTTCCTCCCCACTTCACTTTGATCCTTTTCCACTCCAGATCCCTGCCTTAAATAACCCATATCAGACCCGTACAATCTCAAAATTCTTTTCTCCTGTCCCCAGTACCACTCTAATACATCTTATGCACCTTTTTTAACAGTTACCCCCTCTCAGTTTGCCCGGCATTCCAAAGAGTTTCTTCCAATGAATCACCTCAGCAGGTTTTGCAACAGGGATAATGGCTTCAGTGGTCAATTTTGCTCGTTTTAGGAATGGTTTAAGAAATTAAGTAGCTCAGTTTTCCACCTTATGACTATACCTCTGGTCATTATCTGACTATCTGAATAGCCAGTAATCAGGTATCATTACACATACCTCAAAAAGCAACAAGCTTTTGAGACAACTTAGTTACTATTTCACCAATGTTTTAGCTTTTTTATTGCATTATCATGCTCTGTTTTTATTTAAAAATATTTAAACGTGATTTAACAAATAAGCATGATTAAACAATATTTTCACATATAATTTCATATTTTCAGTGTACTATAGTCATTGAAAAATAAGAGGCCAGAAGAAAAACTTAATGACAGCTTAATGTAGCTGCAAATTATACCAAACTGTTAAAACAGCTGCAGGTGAGGGCAAGGCTACTCTTTCCTACTACAGTACAACCCATCTTTCTCCCAATCCTAGTTCCAAAATTTTCTCCATCTTTCCCTATTCATTCCAGCACTTGTTCTTGTATCTTGCTGACACATTTTAATGAGTCCTGAGATATTGGTGTATCCCTCTTTATTACACTTGCTCTCATACTTCTAGTACATAAAAACTGCTGCTATTGTACAAGGAATTGGAGGCACAGTGACTTCTTTGAAATTAGCTTTTCAAAGACACCACACATCACTAGCTTCAAGAGCAGTGGGAGTTGTATTATCCATATTTAATAAGTAACACAAGCCAGCAAAGACAGACTAATAGAGAAAAGTCAGATTTGTCTGTCTTACCCTAGATGTATGTTCTAAGATGACATCTTATTTCCCTAAGGGAAAATTATCAGGCACAGAGGCTGTGAAAGGATTCAGAGGAGGAATAAAATGCACAGTAATATTGGTGAAAGCAGAAGAGAAAGAGTGAAAGACAGAGGGACTCTCCATCTTTACCACACACACTTTTAAAAACCAGGAGAGGAAGCCAGCTTTTGCCTGAAGAATCCCAAATAATTTCAGCTTATTTTTGCTGAAGACTGAAGAGTTCCACTGCCCAGCATTTACTAAATGTAAATGTTAAGATTCAGCAAACATGCCTACATCGGCAAAGTTCAGGTTTCTGGTTTGTGCTGGTGTCAGTGCATTAACAACAGTAAGCATGCAGACCATAAGCTAATAGCAGTATAGAAGATACCTTTTGGCACGTCTAATGATATATGGCCTTAAAGGTCTTTTTACCTTTGATCCTATAAAAGGATTGAATAAAATCCTATGAATTTAAGATTGGTTCCAGCATTTTCACATTATTTTTAAATAAGGCACTATTTCTTTCAGAATTAAAAAGGGATTTGCAGTGCTTTATATAGAATCAAAGGCTAGGAATTCATTTAAATAGCCAAATGCTTTCTTCTCTGTTTTTCTGCTGCACTCTTACATAGCAACTATATTCAATAAAAAAAGGCTCAGTTCTACTGAGAATTTAGATATCACACAGTAATTGCATGTCAACCACTGACTACTAATTTGCTAAATTATTCCTAGGTTTTCTTATGTTTTTTGTTGTCTGGTTTTATTTGCTTTTCCCTCTTTGCCCAATAGTCACATCTTCATTCACATTCATTTCAGTTCCTTGTGTGCAAGGAACACACAAGCACTGCCAGTGTCAGGGACTTCAGCATAACCCTTAAGAACCTACATTCTTTCCTACCTTTCTTTTGTTCAAAGCCTTGCAAATTAGGCACCTCAATTATAAAGGCACAGAAGAATTCCAATAAGGCAGCATAAAAAATACAAGCCAGAAGACAATTTTAAACTTACTTCTAGTTCTCAAATAAAAATTTAATTTGGAATATTTCTAAGTATATTGTAAAAATATACTATACTTTTAAATTAACACGGAGTAGTTCTGAACTTTAATATAAACCAGATATTTAAATCAAGGATCTTTTCTGAGTCTAGAATATTCATATAAAGTGCAAAAAAAAAAAAAAAACCACAAAAAAAACCCACCACCCAGAGAGCTGAAGTTGTTACATAAAAAAAAAAAAAAAGTTCCTTTCTAGACTCCCTGGACTAGGTTGCTTAGGTATCCTTTAGAAAACTGCTCAACAGAGAATTCTGTTTTGTTTCTGTCTATTGCTTGTATTTTCAGCAGCCATAAGGGAAAGAGGACATTCTTCAGAAAATCCTCAGGTTTCACATCAAGGGTCTGCAAATAATGGGATGCCACTTTCAAGCTTTTATGCAATCAATGTTTTTCACTTTGGAAACCACTGCTCTGGAGAAACTGTCCAAAGTGAAAAATCAGTACAAGATGTCTTCTGCAGCGAAAAATCAGAACAATATCTCTTCCATCTCCAAGTCCAACACATCAAAAACACTTACAGAAAGTCTCTCTGACATGGAATTTTCAGCAATGCAAGTTCAAAGAGAAAGGTTTTCCATACCTTTGTTTCAGTTAGAATTTACAAGTCACATCTGAGTAAACTTTTACAGACACTGGAATGTTACATATGTGACAGCATTGTTAAATACTTTTCCTACCTTAATTTATTCTTTCAAGTCTACATACACCATATATATCCAATGTGACAAAGACACAGGGATGCCCTGGCTGTTACAGTGGTCCCCATTTCTGCAGCTCCAAAGCATCAGGACTGCCTAAAGAGACTAAGCATTTGCTGCCACCATAGTTAGGGACACACCTGTATCAGCATTACAATACTCTTCTCAGATCCTAAGCAATCTTGGAAATAATGATAAAAACCCATATGGACATACCCACAGAAATCATAAAATCATGAGTGAAGAGAAGGGTAAAATACTTTTTTTCTTGTTAAACTATAACCAGACATACTTAGAAAAACAACTGCACAAGGACACAAAATTAAAAAGAGTAGGATAGAATTATGCGGTGCTAATACTCTTCTACTACTTACTTTACCTGTAAAAACAGAATAGGGATTTTAAACCAATAATCAGCTGCATTCTTTACACAAGATTACTACACAACATTATACAATTATATAACAAAGTAGCTAATGCTACATTACTACCTAAACACAAAGTGTTTAGATATGAAATTATTGTAAAAATAACATAGCATATATTGTGAGTAGCAACCAAAATCAGAATGAAATACATATGAAATATATATACCATTTCTTTGAATAAATTCTGCATAAATCACGAAAACTTAAAACTGGTCCTGAAAAGCTCCAATGATTACATTAATTACCTCTAATTTTAAAATTATGGACATAAAAATGTGTCTTTTTTTTTTCTTCAAGCCACAAGAAAATGAAAGACAAAATTTTCAGTCCATATGCCTGAAGTGTGTACATCTGTTTACATCATGTCCCCCACATCTATGGACATGGGCCTGTACATACCTACAAATGAGAGAATACAATGCACTGGGGCAGTTCTTTATTCAAATCCATCCTTGCTCGACAAACTGCATCAAACAAAACTCTGGTTAGCAGTAATTTCAATAGCCAGTATGATTTGAAATATTTTGCCTGCATGTACTTATGAAACTCTAAACAGATGTGTCTTTATGTGAGTAGTTACCCTAGGGAACAGTCTTCAAGAAGATACATTTGCCTGGCTTAACTGTAGTTCTATCTGGCAAAAAAGCTACCAACCAAGGTATCTTTCCTACCCTACCAAGGCTTAGAGAGGCCCATACCTGATAAGGCACTACTAAAAAGGAAAGTGAAATTCTTAGAGGGTGCCCTTTTCAAGCTGTTACACTCCAGATTTTTTTTTTCTGCAAAAAGAGAAGGTGGGCTCAATCTTCTGTTCCCCTAATTTTTCCTTGGTGTCAGAGGGAGGCCAGAAAGCATTTGCACCAAGACTCAACTTTTCAGTAAACAAACTGGTTTCATCACTGTAAAATGAGGTTAAACCAAAAGAGGGGACAAAAAAATTTCCAAGTGGTATCCTAAAATTCAGTATGCCATCTTACTCTCATATATTGTACAGCTCTATTCATTCTGCAACTGCAAGTTAGCTACTAAAACACTGTGCAAAACAATAAATTCATGCTACATAACGTACAAATTTTCTGAACCAGCAAACTGTATGAAAATGGCTAAAAGTGTAAAGGTAGCTCAGTGTTTACATAGTAGTTTAATGAGACCAGAAGTACAAGCTTCTTTAACAGCCACATCAAAAAAAGCTGCAGTCTAAAAAATTACCTATGACCACAGTAGAAATCCAGAGGAAAGTCCCTAAAATATTTATAGATGAAACAGTCAAACAACATTATATTTAAACACTAACTTCCTCCAGTTAATTTACTGCAAGGTACACTGACTGACAAACATTTTAAATGAAAATTGAGGCACACAGAGCAATCCCCCAAAGAAAATAGGTACCTGCTATTGTACTTTAGAAATACAGCATAGTGAGATATAAGCTCAGTTATACTCACTGTACTTCCTTTTTCTTTAAAACTTACAGCTTACTACTTTTATGAGAACAATAAAAGAGACAGTTTCAGATTTAATCACACAAGTTCAAAGCCATTCAATGCACCTAAGACAGTAAAACCATAACTCTATTTGCTACTATTTTGCCTAATAGTTACTCCTTGTTTCTCTACCATTAGCTATAAAGGCTAAGAGAAACCACAAAAACCCCAAACAACGACCAACCAAACAAAAAAGAAGGCATTATAGGCTAATAGTATTTAAACATTATTTAGAAATTTGTTACTTCCCACTACACCTGCTGCCTTCTCCATTCCTCATCAACTTCTCCAGTTATAACAGGAAAATTCTCACTAGTTGAAATCTACTATTCTGAAGGTTTATAGCCCTTGATGGTTGTTATGGGAATAAATAAAAAAAAACAAATACTGTTAAAAACCACCTTAATGTTTTACAAGGAAGAAACATATTGGTAACCACATCACAAAGAAAATTTAATTAATAGAAGAGAGTATTGTGAGAATAACATTCTAAGATATGATTTGATTAAGTTTTACTATTCTTTGAGAAAATATGGTACAAAAAAAGCCCAAAAAACCAAACAATAAAATCCAACATAACAATAGTGATGCTGAATAGTCCTCAGTGCATTTCACTACACACTAATACATGGTTGAATCACGAAAGTAATCTGGTATCATCCTGCCACAGATGAGTTCTCCTGCAGATTTTCATCTGACTAAATACAGAAAACAGGTTCCTTTTAATAGCTACGGTTTCTGGATATTTGTTGAAGAAACTAAAGAGAAGAAACCTAAGAAAAACAGTTATTTGTCATGTATCATATATTCTGTTTCTCCATCTGTGTGGGAGGAGACCTTTCACATCCTAAAACTATATTTCGTGAAGTTATATAGTAGACACACTACATACAATGAAAATATATTGACAGTTAACAGAAATATCAGGAATAATTTTCTAACATTCAGAACCTGGAATATAAGAACAAATCCCACTAATATTTTATTGTTTACATTCTTACTGTTGCGGATCCTCCAAGACAGAAAGAATGAAAACCACGGCATAACGTGCAAGACCATACACACTATCTAGTGAACAAGAATAACCATATTCCAACAGCTCTAACTGCATTATAGTCATATTATTTACTGACTATTACAGTCATGGTGACACTGACAAACTCCTGCTGAACTGACAGCAGGCCAAGTACAGCAGCATGACAGGAGACCTTGCCCAGAAAGTAGGCTGAACAAGCCTGTGCTGAGGTTTATGCAGATGAAAGAAGACTGGTAAACTTCCTTACACTGCTATAACCCAGTCTGAAGTATCATTTGTTAGAACATTAGAACAGGGGAAGTCCCACATACATCAGTCAGAAGGGATTTTGCCAGTAACTTCAATCATGCCCACGTTTCGTGCTACCTGCATTTGCATACCAAATTTTCAAAACAAACAAATCCACCCACAACTTATTTTGCTTTGCTTGCATGTACAGCTTTTCCTTTGTCTATTATTTTCACTATCTTAACCCACACTTTTAACCCTTCTGACTGATTTCTCCATTCCACTGTGAGGAAGTGAGTGAGCAGTTGTGTGGGTCTTAGCTGCCTACTGGGCTTAACCCAGTACAAATACGTAAAATTTACTGCCACACAACTTTAAACAGTTTAGTAATTCTAAACACAGGCATTCCACAGCTGCCATCAGAATTTAAAGGAAAAAGAATACCACACACTATCTCAACATGAGCAAGCCTGTATACTAAAAACTCCAGTCTCGAGCGCTACAAGCTCCTCACAAGCATCTTTCTAATGGAGAAACCCCTAGGTACATAGAACATGATTTAAAATTAAGACCTCATCACATTCTCTTTTGAAGTGTTGTAAAAGCACTTCCAAAATGCATTAACCTAGGTACTCTCTTCAGTATTTCCTTAACAGACTAACAGAGTCTACATTTGGTAATACAGATGCAAACGGTGTCAGAATTTATGTCAATACACAGCTGGAGCAAAACTCTACAAGTAGGTCTGTGGATAAATATGTCAGCAAACAAAAGGTGTCTAAATTGTTGTCTTTTGCATAGCTGCAAAGTAAGGTTGTAAAACAAATCTAATCACCTTGGGTATTCTTACACCACAAAAATGCTGGGAATTCATAACAGAAGGAATACCTGGGACTTCAAGATACTTGGGAATGCCTCAGCTAAATGAAACATGCTTCAGCTGACAAGAACAGACTGAACAAGTTTAGACTTGGCCTAGCTTTGCACTGGTGGTTGGACTAGATGATCTACAGGGGGTCCCTTCATAGCTATCCTCTGATCCTATAAAATTTAGATACAAAGTTAGAATAAAGTTTTTATTAGATTAACTGCATATTTTAACTGATATTTACCATTTCTTTACAAACAAATGTTCTCTTAAAGAAGCTGTTTTTGTGAAGTTGTAATTAGATCTTAACCTAAAGTTTTTAAAAGGACAACTCAAATGCCAGTGGAACCAAAATTATCACAAGTGAGAGAAAAACACATATAAGACATCCAAAACAAGTCAACAGCATAGCTCTGCCATACAAGAAAGAAAGTTGAAGGGTTATGTTATAGATCACAAAATGACCTGGAACACACACTACAATTATTTATAGTATTTTAAATGGAATAGGTAAAAATCCAAACCACCTACTACTCTATCTTTATTAGATCACCTTAGATTTGACCACCTGGACATCTGTACATCAATTCACCTTAAACAGTAGGACTGCTTAGAATGCAATTCCTTCTATGTCACTGATACTTCTAAAGCTGGTCTTTCTGTATCCATAACACCAGTACATAAAAAATTCTGATGTCATCTGCATTCCACCAAGGGTGGAGGTGGACAAACACTTTCTCAAAATGAGTTCCCAAGAAATCCACATTCATAAAACCAAAACATCCGGTTTCTATAAATGGAATAGTCAAGCAATCCATTCTAGGACAGATACTCAGGGAGGAATTTTTAATTATAAAGCAATTTTACCTGTGTTTGATTTAAAACCTCCCTCAATGTTATGCATAACCTTCATTTTTATGTTCCTAATTCATAGTGCAAAATACAAAAGGAGACATAAGTGAAAAATTATCGCAAGAAGAAAAGTCCACTTTGATATCTTTAAAAAGACATAGTCATAAGCTAGGATTTGTACACTGTTGAAACAAATCATATTCTACAACCTCATACAAATATACTATCTACTTAAAAAGATTTTTTATTTTCTCACCCCAGAACATCAGTTATTTTGATGTGGTTGTAGAATGTTAATGCAACATCTACTCAGGTAAAATGAACAATACCCTCAAGGAAATCATTAAGAGTCTCACACAAGAAATCAGTTTTATTTATTTCTTCACAACCCAGCATCAGTCAAGATTTTCAAGACTTTCCTCCCTAGAATACAAAGCCATTGCTGATAAAATCTGCGAGTGACTGATGGTAATGGTGCTATAAGTAACAGCAAGGCCAAGTTATAGATACATGGGGACCCGGAGCACACAGTAGGTCAGACACATTCAAGGTCATATTTAACTCTGTCATATGAACACTTAAAAATACAATAAAGGAAGAATACAATCATAGAATCACAGTCTTGGCAACTGATAGCATAAGCCTGGAACAATGACAATCATGAACTCCCACCAAGTCTAAAGATGCAAATTACTAAAATGAAAGTTGGGGGCGCTAACAGTGACTACTGTGAAATAAGCTGAACACACATTACCCGAAGGAAGGTATTTACAAAGCAACTCACAAATTGCTATGTCCAGTTGTTAATAACAAAGCAAAAGACAATAAAAACTGTTAAGGCACCAAAAACTTGTACAGTTTCATGAACCTGCAAGATTTGGGATCTGAAATCATATTTCACAGCAGAACACCAGAGGTTCATCTGTTTAGGACTGTCTCACAAGCCCTTGCAATATTTAATACAGCAATGCAAGATAGGAGCAGCCCCAACTCTGTCCCCCACTGCTCTGAGGGTGGTTTCCTTCCCATGAACAGGCACAGCAAGCAAAAATCACATGCCAGCTCCTTAATGCCACAATTCCAAGCCTGTCCTAGGAGTTTAAATCCACCATCGTCACCATTTAGGTCAGTCACCCTATTTACATGGCCAGTAGTAGCTTTCAGCAGGAAGCTAGATGGACAATTGCAATGGCATCCTGAATTACTGTAATTGGAATTATCTCTCATTAATCAAATACCTAAGTTTATTAAATACAAAAGTATAAACTAATGTATAAACAACTGTAGAAGAGTAAATGCTTACTACAGTGGAATAACTGATTTAGTTGAGAAAAAAGGAATAAATGACCAGAAGTTTAAGCTAAAATACAAAACTGCTGTGTAATCTCCTATTTGTTTCCAAAGGAAATATATAATCAATCATACTATTATCACTGGCATACTTTAAAACTGAGACAGTACACATGAGCCATAAATTTCTGATCTAGATACACAGACTCAGCCAGGGAAATTGATGGCAGGCATTAGGCAGAGGGACAAACTGTATCAACATAAAAGTCTCTTTTATTAAGACAAATCAATTGCTTCAACATGTTTCAGCAAGGATAGTCCACTAGCATCAGGATGTAAACAGCAGCACAAAATAAAGTGAGACATCTGGTAAAGAACAATAGGACTGACTAAATACTCTGAGTATTAGAGAAATTCCTCTCAATCAAAAAGCTTCTGGTCATAAAGCAAAAAACCCTGGCAGCTTACAACCCTCTACCATTTTCATTTGTGCAAGACTACTTCCCAATTATTTATTTACAATCTTCTACAGGAAAAACAAAGTTGTTATGTTCACACAACCTTAATTTAATAACTTAATCATAATAATTACTAATGAAGTAATATATTTCTCCCTATGTTCTATTTTTTCACACATATTCATTGGGTTATCCCCATGCTATCATTACTTCATGTACGAAGGAAAGGTTTAGAAAGATATGAAAAAGTAGAACTCTATCATGCATGAAGTGGAGCAGGTGAAATATTTTTACATATATAATACACTCTATATATTTAACACACACAATGACATAATGTAAATGCACTAGGACTGAGGAAAAACAATACTTTCTTTTTTTCAAGCTGAATCGATTACAAGCAGAAGAATACCTCCTGACTGCAAATATTTTTATTTCTATGATGAGAACATTAAAAAAAAGATGGTTTTGTTAAGAGACAAAGAGGAAAAATTCTTATACACAGACTAATCCCTTCAAGTACTGTTAACAAAGAATGTGATTTATCTTCAGTAAGTATCTTAACAAAAACAACTTTTAAAAATAGCAAACATTCTATAAAACTATTTGGCTGGAGGCTACAAGCAAGAAATGTAACCATCATATAGTACATAGTCATCAAAACACAAAACAAAATACTCTATTTTACAGGGACACCTGTATTTAAGAAAGCTGGCAAGGTTTCTGCTTAGTCCAGTAAGCAAAAATCAAGCTTTCTGCAGACTGATCACAGGTATTCTACAGAAACTGATCTGTAATAACTCTTTTTCATAAATTGTTTAGAACAAGAGGATTTGCATTTTAGAAACTGTAATTTTGGAGGTAGATAGCTCTCTGAGATGCTCACGCTTTACTACCCCCTACCACTACCATGATTTATTTCTTCATTTTCGAGCCTCAGCACCAATAACAAAATCTGATAACTGTCTTTGAAAAGCCATTCACTAGACTGAACATCTAAAAAAATTTGTGTGATCACAAATTTGATCAGAACTCACTTTACTTTGGCCATATTTCCAGATTACTGTGTTAACAAAGCCTTACACTGCAAAGTTAGAACACAAAAAATCCAATACTGATTTCTTGGATGATTTTGAAATGAGGGTTCTATGGATATTTATGAGCTATGTCTAGAATAACTCTGATTCTCATGCAGAATTAGTCCATGTTGACTTTACACACAGGAAGAAAAAAAAAAAAGGGGGGGGGCTTTAAATGAATTCTATTCCTGAAAAGTTTACTTTCTTGCAGCACCATGCATTACTTCTACTTAGCCCAATACAAAATACTGGGGAAAAAGCTAACAGATTTGTGAGGCACATAGAGGCAAACAACCTCTAGTCTTTTTTGCAGGTTTTCAGATCTTTTACTGGTGTAAGATTTTCTGGATTTAACTAGCCTATTCACTATTCCCTGACTCTTTCAAACTCCATCCAAAGTATTTAGAAATATTTCAGAAACTTGTATTTATAATAAGCACACATTTACATCTAGTAACTGGCACATTCGTTTCTTGGGGGAGGGCAATGTTAGGGTCAGGGTGGATTTTTTTCCCTTTTAAACATAAACCCTGCAACACTGGATAGAAACACAAGGAAACTTCACAGACTCCTTCTATTGCCTACATGTATGGTCTCAACTGCAATGCTTGCGTTTCACTGTACCCACAGCAATAACCTGATTTATTTCTTCATTTTAGAGCCCTTCCCTGTAGAGGGTAAGCCTTACACTGTCTCTTACTTCCCTTTAACAAGTACTTGTAGAAAAGCCTCTTTTTCTTCAGGCTACCAATGCTTCATAGATAAACATGGCTTAAATTTTTCTGATAAATGGGATGCTGGAGAGATCCCAGAGCCACATCTCCCACAGCTTAACATTTAAGTGCATAACTAAAATGCTTCAGCAAGACTACCAATGACTGCAGTTCTGTTACTACTGCACAGAACGGCTCAACACCAAACGGAGCTATGAGATTCCAGAAGCCATTTTTAGCCCAGGGCACTAGGCCAAAAATAACCTTTTCAGTTCTCTAGGAAGCCAAATGTACAAAGATATGAAAACTGGCAGAAGGAATACAGCACTTCTTGGCAAAATACTGATTTTTTTTTTTTTTGTACACAATTACTACTCTTTCGTATTACCAGATTCTTAACTGATTGCAAATCTATAGTGATATACTTTTCAAGACTATTTGTGAGTTGTGTGTCTGTGCCGGAAGCTATTATAAAGTGAGTTTCTGCATTGTGTTAATGCATTTAAAACCACTCCCAGGACTTAAGACTTTAATGGAAGCTTTAAGTCTTTACTGTTATCCCAACATCTTCCAGAACAAGACTAATTTAAATGCCTCAAGATCCATTCTTCAAGATACCATACACTGGCAGTTGAAAAAATACCAAAAAAAAAATCCAAAATATCCCAGAGAACCAAAGATGGATTCCATTCACAGTTTTGTCTCTGATCTGTTCTGAGATCTAGATTAAGCCATTCAAAACTCCTGCTTCTCAGTTTTTCCAATCTATACAACCAGGGATAATCTGCATCATTATAGAACAATGAAGTAACTCACTGAGCAAAGTCTGCATGGTAATTTTTTAATGGAAACACAGAGCAAGATTTATGCTAGGAACAACTAAAAGTAGAAATCTTAAAGTCATTATATTAATGACTTAAAGACTTAAGCTCTTAAAGTCATTACATTAACAATCAATATAATTACATAAAAGGCTTTCAAATTACAAGAAATTCAAAAGACTATTTTCTCTACCCTTAGAAGTTCCTGACTGGTTGGCTAAATGTCAAAGTAACACACAGCACACTTCAGCAGAGCAGTAATAGCAGCAATACCATGATACAAAAGTGTCTCATGGTCTACACCATGATAGTGTCTGTCTTATCTCTAAATTCACTTACAAAAATGTTAGCAAATTGAAGTTACAGGTTATTTTAAATTAGTTAATATTTTCTTTCAAATCATAAGATCCACTCCACTTGCATGAAAGATTTTTTTGTGGACAGTCTGCCAGATTATCTTCATTTTTTATGGTGAATTTGAAACAGCACATAAAAAAAACTAAGTTCTGAAGATGGGACAGAAACTTGGCATTTTTTTTAAATGAAAAACAATTTCAGGCTCTGCAGTCTTTTTTGTCCCCCTCAAACAAAACCTCAGAAAAATAACATAATACTACATATTGCCAAATTAACATAATAGTTTTCCATCAATTTTGAAAGTTCAGACAGTGAATGGAAACATCCATTAAAACATGGCTACAATTCAGTAAATCAGTCTTAATTTCTGCACATTATGACTAAGAAGCTATATCATCATATTGACACTGTACAGAAACTAGAAGGAATGGTACTGATGGGTCTCAAAATAAGACAAAGTATGGAAACATTTCAGATGGATGGCACAAGGATGTTCTTGTTCATACATCTTCCTTCAAACACACTACTAAGCAAGGGGAAATAAAATGCCATGTCTAGCAAACCTTGCAAGTGACAGGACATGTGTGAGTGAGGAAAAAATCAAGTCAGTAACACAAGGCAATCTGAACGGCTGCTAAGTGGAATACAAGCAAAGAGTAGGCATTCAGCCAGACTGGAATTCACTTTGGACAGGGGATCACGGACAAAACTTACCGAGCAGGGAAACTACACTGTACAAAGTGGAAGGCAAAAGGACAGTTTTCTTGAACTGGGATGAACTCAAAAAAAAAAAAAAAAAAAAAAAAAAAAAAAAAAAAAAACACCAACATAACAAGCAAAGAAGAAGCCCTAGCAACACAACATAAAATGAGCATGGGAAACCGTGGGTTAAGTTGTTCCACTTGATCAATCACAGCTGTATTTAGTAACCAGGGCATCCTTGTCCTGCCCCAACTGCTGAGAAAGCTCCTTTCAGCTTTGACCAGACACCCATTCCAGAAATCTTCATAACGGTCTGCATTTTTTAATTATATAATGTATGAATGACACTATATTCTTCCTCCTTCCCCACTGAATAGACACACAGCTTTGCTGTTAATATGCTTGCCCTGCCTTAAAAAGACTGAATTGAATGAAGCCTCACTATTCCCAAAATACAGTAATATAACATCAGAAATAGACAGGTACTACCTGTCTATAGTTCAATAATCCCTATTTCTAGTGTCAATAAGTTTTTAAATAGTTAAAAGTTCAAATAGTACAAAAAGTCATTTTAATATTAAAAGCTTTGCTAACCATGACAACAATTTTACTGTCTTTAAAATCTGACATAAGGTTCTTACTATACATAAATTATTGCACTTGCTTTTTTGGTATTTTGCTTTACCCTGTAAAGGTTACCCAAGGGTGTATTTTGCTCCACGTCTTTCCTTGGCTTACCCTCTGATTCAATTTTCTTTTCCTATCCCATTTCTTGCTCATTTTACAAAACTTCTCCATCAGTTTCAGTGATTTATCTTTGCACACACATTTTATGAACCTGTTTCTTCCTGTTCACCAAAAACAGATCCAGCTTCTTGCTCATGGTTTTCTCTTCACATTTAAATGTGGTGGGTTTTTCCCCCATCTGATTTATTTTTCATTTTTACTTTTTGCCTGTCTAACGTAATGCTACAAAGGAGAGGTGTCACTGCAAATATCACAACCAAAGATGCAGACTTTAGATGCTAAAAAACATCATGTCTGTTCACACATGATAAATTGAAGTGAAAGTATCATTTGCAATCACTTTGCTACCTTTGAAACATACTACTTTAGAATATAAACTAGTATTGTAATAGTATTTTAGTATTCTTTACAGTATAAAGAAATCAAGTCATATGCTATGTTTAAATATATTTCCAAGATGTACTTTGCTGAATTTTACTTAATTCAAAACATTTTTTGCTTTAAATCCTTCACACACATATTAATGCCAGCTGCTCCAGCAATGTCACTTCCTATCAGAAGCAAGTATTTATCAGGCTACAATAGTAGAAAACACCTAGTTTATACAGTTAAATCCAAAACCTAGAAATTAAACCTGTTACTAATCTAGTATTTTAAAGCACCACAGTCCTGAAAGGAAATAAAAATATTACAGCTACTGCACTTCACACCAAGGAAAAAAATCACCCATCTACAGAAAATCGAAACAAAAACCTTCTCCATTCAGCAGGACATGTAACTGCTAACATGGGTGCTCAGCTATTTTGCCCTTGTTCTGCTTCTTATAAAGACCAAAACCTCTATTCTGATATTTAAAACTTCCAGCTACTTCCAGTAATTTCTCTAACCATTCCTAGAAGAACTACCTCACATAACCACCATGAATTTATCAGTTAGCTGATCCACACAAGCTCAGCTGAACATGAAACACTTCATGCAGCTTCAAAAGCAAGTGCAAACCTCCTTAGGCTCCAAATTAAGTGCAAAACTAACCCCCACTTGGCTCTGCCATGATCATCATTTCACAACTTTTGACTTCTTGTTTTTTCCTTTAAGACTATTTCTCCTACAGCCTGGGATACGAGGACAAAAGACTATTAATGTTATTTCTATTTTTAAATAGTTAGGAGGTTTACAGGCATTAGGGTGTTCTGCACCATACAAGGAAAAAAAAGAATAAAAAGCTGGCCAGCAAGACAACGACGCTGGGGAGAAAGCGTTAGAATTTCATAAATGAACTCCTCCCACAAAGACACATCTATGCACAAATTCAGCAGAAAGGAATTACTCCTCCAGAAGCTTAACCCCTCAGTAGCATTCCAAAGAACTGCTCTGATGGGTGTATAATATCTTGCACAACATGGTCAGCAGAGAACAGTCAGAAGTCAGATGTAACACCCATTTCCAGTTTTGACAGCATTCCGCTCACTGAACACAGGGATAACATTTCTGGCTCTTTCAGATTTACATGTCAGAGGACAATAAATGAGAACACTTTCCATCATTCCGGTCTCAGCAGAACAAGATTAACATATCTCTGGTTTGCAAAGTGCCATTTCAATTATTTGAATCATATTGATTTTAACTGTGAATTAGCAATCTAACCAACTTGAGAATGTTCACAAACCTAGTAAATGCTTACTAACAGTCAAGAGCACAGCAGGCAGAATGATGAGCAGTCACCCTGTGGCCCAGAGAAGTTACTCAGCCTTCCTAGAATGGTCATTCTGATACACAAAACGCCAGTCTCTCCATCTCAGTTGATCTTGTAACTCTGCAAGCAGCAGAATCAGTGGGTTTTCCTTACACAAACAAATGGATGCTAAGCTTCCCAAACTTAAATTCAACAATTAGTATTTTATAGTATGAACATTAAACTATTATTTGTAGCATAAAGTCTGTAAATGTCATGTATCTTGGAGCCAAATAATTTTCTCCATGTTTATCTCATTCTCTATGCACACAATTCTAATCATTATGAATGTAACTGGCATTTTTCCTCAGTTTTACAGATTTCAGAGAATTATCCCAAGCCATTACACACATTCCCCTTCTTTAACTTCATATATTTTTTCAATGGATCATAAATTATCATTCTCTATGACACTTCTGTCTTTAACAGTACCACCTTTTTGCCAAGTATTTCCTTGTTCAAACCTATATTGCATTGGCATTTGCCCCCTTCCTCTTCCAAGCCACAGCTCTACTGTGCAAATATTCATTCTACTTTGTCATAGCTGATTCTGCCCCAGTCTCTTCCCCTCACAGAATTATTCAGTGCTTTCAAAACTCTCTGTATAGTAACTGTGTTAAGATTCATACAGTCTCTCCTGTTTAAAGATGTCTAAATCAAAATGCCTTTTTTGCTGAAGACAATAGAAACAGACCAGGGAAGGACTAAAAGAAGGCTCACAAACAATGGAGGGATATTTGGCTTCTACCTCCCACCAGTGTTCACAGGTGAATGGACCTGCAAAACTGTTTGTCTAAAAACATTTGCAAAGGAACCTGTAGCACCTTGACTTTCATAATAGCACTTCTGGAGCTCTGAGTCAGTCTTTCCCAAGCAGATTGGCCAAGGATGCACAAAGCAACAATATTTGTACAAAAGCCTTCAGCTTTTATTCATTTATATGCACAGCATGTCCAAACATAGCAATTTTAGGCAGAGTTATTTAAAAAACTGCCACCCTAATGGGGAAGTTCACTTTGAGGGTAAAGGTTCAATCCACAGCAGAGCCTACTCCTGCTCAAATTGAGGGGTTTCACCCTTCCACCCATCCAAGGGTTTTTAGGCTGGCATCTCTCCTACCTTTTAGCCACTGCATTAGTTTTGAAGCCTCTCTACAAAGCAAGCAAGTCAAAAAGAAAAAACAAACAAACAAATACAAGGGAAAGACACACACAGTCAGCGGCAGAAAGCCATTAATCTGAAAGCCACATTCTGAAACAGTAACCAGGCAATTGTGTACTCTTAATTTGTTCCATGCAACAAAGACAGTCTGAGCTAATTCACTTTATTTTGTGCTGAGGAGTGTCTAACAGCACCTGCAAAGACACTGGCTACATTTCAGCTATGGGGGCATAAATCTCCAGACAAAAGAGGTAACTTTCAAAAGCACCACTGACTAGACTCTACAGCAAGAGAACTAATAGACTGTTTTCAATAGAACTCAATAGCCTTGATGTTTATAAGGTCCAAGCAAGGATATAGTCAGGCTCCAGGAAGAATAAAAGGGCCAAGAGGGTTCGAATGGTATTCTGCAGTTATAAGTTGCTATGCACATCAGTGTTTCTAAAAGAACTCTTTTAGTTTAATAAAGCTCTTTCCCAAAGCATTACTTATGAGTAAAAAACAGAAGCTAGAATATGTTGGCACAGAGATGTCCAGACAGACCACACGATCAGGTGGTGTCAGAAACTGTTAAATAAGTAATAATGTTACATATACTGCTGGATACATACTAATGAATACAAAATTGATATTTCTTCATTTTTTAGCCATAAGAATTACATCTCCTAAGTTCTGGCTGCAGGGTAATATTCAATTCATTGGTGATAATAAGCAAACATAATTATTCTCTCTCCCTGTCCTAATATACTTATTTGTGCAAAAAAAAAAGTAAGTAAGGTTAAAAATCTTCAAATATATTTTTCTCTAGTGGGCAAACAACAATCAAATTCTAAACAAGAGTCCATATAGTGGTCATATTTGATATTTGGAAGTGTACAGTAGCACAAACAAACCAGTCTGGATGTGTGACATCCTGCTCAGTACAACCTGCACTTAGAACAGGTGGACCCAACTGCACATCTACTGCTGAAATTAGGAGAATTCTCAGAAATGAAGGAAGAATTACATTAATAAAGCAGGTGGAGAAAATAAGTAAGAATAAATTACAACAATCTAATGTACAAAGAATCATAGAATGGTCTAGGTTGGATTGAACCTTTAAATGTCATCTAGTTCAACTCCCCTGCATGGAGCAGCAACATCTTTGACTAGATATGGTTGCTCTGAGCCCCATGGACATCATATTTAATTTTCAAAAAAAGGAGGGAAACAAGAAATACTACTGTTGTTATCAGCAAAGAGGAATGAAAGTAACATATTTCACCTAAACCAGCATCAACGCTCATAATGATACTATGATTTTTCAACCATCTTGAAAGCAAATCCATAGTTATACAGTCAGAACAACTATTTCAAAGATGCCAGGAAAAGGTGTCTTCAACATAGCATTGTCTGACAAGTATAGTCCACTCAGAAACACCTTAAAAAACAGCAGGTAGGAGCTCTTTTATCAAGAGAGCATTTTATTGCACATTCCTTCCAAAATTTCATACTGTCCAATGTAGCAATAAAATACTTCAATTTGTAATTATTTTCTAATAATCTAGCATGTACTTTAAAGAATTTATTTTCTTCTCGGCCAGGTCACTGCCAGCAGCAGCAAGTAATCCCTCCTCATGTTCCTAACTCACCCAACAGAAATGGATGAAGCAGATATTCACCAGAAAAGGTTCAGAGGACCTGCCTTCAGAAATACAATCAAGCTGAAGTAATACAGTAGGCAGCCATGGTTACATGTCTGGGGCCTTTACTTGCTCTTTTATAAAGTAACATGCTTCCAGCATTCCCAGTGGTTTGGAGGAATATAATTGCATGCTATTACTTAAGAACTATGTGATTACTGTGCCACTGCCTTCCGCATAACCCAGCCTGTAATAAAAGTGATAAGAATAGCATTTATTATTTTTGAAATGGTTTTTGCATTGCATCCACACTGATGTGGTTTAAAACGTCTGACTAAACTCAGCACACTTTACATAGAGGTTTTATTTTCTTCTAACAGTACTGAACACCATGAAAACTCCATTCTGTTTGCAGAGACCTGACCAGGTCACTCACTCAGCACTTGAGCAGAACTCTCAAAGGCTGAGGGAGAAATATTCTCTCTCAAAGGCTGAGGGAGAAATATTCTACCACATTTCTATAACCAAGATGGATTTAATGTAAAGAAAAGTCACAGAAGAAAAAGCATAATCAGATGCCGCAGGAATAGAAAGGGACAAGTACAGTTCAGCTTCTTTTGTTATTACAGAATGTAACTGCAGTGAGAACTAGAAAAATCAAACTATCCCATCCCAGCTGCTAAAACAAGCCATGTCCCTTTCATAAGTGCATCAATTGCTATATAAAATCTGACTTCTAACTTCAGGAAAAAAATAAATGCATGAACAGAGAAGTTGATCACTTTTTTCTTCCTCAGACCTACAAAAAGCACTCTGAACCTTTCTAGAAAACAAGTTTGATAATATTTTATTTGAAAGAAGCTGTAGATGATCACTTTCTGAATCAAAAAATATTTTCAGTCTGCAGTACTAAAACACTGTCAAGTGCAGACATGGTTTCAGTTTTCTGGAAATTCCCTGCTCCTCAGAGCTCTAAACTTAACCCCCCTTACTAATATCCTCTGCATCAAGGAGTATCTTCATTTTTCAGTGAGACTGGCAATCCCCTCCTCCCCTCAAAAAAACAGTGAAAGGCTACCCCTACCCCAAAAACCAATGTTTCAGGACTTCAGAGACATGTCAGCACATCAGATCCAAAACTACAAATCACTCATTTCAAGGATCTATTCCAAGTAGTACGAGAAAGTTTTCCACTATGCACATTTATGGAGAGGAAGCAGGAGAGAAATTTCCATCAAGAGTTTGCCCCAAGAGTTTCAGAAATCTGGCATTAAGCCAAGCACCCTTCTGTTTATATATTTGTTATGTAATGTAACACATGAAAAAAACCATGGATTTTTTTGGAAATATATCAACACAACTTTCAAGGCAGTTCCCATTAAACAGTTATAACAAGCTGTTACAAACAAAACCTTAAAGCAACTATAGATTAACACAGTGTTCTTCTAAAGAGGGACAATGATAAAAGGGCTGCTGTTGTCACAAGATTAAGACATGGGTTGATCTACACTGCTGTTTATACCAAACAAAAAGAGAATGAAAACATAATTCTACATTCAATTTCATATTGAATGTTTTCCATGTAAACTCTGACAAAAGCACAATAATACTTGAAGATACAGATTACTTTTTTCCTAGAAAAATCAGCAGAACAAGCAAGCATGTAAGAAGCAGGTGCTACCTCTACATACTACACACAGCTCATGCCTGTACAGCACTTACTTACACAACACACAAATACTAACATCCAATCACTACCAATCAAACAATTTTCTTCCCAGTATACAACTCCCTCAGTATACAATTTGGTTTTCCAATGGTTTGGTTCAATATTAAACAAGCTCTATTTCTGGATTTCCAAACTATTTATCTTGTATTGTGGCATGTCTGCTAGAATTCAACTTTGAAAAAGAAATTATATAAAAATGCCTTGCTTGGGATGACAAGCTGAAAGTCATTCTTCTAACCACATAGAGTTCCCCTACCATACCTTCACATCCCCTACCCCTTTCACATCTGCTACCAAGTCAGCTAATGGTTAGTACGGTGATTCATGCTATCAATTCACGGTAGTGTCATTCATCAAGCTTCCTTCACGTTTGTTTCTATTGATATGATCATATAGGTGCTCACACAGACCAGCGTGAAATCCACTCAGCGACAGCCATCAAGTAACAAAGTTAAACAACAATAACACAAGACACCTACCACACATCTGAGGCACTAACTCAGGGACAGACACAATAAGCAAGCAGCACATGTGTCTCCATGTACAGGAAGGCATAAATGCCGTCATGTGCAGGAGTAGCTGAGAACTTAGATTCATGTTATCACATGTCTGCATGCAGGTATAGCACCTGCTGTTCTGTGGGACAAAAACAAGTGACTACACGTCTCCTGCTCTGCTGCCACAACACAACTATCTCCAGCAGGCAAATGGGGACACAAGGGCACACGGAGGCCATGTACTGAAGACCTTAGCAATACATTAATACATCCTTCTAATGCGGGTTTGCACCCTTCTACCCAGTGACACCGTGTAAAGAAGGGATTAGGTTCCATCACCTGGGATAAACAGGAGCAGGAAAACTCACATGACCCTTTGAGGTGGGTCTGCCTCACTAGGTGACAAATAACTGCGCCTTTTTTATGTTGGAAGAAAAGTATGAGAGCAAGTTAACACAGACTGAATATATGTCCCCTCACCACTCCTGCTTGCAGGGTTATCAGGCCTGTCCCCTCTGCAGATTTATGTAATGATGGTGTCCCCCACTGTAGAGCACATACAGTGCCTGTGAAGACAGGGATTTCTCTCTATATTTGTCCTGGAAGATAGTATTGCATAGAGCTGGCACTTGTGGCTACATGGCTGTAAGGACACTAAGGAGGCATGTCAACTCCAGTGCTGAACGAGTGGCATTTGTGAGAGGTGGCATGCTCCCCGGGGCACCTGCACAGCAGTCTTCCTATGGACATGCCTCCCCTTATGGCATGCAAATAGGTGACACGTTCAGAGGCACATGAGTATCTCAATGTGGTTACAAATGGACTTGCGTCCCCTCCACGCCAGGTGGGTTCACCCAGGTGCAGCAGGACAGAAGCAGCGGGTATCCACCCTGGCACCGTGTGCATTCCTCCCGCGGCTGATCAAAGGTGGGCTGGTTGCCACCGCAAACCTCAGCAGGCAGGGAAGGGTGGCACAGAGACGCACATTCCCCAGAAAGAGAGGAGGACAGGTGCGAGGAAGAATTCCCCACACATTCCCCCAGTGTGCCACGGGAGAGGCAGCTCTGTCTCACCAAACGCCGAGGCGATGGAGGGGAGCGTGCACAGATCCAGCCATATGGAAGCAACACCTACCTCATGCACCAAGGCGGGCGGAATAAAGAAAGCACAGGGTCCACGGAGAGATGGGGGTGGGCTCGGCTTCCGTGCGGGGACGGGCCCCGGAGGAAGGCGAACGAAAGGGTGGGGAGTGGGTGTTCGCCTCGCAGGGAGGCTGGGGGGCACTGATGTGCCCGAGGGGGCGGGGAGGGGGTCCCGGGCTAGCCAACAAACCCGCCTTCGCCGCTCCCCGGCCGCCCCCGCCCGCTCGCCCGGGCTCACCTGCCCGCACCGTGTCGGAGAGGTCGTGGCTGAGGGCGGCGGCGCTGCGCGGGAACTCCTTCAGCTTCCTGCCGCTCAGGTTGAGCCCCCCGGAGTGCGCCGCCTCCTCCAGCGCCCGCTCCAGACCGCGGTTCAGCGGCGCCTGCAGACCCAGCGCCCCCCCGCCGCCGCCGCCGCCGCCGCCGCCGCCGCTGCCGCCGCCGCCGCCCACCCCGGCGGCCGCCGCCAGAGCAGCAGAGGGGAAGGGCTGCGACTCGGCTCCCAGCGTCGCCATCTTTCCCTCGCCGCTCGGGCTACCCGAGAGGGCCAGCGGACCTGCCTCCCTCCGTCGCTTCTTCTCTCCCTCCTTCCTCCTCCTCCTCCTCCTCCTCCCGCTCGCGGCGGCGGCGGCGCGAGCAGGGGGCGGAGGCGCGCGGCCCGGGCGAGGCGCGCCCTCTGCGCATGCTCCGCCCCTCCCGGCACCGCTCCCCGCCGGGGCGCCGCCTAGCGGCGGCGCGCTGCTCCGGCGCTGGAAGTGCCAGTGGGGAGGCGGAGAGGGGGCGGCTCTCCATTGTTTCCTTGCCGCAGCATTCCTTGTAAAGCCGGCCCGGGAGGCCTGCCCGCCGCCTTCTTGGGCCCCTTCTGCGGGCAGCCGGCGGAGCTGTGCCCCAGCAGAGCCTGGGGGCTGGAGGGGTGGCGATGGCGGCGGGGCGGTGTGAGCCTGCAGGTGTGCCGGCAGGCAGCAGCGTGTGCGGACTCGGCTTTCCTCATTGGGAGTTAAAGGCTGCAGCGGCTGCTGCCACCGAGCGAGGCCCTGGGGAGCATCTGCCCTGCAGGAGGGCTTTCTGTGCCGTGCTTGTCCTGCAGCGGCCGGTTCCCACCTGTCTGTGCTCCTGCGCACAGCCTGCCCCAGAGGGACCCTCGAAGGATTTGTAGTGACAAACCAAGCATAGGAACCACCATCCGTTCAGTTTCCGGCGGGATGACCTTTCTGTGCGGGTGAGGATGCTGGGTTTGGATTATTTCCCCCTTCCTCTCTGCAGCTTGGCGAAGCTGAGCCCAGGAGATGGGGAGGAGCAAGGCCGAGTGTTCCCACACGAGTTACAGCGTTTAAAGATAAAACAGGACTTGAAGAACATCACCCCTGACCTGTGCTTTACAGACCATTACATTTCACTCGCTTACCGCGAGCCGTGATCAATGGTTGACATTAAACCAAAGCCTTGCCAGCTCCAGGAAGTTTAACCGCTGTGTGCTACAGGGACAAGGAAGACCTAACTGGCACAAGGAAATAAGCCCAAGTTTCTGAAAAACAGGAGACATCATAGCGCGTTTAGCAGTCACAACCAGAAACAGCACTGGGGAAAAATGTGATAAGAAAATGGGAGGAAGGGTGTCAGAGGTGGACCTTTTCCCATAAAAATATCATAGCATCGATTAAAAACTTGTCCTTTATAATTAAGATATGTTCTCGATATCAGCATTTTTCATTTATGTTTTCTATGCATTGTATCTCTGCAAAAGTGCCAGCAAGCAGCCTAGCAGTGTTTCTAAAGAGATGCCTTACATTAAGGAAAGAGCTGTAGGGGAGATGGGTAGAAGGGGGTTATTTTTCCGTAATTACATTTATAATACACCTTAAATACAACCCCTGAGCTTAACTCCAGTGTAAATTCCCCTCATACCTACTACTGCCTGTTCTTCATGTTTGATGCAGAGAGCTTAGAGATCTTTTTGGCATGACTAAATCAGTGTACTACCAGTTCAAGAAAATGTTGGATGCGCCAGAGAGTAAATCTTGACAGCATTCCTTGGAACAGCCCCTAGCTGAAGTTAACCAACAGTTACCACAATATTTGTGTCTAGATATCACATTGCTTTTGACAAAGCTTGTTGGTGGATTATGAAGATCGTATTACCCACAAATTTCCACTAGTCACAGCATGTTTTGGTTTTGTTAAAATGTTTCATTCCAGTTTGCATGCAATCTTTGCATTGCTGGAAAGCATAAAGAAATAGTTAAATAGCTACGTCTTCTCAGCAACTTAAAGAAAAGTGTTGATAAACAGTAAGTAATAAAAACATTATTCAGTTCAAGTTGAATAAACTGTGAATAAGAACTAACTGCTAAGCTTCCCCTATATTTTTAAATGCAATTTCTTAAATGCAAGTTTAATGAACTAAGTACTATATTCTCATACACTTAAATAAATCTGAAATACTGTAGGTTTGATAACTCAGTAAATGACTTTGCATGGGAGATTTCCTGTGTATTAAATTACCCAACATCGTGAAATTTTATTTGGTAATTTTAAATATAGAATGAAATATTCAGGCAGCATAGATGAAAAATTCCTCTTCCAGCATCAAGTCTTTACAGTCAGGAATCAGGCCTATCTTCTGGTGAGGCTTGTGAAGTTTTCTCACCAGTGGAACACCATGCCCCTTCCTCCCTCACTTCTGGTAAGACATATTTTCTAAAGCTGATTTTTATTAAAAAAAAAAAAAAAAAGAAAAATATATGGTTTTATTTTTGTCTTCATTGGCCTCGCACCATAACACTAATCCTGAGAATTGATTCACAACATCTTGCGGAAGGAGATGAGCAGCGATATTTTTCTCAGCCTTATTTGAAGGACAACTCGTCCTCCTCTGCAGGAGGTACCCAAAGCCCAGAGGAGGCACCAGGTTACCCTGCTTGCAGGCAGGCACCGTGTGCCCGCCTTGCCTGCCCTGCTGGGCTCACATGAAGGGCCTGTGGCTGGCAAAGGCAGACAAGTCAGCACAGCCTCCCCTCTTAAGACATGCAACATCAGGACAGCTAGGATTACAGAAAGGCTGGGGCTATCCAGGCACTTGGCCTAGCAGGGGTTAAAGATGTAGGTTTTACTTTGTAGCAGTGCAAGGGCACACACCAATAACCAGAGATCAAGACTGATTTAAACTGCTTTTTGATCTGAGCAGCTAAGCTGCAATGCAGACATGACCTGTGCTTATCACACACTAAGTTGAAACTTCTGGAAGTAACACTGTGAAACTTGTCCATGTTACCAAGATTGTGGAAAGCAAAAAAAAAAAGAGAAAAAACCTGCAAAGAACTGAGGCTGTACGTTGCCTTCACCTTCTCTCCTCTCTGCCTGAGCACTGTGCCAGATCTAACTTTTCCTATAGATACAAAGGACTAGAAACTGGAAGCACTATAGAAAACAAAAAGATCAATCACACCAGCCCCAGTTTCCTATCTATGCAGATGCATTGGGAAGGTCACGCTCCATATTTTGACTTTGGTCAGATCATTAAGTGGGCACATCCTGGCACAGCAGCTAAACTAAGCTAGTGGCAAGGTGTCACTGCAAGCAGCCCTCCCATTCCTTGCCCCCACCGGTTCCTGTGTGACAGTATTTGCATTTGTTTGTCTCTTCAATAAGACCTAGAACAGCTTAAAAGGAGCAGCTCTAGGAGGAAAACAGTGGATACTCTTCAGCAAGCTGATACGAGTGTAGCAGAGGAGAGAAGAATACAGAAGGAAGTCTCATGGATGGTATCAGAAGACAGGTTTCTGTTCTGCCAGTTGGGTCACACATAATGGTTGTGAGAAGAAAACTCATATCAGAAATGCACAGAAAGTACCACAGCTAAGGGAGACATGAGCCTTAGAGTTTCTGAGGGAATTTCTATGACTATAAATTGGCAGAAAAAAGGCAAATGGAAAGGTGCATGTGTCTTGTGAAGATCAGAGTTGGGTGGGGACTTATGTGCAGGGAGTTGGTCCCTCACAAGATAGCATGAGACCTCAGTGTGGGTACCTATCCTGTGCTAGACATGGCACTTTCACAGCAAGGAGCAGGAGAGTCTTACTTTACCTCAGCATGAAGACATTCACCTCATGCTCCATGTACTCTAAGATAATGCTGAAGAAGGAATTGTGTGAACTAGTTCAGACACAGTCAGGGTACACCAATGCTTTCTTCATATGAATATCGCAGGTGGACAAGCTGTCTGGTCTGAAGACAGAAACAACACACACATTAAGTAAAACGTCAAACAGAAATTGTATGGCACTCAACTTGCAAGGCTGCCTCAGTTTGGTGCCACACAAAGCAGCAGATACAACTCAGGACACATTATACATCCTTGGTAGGTTGACAAATAGCACCAGGACAAAGAAAACTACTAGAGGAATCTCAAGAGAAAAAGTATGCAGACTGAAGCATCAGGTGGCACAGAGTGAAAGATGTTCCTTTCAATTATAGCACAGATGCCCTACACTGCTCACAGCATTCCTGGGACGAGCAGTTCATAGCAGACACACCAGAAGGATTAGTAGCCTACACAGAGCAGACACACCAGGAGAATGAGTAGCCTACACAGAGCAGTCAGTGCGCTGGAGCTTCGTTGCAGCAAAGCTGGTGAAAGGAGTTTGAAAGGCAAGGAAGCTATATCAGGAAACAGCTCAGAAAAATCCATCTACAGAACACCTACCTCTCAGAATACTCAGAAAGAAAGAAAAAAAGAAGGGTGAGGGGAAGAAGAGAACAATTAATTGATAGGGGACAAGAGATCAGGGGTAAGCTTACATATAAAGCAAGAGCTCAGGAAGTAGACAAGCAGGATAGTCACTGCTCAGAAGACAAACAAGGTTCATCCTTACATAGACTCAAGCAAGCTCACTATGTAAGGGAACAGAATTATTTAATTGTAACAGAAAAAGAAGCACTTCTTGGTGCCTGCCACTGATTGTGCCAAGCATTGGGAGCCCAGGAAAGCATCTCCCTCACTGTGTCCTGGGACCTAGCAGGTAGGCAGGCTCAAAACACACCCTGAATGATGGTTAGTGGGACTCAATTGCCACAGGATAGATCTCAAACACCCCTACGTACACTGGGCAAATTGGCAAGGTTCACTGCCACTGTCATGGTAGTGATGCTCTGTACAGACACTGATGCAAGAGGACAGCAGTTGCAAGAGATCCTGACCATAAGCTCAGTTCTCAGCTAACTGGTCATGAAAATAGACCTGAATGCAAACTAAAACCAAAATGAAACTTAGTATCACTGAAACACTGGAAATGACTAACGAGTTAAAGGCAATGCACTTACATGTCCACGCTTGAAATACTAATTTAGCTCACATTATAAGTTGTAAACTGGCAGAGTTTCTTTCAAGTTTTTCAGACAACCTTGAAATATGCAATGTGATAGAGTGATAACTATAGCCATTCTTACCTCGTATCAACTTCAGCAGAGGTTCAGGGGATTGTAACCATGATGGGAGCCTTGCTCTACAAACAGGAAGAGCCGAGAGGTGTTTGAGCTATGGAGAGCAAAAAAAGACATACTTAAGCTGGGAAAGGATTGTCTTCCAGGAGTTTGCCTTTATGAATATTTGAAACAACATCTGGTAGGGGAAGAAGCCATCAGGGTAAGATATAACCTGTTTTCTAACAAAAATAGAGAAGACAGCTAGTTATTGTCAATAGCAATGAGACAACATCTATGGAGACACATTGCTGGCAGCCTCACAATACCTCCAGTGTATGCTGTTGAAATAAAACAGTTTATATGTCTGTTGCAAAAAAACCTATGCAAACCTGATTTCCTATCCACATCAGACTACTAGCAAACACACATGAAATGAAAATTGAAATAGCAAGTCATCAGTCTATTGCAAAATTCAGAAAATGCAAGGAGATAGAAGACATCAGCCAGCCAGCCAGCTGAATTCAAGTTTCTAGGTGAAGCACACAAGGCAAAGACTTTTTAAAACCCGTGTTAATGATTATGGGAAAGACAGCAGGTAGAATGCTTCATATCCCCTTAAAGAACAGCAAAAACACTGGGACCAAAGAGAACTACTGCCTGGTAAACCGTTGTGATGTAGAAGGGGAAAGTGAAGGCCTAAAGGCCAAAAGCAGCAGTGGAAATGAAAGAAAGCTCAATCCTACATGCAAGCCCAAATATATTCCTTGCAAACCACACAGATCATCTCTCTGATATAAACAAGTTCTTGAGACTCCTGGAAACTCAGTAAGAGCTGTGAACCAACACAAATAGAGTGGTTGCAAACCACTCAGCTGACTTAAGTCAGATAAGTGATTTTAATTGACCAGCGCTGTGTTTAGGCCTCGTCCTCACTCATTCCAGCCATGTTGCTGATACCAGTCAACTGGCAGCAATGAATTTGCAGGTGAAATTGCAGATAGGGTACCTGCCACTGGGAAAAAATATACACCATGCATGCAGTTCTTGAATGGGGAATTGTATCCAAAAACCTGTTAGTAGCCAGATATGCTTTGATAATATGCACAAATATGGATCCATTGCGACCACCAGCACTTCTCTGTCCAGAAGGTGTTCCACCCCTAAGAGGTATCTTTGTTTTCCAAATATGTGTCCAGGGCCACTGAAACAAGAGTTATTTGCAATAATAGCACCACCAGAATAAGACTTTTACTAGGAAAAAGTAACTTCCTCCTTGGCTGTCCTAATAGCCCCCAAACATCAATAAGGATGGCAAGATGCAATATTTTATGAAGAGTAAGTCATGTGCTCTCGGGTTTAATAACTTAGTTTAAATCACTTTCCATGGAAGTGAAGCTGTATGTGTTTTATAGACAGATTTTGGCCCATATAGGGATGTTGCCTTGGTAAATGGCCATGGGAAGTGCTGGCCTACGACGGGATACTCAGTATACTTTGTATTTCAAAAACTGTGGCTGCATGGCTACAGAGAAAATGCATGTCTTAGAGCAACCTTGATTCTTTTCTATTTCATATATGATGCCAGAGCAGCTGATAGTATCATGCAGGTGATCAAAAATAACTTAAATCCACATTTGCTATGCTGCAAGTACTGTGGTACAGATCTTGAAAATCAGTGGCAAAGAATCAAGATCAAAGTTTACCATTTCATTGCAATTTGTGTCCTCATCCCTTCCATAAAGATCAAGACATTCAGCAATTCATATTAAATGTCCCAAAACCAATAATTTTGCATAACTAGCAAGAAATATATAATTTTCTGGTTTCTTTCACGGAAAAACAGCAAGTTATCCTGTTTCATCATAACGCTCCAACACATCTAAAATAAGTATAATAACTCTATACCAAGTAAGTTTGTAAGCAATATTTTAGAGGCATTCTATTCACAGTTAGATACAGAACACACCACTTAATTTAGAGCAATCTTAGTTTCTTCCAGCACATAACAAAGCCTCAAACCTGTAACTTGACATTAGTTCCCAGCTTGTGATCTGGATCACTGGAGCTCAGCATGGGCTTAGCTGGGGTGCAGTGGAAATGTGGAGGCAGGGACCTGAGGAGGTGAGATGGCTCTTCTACTTGTGACTTTGCTGCTCCACCTGCAGCAGGGAGCACTTCCCAGCATTGCAACACAAGCTGGCAGCATCTGTGAGGTGAGCAGCATCCTCACACAGCAGACCCTTGGTGCCTTCCAGTGAAGTCTGGATCTTGCAATCACAGTACAGGGATGTGAACCTTCCACCACTCCAAAATCTCATGTGCTAGGTACATGAGAAAGACCACACACTGTAGGAGCTGGGTCGGAATCACAGGCAGGACCAGTGCTCAGATGAACCATGCGAGAGAGGTAGCACTCTCCACTGCAGCCTCACTCCAAATTCCATGTAACTTGTCCCTTGTCCCTGTCACCTTTCAAATCACACCATTGTATGAGAGCATCTCAGTCTTTGCCAAAGATGACACTAAATGACAGATTGTTGTTTAGGGCTAGTTCCTCTTATTTTTATTTAAAAAGTGCAAGAAGACAATTACTGGCTAGAATCCCTTGCATTATAAGAATTAAATCATATTTCATATATGCAGGCCTGCATGTTTGGTGTCTGAGTGCATACCATGAAGTAAGAGGCATATTACCAAGGATCTCGATGGAAACAATAGATTCCTCTTGGGAAGAAAAAGCATGCACTGTTGCTTGTAAGACTGTCTGCAAAAGAGCTCAAAAATAGTTCACATGGGGTAAGTCCAGGTTCTTGCAGTGCTGGGCAGCAATACCCCTCCCTTTACTTCCTCCTCTTTCCAGATACACACTGTCAGACTGGGCAATGCACAGCCAGCAGAATAACTTTCCTTCTCACTGGCAGGTGGAGTTACAGCCTGCTCTTGAACATGGAAAAATAAAGGCAACCCTGTTAGCTGCAGACTTTCATATCGTGCATATAGTGAAGACCAGGAATGTGCCCAGGTATGGGTGGTGCTCTGGCCACTTTCTCCCAGTGGTTTGGCTCCTGAGAGATGCCAGAAGATCCTCCCATGCTGCAGAAGCTGATGGGAAGGGTGCTCACCTTCCTGCAGAATCTGTCTGTAAGGGACATCCTTACATTCTCAGTGTGCACCCATTTAAGGACAACTACATGAATGTCTTTTCCTGTTCTCTCCCAGTTTTGTTTCAGCCATCTCCTTTACTTCAAGTGCTTTCTTAATGTCTCACACTGTTTTTAACAATAGGAGATGAACATTGAAATAGCAGAGCTGAGTGAAATGTATGTAGAGAGAAGGGGAAGGAAAAGCAATTCTTCACCCATCTCCCCATCTGTGATTGGTATATCTCTGTTAATGTGTAAAACACAGAGCAGCCTGTACAGCCTACATTACATGTAGCAGTTCAAGTAGGAATGTTCTTTCCATGTGCTGCCTATGGCACTGAAAACATTGCTATTACTACAACACCCAAGCAGTAATGCAGATTACTAGTCTTCAGTGATTCTAACTGAAATTCTTCTCTTCCTAAATGAAAGAGAAACACCAGAATTCCCTGGGAAAAAAAGCTTTCAGGGATCTTGCTGCCTTTCCCTGAACTCATTTGGGCATATATTTAGGCAAGGGTATGTCCCTTATCTAATTCATGAGAGCCTAGACAGCTGTTTAGAAAGTATGAAAATAGCTAACAAAGTGAAACAAATGTTCTTAGTACTCTGAAGAAAAATAAAAATAAGAAGGAAAGTGCTAGTCAGGGAAAGCATCCATTTAAATCTTTCCATGATAGGTAGGGGATAGAGATTATTTTTACAGAAAAATAATGGAAATAGGAACTAGATGTTGAGACCAGTGCTTTACTGGTTGGTTGGTTGGTTGGTTGGTGTTTTGTTTGGGTTTTTTCCACCAAAAAATTCTAAATTCTTCATCCTTGCAAAGAAACAATTTATTTTTTCCCAAAATATTAAGCTGGGAAATGATTAGGATGGTTGCTACTGTAATGCTTCTATATAGTAGAAGCTTCTACAATGCTACTGTAATATCTTGTGCTCTAATGAGATACCATTCTCTGTAATTACAGACCACAAAAATGAGGCATGTTTCATAAACAAGTTCAGAAGTTTTATTCTGTACTTATTGCCTTTCTTTTTGTGCATACAACACAGTTCAAGTTCACACAAACCAGCAGCAAGCTCCTCACATCTTTCATCTATGGCCACTTCATTGTTCTTCAGGCCAGCGAGTCCTTCTGCAGCAGCCTCTCTTACAGGACAAGTCACAGGGCTCCACATCTCTCCCAGCAAACTGCCTACCAGCACTGGAGCATTGGGAGCTTTTGGTCCAGTCCTTGAGTGAGTTTGGCTTGTTCACAGCAAACTTCTAAATGCCTGTAGGACCTCCTCAAACTGCCTTTGTGTGGATACTTATGCCAAGTGTGCCTATTCTTGGACACTGCAGTTTGTTAAAACTAGGATTCGGGATATTCACATTCACATGAAACTCATAAAATGTCTTTCCTGAGCTCTGTTGGAGGTACATGTTCTAGGCACTTAGCCATAGCAACACTACACCTTTCATTCACAGACTGCATCTCCAAGTTACCTGATTTTTGTCAGGTCATGGATATTTAACCAGAGAAGTGAGGAAGACTGATTTCAAGACAAGCATATATTTAAAGCCTAATTATCAGGTGTGCCTCATATTTGCAACATATCTGCAATAAAACCTCTGAAAATTGGCCAGCACTTGTGTTTTTAACAGAACACCAACCAGTATTAAGTCAAAAGCCTTAATAAATCTAAATATATTACAGTATTTTTATCAGCTAACTATATAAATTCCTCAAGCCTTAAATCAGGCTTGCTTTACAATAGCTCATTTTCACTAAACCACATCGATGGCAATAATTATATTTGTATATGTCAGTTCCTTTGAAGCCCCATGTCATTTTTCTGTCATTTTGCCTACAACTGATGTAAGCCAACAGGCCTATAATTAGTGGCTTGTCACACCCTCTGAATTCTGGCACAGACTTGGTATTTCCCCAGTCTTCTGGAATTTTCTGATTGCAAGGTGTTTTCTGAACATCTTTAACTGCTGATATGTTGAAAGTCGTCTATGATTCTGCCAGAATACAAGCACACCCTGCTGCATTCTGAAGAATAATTTTCTGAAATACTTCTGCCTGTTCTGCATCACTGATATTGGTTTTTTCTGCTTTTTCTAGTGACGGGCCTAAACCATTATCATTGTTCCTAGTAATTGAATGATTTCATATAATCCTTGGCTGTCATTTAAAGATTTTTATTTACTTATTTTCAGCACATGATGACTTCTTACTTTTATGGATTGTTCTTTTTTCACTATAGAAGTTGTCTTTTCAACAACTGATTTCCTTCTGCCACAGAATCATAACTGATGTTTAGTCCTTCATTGACAAAGGGGATAATGTGACACTTTTCTATCTGAATAAATGTCTCCAAAATAAATTTCCATATTTATTTTTATATTTCTATTTCATTTCCCATACACTTTTCTCTTAATTAGTCCTGCATCAAGAATTTAATTTTCAGGATAACCAGTACAGAGACACAACTGGTAGCCTGTGTGTAGCTCTTGCCCATATTAAACATAGTCAGATCATGGTCAGTGACCCTGAGGCAACCAAAGCTCTCCATGGTAGCCATTAATTCTTTTTTATGAACAGAGACTGTAATGCAAATCCTGAGCCAGCAGTTAAATTAAAGTCATAGAGATTCTATGAATTCCAGGAGTTCCTACCTTTTGAATATCTGGTTTTTACAACAAACCTGCATGTTCTTCTAATATAATGTTATGGGTAGAAGGTAGGAATGCATAGAAATTTTTTGCCTATTCTTCCTTTTTTAAAAAATGAAAAATAGGCAAAAAAATGAAATAATTTTTTTTGAAAATGCACCTGATTCCGTCCCGCCTGATTTTGCTTTCAGCAGAATGGTCAGCACCAGGGCTGGAGCTGACTGGCTCAGCAAGTGCCAGAGGACTGTAGGACACAGCAGAGTGTTTTACGGGTGATTGTCTTCTCAGTGGCCCTGTCCCTGAGAGAAGAGGCAAGGGTCAAATCTGTCTGTGGATTAATCAAAGTCTATGGCCCCCTCATGGATTTCCCCTTGGCTTTGCAGGGATCCTTTATAAGCAGCCACATGTTTTCTTCCTAGTCCTTCTCAAATTTGACCTCTTTTGCTCCCAGCCCATCCAGACTTATCTTTTCCCATTCCTGGCTTTTCATTCCCCATCCCAGCCTCCTACATTTCCTCACCCAGCCCAAATCTCCCCTCATCATCCCATTCTGCCTTTGCTCTATCCTTGTCCAAAACTGCTCACATATCCAAGCTCTAGCTCTGATTTTTCCTATATTTAAACCAAACTTATCTAGCCTTACTACCACCTGCCAGAAAAATAAGGACATTAGGAGGCCAGGAAAAACAGAACCTAAGGCCATGATAGCCCAGAGCTGCAATTACACACTCCAGAAGGAATGGTGTCCAGCTCAGATAGACTTTTCAAGGTATTTAGCACACAGCTACAGCAGAGATTTATGAAGAGTGCTAGCTGCATTTTTTCTGCCCTAAAAAGTCTACAACTTGTCCATATTTGGGTTCATTTTTCTGGAGATACTAAGTATACAAAACTCATTTACAGTTAGTTTCATGTCCTTCCTATAAGCATAGGGACCAACTGGAGTTTCCAAATGAAAGACAGAAATTAGCATCGTAAAATAACACATTTTTTCTAGCCACATTCTTGGAAGGGACTGAACTGTTTTATGTATGCACTTAAATTTCAGCTAAATGAGCAGATGCCCAGCAGGGAAGCTTTTATTCCCTATTGTTACCATTTGGCAAAGTTATAAACATAAGGAACTCATGGAAATGAGTTTTTGTCCAATCTATTATTTGTCCAATGCTCATCATGGAAAGCATTGGACAAATAATAGATGGTGCCACCATTAATACAAATATTTTTATTTTTAGATTTCCTATAAAATCTTCATTAAGTATGTGAAGAATTTGAAATACTGTTCTTCACTGCAATTACATGAACATTTGACTGAAACCTCTGGGGAATCAATGAGAGCTAATACCACCAGGAAAGTCCAAACCAACTGCTGAGATGGATACAACTTCAGATTTTGGAGGCAGCTTTATAATAACAAATAGTGTGTTATGAAATTTGACCTACTGGTTAAAAAATACTGAGGGGCGAAGGGGAGGGAAGTGGTGGGGAAAGAGCAAAAATGTACTAGAAAACTAAGGGAAGTAAAGCCTCAATATCCATTAGCTGAGTTTATGTGTCCATCCCCGCTATAGTAACCAAGAATCTATTTTGACTGCATATAAGAAAACAAATAACAATGAGAATACTATGTTAAAGTTATGAACAAAAATAAAAACAGAGAATAGGAGATAAGAGAAACTTGAAGAAATTGTCAACTTGGGACAGTGCATTGTACCCGAAGATTTGTATTAATTACTCAGGTGGACAGACAGCAGTGAGAAGGGAAGGGATGGAAAGTCCCTTTCTGTGGTCCAGTAATCACTAAATAATAAGAGCATTAAGACAGCAGATGTGCACTGGTATAGTTCTCTTGTGTGCTCAAGTGCATCAGAGCTGGGGTCCTTCAGCCAACTGAGAATTGCACCAGGCATGGCCAAGTGCAGCCTTTACCTCATGTGGTGCAGAACTTATGTTACTCTTGTCCTCATTTTGGTTACTATATTTATCTATCTTAGAAATTCAGCTACCTTTTGCCATTTGCCTCACACCATAATACATGAGTTCTTGATAGCAACACAGTGAGGTTGGAAAGTCTCATTTAATAGACAGGAATCTGGAAGAGCAAGACCAAGATATTGCAGTAGGAGGCCTTAAGCGGGAATTAGGCAATAATTTCTGTATGTTGTTCCCTCTGACCTGAAATTACTTGCCCAAAGACGCAGAATAAGTGGCAGAATCCAAGTCTAGAATGTCCTACCCTAAGGTTGTAGCACCCATCTTCCCTTAAAGCATAGACAGTTAGTGGCATCCTGACACTGCATTTCCACATCAAATGACAATGTTTGAGACTGTTCAGCTTCAGGAATATTTGGGAAGAAACCTCTCATGAGAGTGTTGCTTAGTCAAAAACCAAAATCTTTTCCATGGAAAAAAAAGGAGCGTGGCAAGAAAATTTGCAGTTCAGACCCACCCAACGATCAAGATCATTTGGCCTACGATGGCTGCTGCTGTAGCTGGGTGATTGCAGGCACCTCAGCTGTTTTTGGCACTTCAGCACTTCTGTTCAAGGTCAGTTCAGTGCATCTGCATTGCACTTATGGCTCTGAATGCAGCATAGGCATATGCTCTGAAAGTGGGTCATAGCTTTCAAGATGATGAAAGCTAAATCATACAGTAATTATGCTTAGGATCTAATCTGTTGCACTAAGACTCTCAGTGCACTTTGACTCTTAAAATAAGAACCTTTAAGTAGATTGTGCAATGCTAGTTCAAAGAGATTTGTGCTTTATCTAGTCCCAGTGCAATTATCTTTTAGGTAAAACTTTAGGAGACCATTCAATCTGCAGCTATTAGGAAAGGTCAAATGTCTAGTCTGAAAAACAAGAATACTAACTGGGGATAAGTCTGTGGTGATACTCAGTTTTGCTGACCACGTCTCTACAGATCTGACCCCTGCAGAGCTGCTGCTTACCTGGATTGCAAGACAAGCCCAGGTGTCAGGTGCGGCGCATCCGCTACCTGGCTACCCCAGTGACGCAAAGATGTGAGAGTCCACAACATCCCTCCCTGCAATGACAACTCCTTTCTCACTGCATTTCCACCTTCAGAACTCCCAAGGCAGGTGACATCCCACCTGTGCCAGCAGCGTGGACATCTGTGAGCTGAGCACCCTCTGCAGAAAAGAGAGGCCAGAGAGGCAGGCTTTTAACACAACAGAACTGCAGGGCACGGCTTTTAACATACAGGAGGGAGACATTTAGAGACACCAGTTTAGCTCTGAGTCATTACTGCCAAAACACATGGAAACGATGCTTAACACTTCTATTTTCATAATATATAATTCCACTGTCTGGGCCTTTTAACAGTAATGTAGGTTATGAATAAGATAGATTCAGAACAATAGAAATGTGAGCCTGGGTACTGATAATCTTTTGTTACTTTTTAACTAACACAGGAACAAGAGCATTTAATTCCTCAATGAAAATGACTCAGCCTGTTTGTTTCCAACAAGGCACCTTAAAAGATGTAATAGAAGTAGGTGTTCCAACATTCAGTACCTTGCAAAAGCTGGGTTATATTCATGCTTCGATATAGCTGAATGCATTGGAATTTGAAAACTATGGCAGAAATATATATATATATATATGTGTGTGTGTGTGTGTGTGTGTGTGTGTTTAATTAGTGCTGTTACTGCAAAATTGTAAGATGTGACTGACTGGGCTCTTCTTTACACATTGTTGCTAATAAAAATTTCCTTAAATTAAAAGGTGTCAGATGCTTTGAGAAAAATACCCAATTTTTGTTTGCCTCCAGTGGAGCTGTGGGCTAGCACAAACAAGAAATAGACAGAAGCAATAATGTTCATGCTGCTGTTGGCCAGAATCAACAATATTGCTTCCAGCTTTGAGACCCAGAACATCATTTCCATATTCCTCTCTATACAAAAGACAACTGTGGTTCAATAACCTTCCCTAATAAAGAATTTAATTGCTTTATTTTTTTGCATAGCAGCCAGTAGTATGGGAAAAGGTCATAAAAGGGTTGTTTTCATTATAGCAAATTTTTCAAGGTCCAAGACATCCATAAACTTGCTTTTTGTGATGATCTCCAAATTGAATAAAAATATTAGCTTAAAATATAAGCTAAAGGCATTCCAGAAGAAATGGTCTCTGTAGTTCATGGATCATTGAAATTTTAAGTGTAGCAAATATTCACGGTACATAAAATACCTCTGCACCAGGATCAGATGCAAGCTTTAAGGAAGGAAGTTATAAATTTAAAGAGAACTAAAGGGCTTAGTTAAGAAGTAGAATTTTGGTGAGATTCCACTACAATACAATGCATCTGTGGAGAATTTGCCACACACCACATGAATCCAGTAATGCCAGAAAGGACCAGAGCTGCTTCAAGTCCTTCTGCCTTCCTACACCTTGCAGTTGGATATAGCTCTCTAAATCCTTCTCTTTCTTACACCAATGCCTATGCCAGCTTTGCATGTCTCCAAAACGTGGCAACAGATTGGTGTTTTATTAGCTTTGGAGCGCTGTAAGGGAGGTCAGCTGTAAGGAAAACAGGAGACTCTGCCCTCTGCAGAGCTGAGCTTGAACCAAGGTGCACGTTTTATCCCCTGGGGATTAGGATGCTCAGGACAGCTCTCAAGGCAGGAGCAACAGGACTGAGAAACAATTAAGGTGTTCTTGGGAAGAAAGGGCCTGTCCATCTTCAGCTTTACAGCAACTATTTCTCATCTACAGCTTCTCAAGGCTCATTTGATAGCTCATGAGGAGGAAGAGAATCAAACCAACCCTTAGGGAGACATAGCACGATATGATCTGCTCCTGTCTTTACTACAAGTCACAGCAAACATCACCGAGGGACAGGGGTGTTCTGGTAACTTTCCAGCCTTAAAAGCCTCTAATGTTTGCTTTTAGCTGCAGTGCTGAAAAGAGCCATTACGATGACAGAGTGACTCGAAGAGCAGCTCCACACAGAGTCAGTGACAGCTCACTAAGTCTTATTTATTCTGCCTTGCCCCCAGAGTTATCTATGCAGCCGTGCAGTGAGCCATTCAGGGAAATGTATCGGATTTTATAGTTTGTGATTTTTTACTTTTTGTTTTTAAGGTGAGGAAGTTAGATTAGATGTTTGGACTGGATGAGAAGATAGGAAAAATTTTTAGGGAAGAACATAGACCTAGCAGGCTGGGTGAGAGGGCAGCCGCCGGCTTAACACTTCCACACAAGTGTCAATGCCACATGAGAGATCAGCACTGCTGGCTGGAATACCTAGTAGCTCCTCTAACAGATTCATTTTGTCTTCAGAGTTTAGATTTTTTTTATCTTGATTTTTACAGCACATTAAAATCTCCAAATGAGTGGTTGAACTGCCTTATCTTAGCATTATATATATATATGACACTAAGAAGGAGAGGAACAGTCTGTTTTGATTAACAACTAATTTGGTATTTCTTGGACCAAAGGCATTGCTCTGTAGCAAACATTGCTTCATTTATAATTCATAAGCACAGGGAGTGCCAAGTCCCACTACAAGGACAGAGGTAAGATTAATTATGTGCCTTTGCTGTAAGTTTCCATATGGCACCATATTTTGTTTAGGTTGTTTTCTGGTAAGTTTATTCTTTATTCTGAATTTTCTTAGTTTGCAGTGTACACTTGTGCCATAAGGAAATTACTTGTGTATTTCATCTTAGCCCTTTGTGACCTATTTGTATTCCTGACCTTCACCTCAAGTGTATCTAATCCTTAGTTTTCTCTTTGGCATCAATTTCCCAAGGAATTTCCAGTTTTTATTTTCAAACAGAAATTACCCTCCTTAGAATAGCTTCAGCTGGCTGAGGTTTGGCTAAAGACTGCCTCTGCCTGAACACTGCCCTGCATACATTTGCTAGCACATAGGAGGAAGCATCACCTCCCTTGCAGCAAGGATGCCTAAGACAGACCATGAAAGGCTCTCTGAAATTTGTTCACCCTTTGCTGTTTTGTTTTTTTTTTAATGCAGTAAGTAACAAAAGAGAACCAGTTGCTTTGTTTTATTGAAACATTTCTGAACTCCAGTAGGTTTACAAGTACACATGACAGCTGCTGCCAGCCAGCAGCTCCAGCTTTCCCCCAGGGCCTTGTGCCTGTGGCAGGAGTAGCCCTGCGGGAGCTCCCACAACGCACAGTGGGCTGGAGGGGGTGAGCAGTGCTGCCTGGTGTCATGGCTACACTTCAGCCTCAGCAGTCTCCCTCCAGATGATTTGTTGCCAGGCTCCAGCATGTTCTCAGCTCCAAGCACCAAGATCACTTCCAGCAGCAGGTTATCCCCTGTAGGCAATGATTAGTTGGGAAATCAAGGGTGGCTCCTTTGGCAGTTCCTTGGCACTGGCAAAAAGAGGATACTTCTTGCACTGTACATTTTGCATACACGTATATATGTTGTAATATGTTTATATATAATATATATATTCCATAGCTATAAAGACTCAGAACTGAGATACTTGAGCTGTAACTGGATCAAAATAGTTGGAATCATTATTAGGTCTTTTTTGAGCAACAAATGGAAACAGGACTGAAAAACAGTATCTATATATTGGTTTAAAATCATGGTTCAGTGAAGAATGTTGTGGTATGACAGATAATTTTGCCTTTTCCTTGCCCTTTGCCCTGCCTCTTTAAGCCAACCACAAGTTAATTCAACAAGCTGAGATGTACTGATCTGCTTATTAAATCATTATAAGCCCATGTTGAAACAATTTCAGCCACAGCTGAAGCTGCTGAATCAAGGGTTCACACCTAAATTTTGCAGGCTGCTATAGTAACGTACCATTGTCTGCTCGACAAACACATACTAAGTGAGAATGTGCCATGATATTATTATGCCTCTATGAAATGGACTACCCAGATATAGAAACTTAAAGGCCTCCCTTCACTTCCACTAAGCGAGCTCCACTGATCTCCATGAATTTACACTACCATACCAAACTGGATCTAAATTTTTTGTAGGCAGAGGGATCTGTTGGCTACAATAGGTCATGTCCCAGCTGAACCACTGAAAGCTGCCCTTCTGACAACCTGCATTGCTCATCATTACTTCTTTACCCTCTAATATTAAATGATATGAGATGCTGATTTCTTTAAAACCTGGCAGAGTACTTCAGGTCCTTCACTGAATTGGACCCCAAGTGACCATTCTCCTCACCACACATGCTCTCCACTTTCTCAGCCTGGTGCATATGCCAGACAGATAAACTGCCTATAAGATTGTTCTCTAACACAATTCAGAGAAAAGTAGCTTCAGTACCTTAAAAAAATATCATAAATAGGCTTTGACTATTAAAGCCTGACACACTTCATCTGAAAGAGGATTGATTGGGAATGAATGTACAAGCAAACAGACCATCTGTCGAGAGATGGCAGGGACACAGAAGCAGACAGAAGTCTCTGTTTACACCAAAGCAAGACTGAAGCTTTTGATGGCTCTCTGTTGCAAAACTAGGGCCTCTTCCCCTGGGAGTGTGCAACACACTGGGGACAAATCAATGCCATCCAACCTGACATCTTTATGGAGAGATATCTATATCTGAAATGGCATCTCTATAAGCAAAGGAGAAAATAAGACATTTCTAAGACACAGATGATATAATTTAATATGCTACCATCTGCTTTGTCCAATTCTCTCTCTCTCTGTCTCTCACCATGCCTTTAGCTCTGCCTAGCAGGGTAGCCAGAGCGTCACATTTTCCCTGCTTGCATGTAGGGAACAATATTGACCAGGGAAAGAATATGGAATACATCCTGAAACAGCTTCCTTATACCTGCTGCCCACTAGAAAGGTCCAAGTATTTATTGATAGCTTCCAGTTATGCCACCTCACCATTCTTGTACTCCTACATCACTTCATCCTCCACAATTTTTTATCTTGGTGGATTCTGCCTCTTCAGCACTTACTGATGTCTAGTGAGAACCAGCTGTGTTTTCAACAGTTGCTCACAACCTGGTTTTCATCTTTCAAGGGGGTCTGTTATTACCCCCTTTCCAGATTATGCCCCCCACCCCCCCTTTATATTGCCTATTTTGAGAAATGTATTGATGAAATTGCAAGTAAACATCTTGTCTCTGCCTGTTAGGTTTAGTTCAACACATTTATTCGGGGTCACTTGTAAATGAGAAATGAAAGGAGAGATGAAATGGGTTTGAAGACCCAGGCACTGCCAGGCTGTTCCTAAAATGGCTTGGAAAAATGCATGTGTGCACATATATTAAGGGCTTGGTATATTGCTGTCCCTATTTTGGTTCACTCTTCCACCTGCTAATTAATTTTAAGAGCCCATTAGAGACTTCACAAAGCCCAAAAAGAGCCTGATTTTCCTGTCACCTGATAATACTTGTCTCAAGATCTGCTGTGATCTACAAACCCTTCCCAGGCCCCAGCCCCAGTGGGGGCACTCACACACCCAACAACTCTGCAATATTTTTACGCCAACAAGAACCCTACATCCTGTCAATCCTGCACCACCCAGCTCATACCCACAGTTCTTGGGGCTTTGCACTCTTTACTCCACAGGTGAAAGGAGAAGAGAGCAACCACAGTGTCACAGCCAGCTGCTCCTCCTTGCAAGCTGAGGAAAACATCTAAGAGGTGTTTTCAGCTCCTCTCCTTCTTCCCAAATGAGATAATGAAGCAGGAGTAGAGAGGACCAAAAATGACAGATCAGGGAGGAAGATTTCTTTGGGTTTCCAGTGGGTTTCTGTTTTCCCTCCTCAAGGCAAATCTTGGGGAACGCACTTCCTCCCCCACCAGAGCTAGCCAAGGAAGAGAGCAGGGTGGTGGAAAGCTGTGGAAAGGGCCTTTCCTGAGAGGGAGGAAAAGGTGTTTGATACTAAATAATCCCCAGAGTGATTTGAACATTTTCACTTCTCCTCCAGTGAGCACTGGCACTGTGTGGTCTTGGATCAGGCAGAAAAGGTGCCTTTTACAGAAATAACTGTTAAATGATAGGAAAAGCTGAGGTCTTCACTGAGGCAATGATGTCTGGCTTGTACATACTCAGAGAGTTCAGCTTTCTAGTGGCAAGGGGTGGGGGATATGGTCCTCCCCAGAAACTTTTCAGAGCCAGCCTTCCAGACATGTTCCATGCCACAGGGGCAGGGCACTGACTTAGTGGGGTGATGCCAGGGTCTTGAACACCCCGTCAGTCCTTTGCCACAGCAAACACCTCCATGCAGTTGTCCTGAGCTTGTGCAGCTCAGAGCTGACACTTTGAGAATCATAGAGGCCATGGTTGCCCTTAGGGTAGTCACTGAAATAAAGGCTCTCTGCTCCCTCTGCCCTTATCCTCCATCAACTGTTCACTCCCTCCTGAGCTGCTTCTCCTGTGTTGCATGCACCTATAGGCTCATAGCTCCCTGATGCTGGCAGATTTTGATCTGGCTCTTCCAGTTTTGTTACATTCCCATCAGAAGCTCAATAATCACAGCAGGTGCTGTAGCACGATCTGTCACATGGGTCAGCAAACTGGATCCTCACATCCTGCTGGGCAGAGGCTGCATCTGTCACAGGATAGAGACAGCCACTCTGGGTCTCACCACTGCTATGCAATTCCTTTGCATTTCTTTCATCTTCTTTGGGCCATATCCAGGTGGCTACATTTAAGCAAAACTCTATCTGAAGGTGATGGGAGTTTTACCTGTATAAAGTGGGATTTTTCCATAACTTTCCACCCATTTCAAAGCAAACATTTATCTAGCCCAGGCTGAACCAGACTGGTCAGGTTAGGGAAACTCTGACTCTTCATGTTCCTCTAAAGAACATCCTTGCATGCCTTCTTATCCCAGAAAAAAAAAAGTTCTTTCTTCACCCTGGGGGCATGGGAGCAATCTTACGAAACTAACAGAGAAAAAGAAAGGTTGTCTTTCTCTCCCTCTTCTCTCTTTTCTTTTTCTTTTTTTTTTTTTTCAAATAAAGAAGGATGGACTTGCTAGCAATCATGGGATTTCCTGGACAAGAACACAAGCACCCCAAGTATATCATCATTGCCCCATAGCTGCAGAACTTGATCAAATTAGGGCTGTACTGGCTGCTGTGATAGAAGGCAGGATTAAGAGATACTGGAAGGTTTCCAGGCAATTTTCTTGGAGAAAACCCAGCGTGACTGCAGCACTGCTCATTTGTCAGAAAAGATCAGCTCTACAGGTGTCATCCCACAGGAATCACAGTGTAGGTCCTTCACCAAAAGGATGAAGCTAAAAATTGCCCAATTAATCAGAGTGAAACATGCATTGAAAATGGCTGGAGATGCATTACCATGATTTCTCCATCCCAGGAAAGGGCATGACATCTCAAAAATAGCTCCAGTATGTGCAGGCTGCATCTGTACAATGAGGTGGTGGTTCTCCATCTTGTAGCCTGACAGGAATGGCTGCTGGATTTCAAGGGTGAAGTCTGAAAGTTGGTGAACAGGGAGAACAAATGACTCTGTGGCAATCTGCTACCACAGTAAACATAATTCCTTCTCACCCTACCCAGCACATATGCTCCTTCCAGATCGGGGTGAGAGAGGAGGCCAGGACTGCCATTTAAGGGAAGGGTTTTTGTGTTCCTGCTGATGAACCTACCAGAACATGTCTTATCATATTTTGCTAAGACTCACACACAGCCCATCTGCATTTTGTGCAGAGGAGTTTGTTTCAACATATCAGATGTGCTCCACAGTCTCCGGGAAGCCAACAATGCCTCAAAGACCCTCCCCCAGAGGAGCTACAGGTCTCCAAAGCAGTCCCTACATAACACACTGGCTTCTTCCCCACCCCCCCTCACAGCTCCTGATTCACTTGCTCACAAGCAGATTCATGTTTTCCTCCTATTTTTACACACAACAGTCATCCTGGTTGTGTGCTGGGGTGCATGATGCACGCTAACATGACCTGACATCCTTCCTCACATATGTGCATATTTGACTCGATCTTGGGTCAATGCAGGCAAAATCACACAGGCTGGTCTTCTGAATGTCAGGCACGCATTCATCTATGGGGACCTTCTATTAGGATAAGCTCATGTGTCTATTCACCAGCCATTATGTGATGCTCTGTTTTGTCTGGATGAACAAGACATGCAAATTAACTTAAATGAATTTATCCATAGGGCACTGCAAACCCTAGTCACAGGAAAGAAACAATGCATAGAAATATCACATCCACATCTTTCAGTGGTGACCTCTGATACTGGGTGCCCAGCATCCAAGTTTTTCCTCTCCTGCTTGATACATCTTTGTTTACCTATTCTGTTTGCATTGAAGACTTTGCTATTTGCTCTATTTTGAATATAAAGCTCCAGTTAATGTCAGTAAAACTTCTGCTTGCAGATAAGGGAGGAATATTAAATAGATCTGCAGTGCAGAGAGAGATGATATTTTAGTTCCTTTCATGCATTCGAGTTAGAAAATAACACTGTAGTTGGTTGGTGCCTTAAACTCCCAGAGATTTCAAAGTACTCTGCTCAATACCCAGGCAGAAAACTTTCCACCACCGAAGGGAGGTTTCTCCTGATGTGGGGATCATTGGCTAAGCCCAACATGGGATAGAAAAGCTAGCACACTACAGGTGAACTAGAGTAGAAATAGAGAAAGTCTTCCATGCCTGAGTTAAACAGGCGGGATTGCTCAGCGCTGGCTGCTGCAGCAGAGAGACAGCCTGGGGCTGAGCTGCAGGCACAGGAGCAGAGTACAACAGTTCATCTCAGGCAGAGGTTTGTAGAGATGATCAAACAATTTTTGCCTTTATGGGTAATGAGCATGGAAGCATTTATCAAATGTCTTTTTTTTAGATCTCCAGTGTCCCTCACTGGATATTTCAGGGAGTAATTCATATGTTTTTCAAGTGCTGAAATTGAAAGAGCATTGGACTTCTATATGACTAGAAGATGAACATGCATTTCCAAATGCCCTTATTGTTGATCGCTGCATTAGTGCAATTTATTTGAACTGAAGACTTTGTCTGGAGCAGTTGGGATGTGCTGTTAAACAGCATTGCCTTAAGACTACCTTCACCTGGGCCTTACAAAGCACCCTCTGTGTGCTTAGTTGCGGAAATCTCCACCATAATGAATAGTCAGATCTGTTTTTGTCTTCAAACCTCATTTCAGGAAGTAATCTGGGGCTTTTCATGCCTGCTCCCACTCACAGCAGGACATTCTTGCCCTCCTTTGAGAGACAGAATATCAGAGGAAAGCAACATTCTGGTGATAAGCATATGCTGGCAGGAGCACTGCTATAAAACTTGCAACAAAGACTTTAAGGAGCCAGTGTCATAGCAATTAGAGTCACAGCATCTATCAAATCATAATTCCAGCAGCACTGAGGGTGAGAGAGCTTGTCACACAGAGCCAGCACCTCTTCCCACCTCTCCAAATATCTTTTTGCTAGAGCACTTTGATGGGTTATAGAAAGAGATTTTGATATGGCCAAAGTCACTCCTTTAGAAGGGTAAGACAAATATTTACAAGTGTGTTGCATTAGTTGCCTAAAAATATCCTTCTATCCATCTAGGCAACTGCCTTTAGCACTGTCACCGAAGAGGAATTGGCCATGAAAGCTTAGAAGCCAGGGAGATGGCACCTCCAGCTGGAGGGGCAAGGGGCTGGGCACAGGACAACAGCCATGGCTGTGCAGGTAGAGACGTGATGTAAACTGCAACAAGCGCAGATGCAGAAACGGCAGCATGAGAAAGACAGCTGCCCCAGTGCCGCCTGCAAGGGGTCTTCAATGCCCTAGCCCTTCTCCCTGACACTCCAACACCTCCTGCAGCCTGATGGGGCCAGGAGGGGGCTGCCCACCTGCTCCTGGGGCCCAGCAGGACACGTAATAGTGCAAAGAGCCGAAGGAAAGGATGAGTCATCTGCTGCAGCAGAGAAGGAGAAGCTGGTGAAGGCACCGGGGATTGCTGCAATGCCACAGCAGCTCCCCTGGGTCTCTGGGCTGCTGACATGCCTTCCCCTTTCGGGCTGCCTTAGCATAATACTGCAACTGGCTGTTTCTTGGCAGCTACAACCTAGGGAGAAGTACACGCAACAGCAGAAACAAGTGAGCAAGTGCAAAGCAAATGGGAAGGGCTTAGGAGCACTCAGCATCTAACTCCACCAGAAAAGAGAAGGGAGCAAGAGGGGAGGAATTGAGAAAAGCGTAATGAAGTCACAAGGAATTGGGACACTTCTAGACAAAACACATTGTTCAGATTAATTAAAGGGTACATCAGCAGGTTTCTACTTCTGAGAAGTTTTTTGAGTTTAGCAACACTGTCAGGATCCGGGTTTTAAACCACATTTATCAGATCCTTGATCAGTAGAAAAATGCCTTGAAAATCATGAAAGGTTTTTCTTTGTTTGGTTTTTCATTTTATTTTATTTTAATAAATGGTAGGTTCTTTCAATTTGCCTGCTGGTTTCTGAGCCTTTAGGGCCTATTTAATTTGCATATTCATGTCATCTTATGCAATGATTCAAGCCTTTTAAAATTATCTTTTTATTAAAAGCTCAGATTTTCCCAGAATAAAATTCCAAGTAATGGCAAAATGCCAAATATTGTCATGGTAGTAATAAATTAACAAGCTAAATTTAATAAGAATTTTCTGATAAAAAGCAAGTAATTAACAGACTGATTACAGCAATCATTTTTATATGCTCTTGACCCAAATGCCATTGAATATTCTTATCATGTGCCCTAACTGTGACCTGACTATATTAATGTATGCACAGATCCCTAGTATTCTGAAATTTAGGAGTTAATCATATGCTGAAGTAGAATTACAATAATCTGGTGAACTTGTCATATGGTCTTTTCCTTTAAATTACTTTATTTGTATTTCTATTTATTTTTAATTTAATTTGTTCTCTCCTTGAGAATCCCCATAAGAAGGTATCAGATTGGAGCATCTGTTCAGGGAATGTTGTGCAAACTCACCTGCATGTCTTATAGACCTCTGGGAAGAATCTTTTGATAAGCAAGTAACCATTCTTCAATGGTTTGAAATTTTGTTTTATTTTTCAGCTGAAACGGGTTTTTCCCCACAAAGCAATGCAAACCTTTTTGTTCAACTAGAGGATGAGTGTCTTCCTCGATGTAGCCTTTTGAGGATACTGAAGAAATCAGCCAGTTCCAGAATTTTGTGGTGTCTTAAAGGCAACCATGGGCACAGCCAATTTATTTAGGGAGGAATCACAGAGCTAGGAAAGAGTAGGGGACTAATATTGTGTGACATGATACTCACTGACCCTAATTATCAACTTCAAAGCAGCTCATGGGTAGTGGAGTTATTGCCTCCCAGCAGACAGATGCTTCTGGCTTATCTCAGCCCTGGCCACAACCCCAGTTGATGTCAGCATCATTTTTAAAGACTGCAAGTGAATTAAAAATAATGTCAGGGAGCAGGGAGGAAAGACAGTGGGAGAAAGGCCAGTGGAGTCACCAGCATTAGTGGGAGGATGGCCAGAACTGGAGGGAAAACTGGAGCACATTGAAGCCCTTTGGGTAAGGGAGGGCAAACTTCCTCCTACATGGCCCTGGGTGTGAGGGTGGGCTGGCAACACCCAAAAGAAAGGATGTACAGGAGACTGGGAGTATGACACAGATTTTTAGAGTGGTACCTGGGGGTTAGCAGTGAACAGGACCACATGTCACACCAGAAAGTGTGACACTCTAAAACTGGGCTGGCATTAAAGAAGGCTGCTGAGTCTGTTTGCAAATTGAGTGAGATCAACAAGCTTGGGCTGGAGGGGGAAAGAAAATTTAAATAATTTGTGGTAGGATGAAAGGTTTTCCTCACAAAAATTCAGGACATAAAGGCAAAATACAGCCTAGTGCTAAGAGGCACTGGGAAGGGAACTGTCCATCCAAACTGCAGTCCAACAGGGAGCCTTCATCATGAGTGAAAAGAAACTTTCTCTGGTGAGTTTTCTTGTTGTTTGTTTGTTTGTTTAAAAAGGGGAGATTTTTATGCTTTTTATTCTTCACTGATATCTTCCAGTATCACACAGGAACATATGCAGATTCTAATCCAGGGATATTGTAGATCAAAGTGGTGCCCCAGCTGCTGCATCATATCAGATATGGCTCTTATAGCAGGACGCTGGTTTTCTCTTTTCAGACAATTTTCCATCAATAAAAAAAACAGATCAAGAAAAACAAAAAATGGAGAAAAGTGCTGTTAATAAAGTAAAAACTTCTTCTTTGAGCTCACATGCTAAGAGACATCCAGCAATCAGCATGGGAGAGTGAAGTACACCCTTACCTTTACAGACATAGAAGCAGTGCCATTTATCTGCACTAGGTACTCACATTCCATCCCTCCAGGTTTGAGAGCTACCTGTGTAACCATGTTACAGAGTCTCTACCAGTAAGCATAACATCAAAGAGGATTTTGGGGCTCTGAGAACATGATTGTAAGAAATAGCCTATACTTTGTGCCACTGTCAGGATACCTCTTTGGGCCACTGAGCTGTTGGAAACATCACTGCAAGCAGCTGTATTAATCAAATGATGGTGAATACCCAATAACTTGGACATTCCTGCAGCTTTCCTCTTTCACCACAGCTAGTTTAATTCTGACGTTGCTAGGATATATCATCTTAGAGAACATAAACCCTACAAAGCCCTCACTGACAAGAGGATTAGAAGAGTCTGTCTACCAGTGGATTATGTATATGAAAGAAGAATAAAATCAAACAAAAAATATTTCATTTCTGGCTAAAATGATGTAATTCTCTGGGTGTAGACTTGAAATGGTCAGGGTGGCTTTATCTGTTGTGCACCCCAAACAATAACGCTCTGCTCCAGCTGTTCTCTCAAGACACATCCCTGCATAAAGGCAGTGGTGGTTTAGGGAATACCACAAACTTCTCTGTCATCTGATTAAATGTAGACAAATCCAAAGTAAACATAAGTACTCACTGCTTGACCTAGGTAACCTTACTTCTCATTTATTCAGTGTCAAGATTTGCATATTTTTAGAGAATGAGTCATTTCACTCTCACATGGGGCTGAAATTGTGCCATTGGAGTACCAGGCCATACAGGTCCAACTCCCTTTGCAGGTCACCCCACCAGCCCTTCCCAATCCAGCAAAGGTGGGCCAATGCAGTAGCTGTGCTTGCTCATGAGCCCCCACCTAACTGCATCAGCACAGCAAATACACATACATATACGTACATATACATGTAGAGACATATGTACACATATATAAATCCCCAAAAACTTAAGGACCTCTGTGTATATGTGTCTATATATGTATGTATGTGTATAAACTGCTCCTATGTTGTTTTATTCATCAGATTTAGGTATCTCAAATTTTGTGACAATTTCCCCTCTAAGCATTGAATATGTCATTGGAGAAAACCTGCCTGTATCCATCAGGCCTCTTACCTCTTTCTCAATACCATCTAACTGCTCAAACATTAAATTGTTGCATTCCAGCAGTCAGTCTTGGACTTGACATCTGTGTGTGGACCAATGTGACTCAAGTAACCAGAATCCAGCAGGAGTTCAAGTCTGTGATGATTTGGGGTGGGGTAGAGATACTTTTCTTCACAGTGGCTGGTAAGAGGCTTTGTTTTGGATTTGTGCTGAACACAGGGTTGTTAATAGAGAGATGTTTTTGTTATTACTGAGCAGAGGCTACACAGAGCCAAGGCCTTTTCTACGTTTTGTACTGCCATGCTGGCAAGGAGGCTGAGGGCGCACGGGAGGAGACACAACCAGGACAGGTGACCCAAACTGACCAAAGGGAGATCCCAGACCATGCAACATCATGCCCAGTATAGAAAGCGGGGGAAGAAGGAGGAAGTGGAGGACATTTGGAGTGATGGTTCTTGTCTTCCCAAGTACTCATTACACATGATGGGGTCCTGCTCTCCTGGAGATGGCTGAACACCTGCCCACCCGGGGGGAGCAGTGAACTAATTCCTTGCTTTGTTTTACTTTTTTGTGCAGCTTTTACTTTCCCCATTAAATGCTCTTTATCTCAATCCATGTGTTCTCCCGCTTTTACCCTTCTGATTCTCTCCCTGACCCACTGGTGCGGGACTGAGCAAGCAGCCATGTGGGGCTTAGCTGTTGGCTGGGCTTAAACCGCAACCAAGTCACTGCTCAGTGGAGTGTAACTGCATGCATACAGATATGCTCATACCAAAATGAATAGGATGAAATTAATGGATTGCCACACTGGCTGGTCAAAACCACCTTATTTAATCCATGAAAGAGTCAAATAAATTGCTTGTAAACCTAACAGGAATACTCTGCATATCCAAGTCATGTGTTTAGCCTGGGCTTAACTCCAAATATTCCTTCACAGCAAAACTCTCCTCTGTGGCACCCCTAACATTTGGGGGCAAAGTCAGAAAGTGATGTAAACCTTATTGAAAGAGACCTGATAATATGCTACAGATATTTGTGTCTAAATGCTACACATCCTTGTGTCTAAAGCACCACTCACTGCTACTCAGCAAACCTTAGACAGAAGGAGCAAGTAACTGGAAACCCATCAGATTTGGTGACTGATCTGTACTAATCTGTAGTTGTTTCTCTACTGTGCACTTCAGTGTCTGCAACTGTGTCTACATCAAAGTGATGTGCTGTTTGATCTTGACCTTTTACCTGGACTTTGACCTTGATCTTTTCCACTTACTGTCCTGACTGTGATCCCTTTGAGAACCCCAGCTGATATGGAATTTCCCTGATACTCACCTCTTTATGTGACCTATGTGCCCTACACATTTGCTACCACACTGATGGCCAAATGCTTGGCCACGGATAGCCTTCCATAACACCATATGAATATTCAGGATATTTCAGTCTCTGAGATCCCAGATGGCAATTTCTTTTTAGCCTGTACACACAAAAAAAAAAAAAAAAAAAAAAAAAAAAAAAAAAAAAACAAACAAAAAACAAAAAAACACCAACCAAACAAAACCAACAACAACAAAAAAAACCAAACCAAATTATAGACAATGAATTCTACTTCTTGTTTTCTTCTGAGTTTTGGTCTTATTTTCTAATTCAAGTTCTCAAACTCATTAATGTTGCACCTCTGGGAACGCACCAGTCATGCAACTCTCCACCTCCCTGCTCTTGCCCTGCACAGCTACACCACAAGTCTCATTAATACTTGCAGCATTAAATACTGTGAGAATCTCACATAGTTTGGGTTCTTTCCTTCACTGTTTCCACAAAGCAAGTCCCCTCTCTTTAACAGGTCCCCAGTTCAGCTCTTCCTGAGGACCAGGTACTCTTCAGGTCATCACAGGCAGAAACTGGGATTGTGACGAGTTGCAGCAAAGCCCAGTGTGATTTTGGCAAACCTGAACTCTAGTTGAGCTGGCCAAGCCAGAAAAACCTGGTGTGCTTCCTCACACCTAGTCCAAGCACACTCTGTGTGCATCAGGCTTAGCAGCAAGCACTCACACGCAAAGGAGGTCTCGTATCAAGGTATCTACAAATCCTAGTTATCCCTGTCAGGCAATGTCAGGATGCTTACTAGAAAGACCATATCTTTCCCATCACCATGTAAAAGGCTACAGGACACCAAGTGGAGCAGCTAAAACAGAGAATTCCCAGAGCATCTGCACACCCTGGTCTGTCTTAAGGGTTTGCCAAAGTTCAAGCTTTCTCCACCAGACCAATCTGAAAATCAGCAGAAATCTTTACCTGAGTGCTACTAAGGTCTTTCATGGGAATGAGAATAGTCTGAGGTGAGCCTGTCCCCAGGTAAGATGGTTTTCCAAGATTTGCTGGAGAGTCATCTCCTATCAGAGTAACTGGAATTTTGAGTCAGCACTGAACAGAAGACATTTTATGAAATCCTGAGACAAAATGTTCTCTTTCAGATAGGCCAGGTGGAGATAAGATGTCTTTCAAAACCCGAGAGGCCTCGCTGTGTTTAGGACAAGTGAAAAACTGACCGACATGTTACTGCACAAACTGGCTTGAGGGTTGCTTGTTGTCATGCACATAGCTCTGCTCAGCTCAGCAGACTCATTTCAGTCTCATTAGCAGATGTCCTTGAGGTGTTCGAGGCTGGTGCCTCAAGACAAAGAAAGAGGTCTGCAGATCAAAGTACACCTTTGATCATCCAGGACATTATTTTTATGAGCTGGGCTAAACCACCACAAATTCCACAGATTCAAGCATAATGAATAAGTCAGAGAGCAATAGGTGGTATAACTTGACACTCAATTTCTACATTCAGAGGTGGCATTCTCAACTTGGTGGCTGCTGGGCAGCATGATTTATGGCTTTGCCTGCAGGAGGTAACTCTACTGCTAATAGGAAGTGAGCTATTTGTTAAACAGAAGAGCTGTGTGTCTCTGTCCCTCACTTCTGCTTCCCACATCGTGGCTTTTGCTGCCAGCATTATGTTTCATATCATGACTTCAAAGATTTACAGGAAGCTCTGTGTCTGTTTGAAGACCTATGAATCCAATACTGGGACAAGAACAATGTTTTGTTTTGAGAGCAATGGGAACCTGGCTTTGCCCTGCATATGAAGTCCATGACACACCCAAGATAAGGTCCTCTGCAAGGGAGTTTGTATGGATTGCCGGAGTTGGGAAAAGGCCAATAGGGAGGTTGTATAAAGGCAACTTTTCTTTGCTTTTCCAAGGCCGTTTCACAATTCAGATGATATAAGATGTGTGCACCATTTTATTTGGGCAGCCTCATTGAATGAGCAGAATAGAAGGCACATGGGGGAGTCACATACCACTGATAGAACTGATCTGAATGCTAGGGTGGAACATACATTTTTCCAAACTGCTTTTTTTTTGCCCTAAAATGATACTGGTTTTTGTCAGAGGAAATGCTTACAGAGTTCAGCTGTATAGGTTGTGAAATACCTGCTGTTATCTTCCAATGCTTTTGGCAGTTATAGATAACACTCATTAGACAGACATACATACATCTAGACACACACAATTATGACCTGTTTGTAGTGTAACACTGTGGCTGAGCTGACTTAGTCTTTGTCAAATGCTTTTTCTTGCAGATGTTGCCCATCCCTCTTGGGGTCGTGAGCCCAAAGAACTCAGCTGGCAACAAGTATGACCAGTGCTGGGTAGAAAAAACTAAGCTTTATGTTCAGACATATTAGCAAGATGTCACTGAACTGTAGTGGAGTGTATTACTGCAGAAGCTTCAAAATACTTCATCAGTGCACTCCAAGATCATTGAGTGACAAGATCTGTCAGCACACAGAGACATAAAAGTTTTGTTCTGACTACTCACTGGGTTCTGTAAGTACCTATAATTCAGTGCTCATGGTTCTGACTATGTATATTTTTAAATCACCCTGACAGATGCAAAGACTGGAGGCCCAGCTTTCAGCTATGTCTCAGCAACTGTAGATCAGTAAAAAAGTATCTGAATAGTTGCCAAGACAGTTGTGTTTGCAGCGTGACTGCTGCTGGGAGTGACAGGGCTATAGAGGTCTGATCTACCACAGTTCTTCCACTTCAAGGCAAGTTGACAAGTTTGGCAGAAATCCAGGAATGGCAAACATGGCTTGGAAATAGTGGGAACCACTGATCCAGTTTTATGCTTGTCCAGATCATTACCCACAGGAAAAATTCACACTGAGAACAAGCTCTTTTTTTTTTTTTTTTTAAGATTGCATTACTCTGGAAAACAATTTTTTAAAAAAGTTGAGTGGAATGGGATTTCTTTTCCTGACACTCTCAAAAACAATCATTGTTTTCCCTCTTCCTGCACTGCTAAATCACATTGCGAGTCTTATCATGCTTTGGCTTTGTCAGGCAGGTCACATGTCAACATCAAGACAAAGTCATACTGAAAACTGCACAGCCCTCATCTCTAGACAGACCTGAGCTTGCAGCAATGCCAACATCCCACAGACTCTACTAAAATATCTGCAGTAGTTACTTCCTGCCCCTGCAGTCCCAAGTATATTTCCTAAGTCAGGAATATCTTGCAAATACTCTCCTATGAAGCACAGAATTGTCTTTCAAGTAGCAAAGTAAAAGTAATTGGTGTTGCAAACCTTCCTTCTTGTCCCCAAATAAAGAAAAAAAAAAAAAAAGAAGGATGTTTTGGTTTTTACCACAAAGCAAATAAATGTGCTTCAGGGGTCATTAACTTCAAATCCGCTCTTTTGGAAAAAAGATTAAGTGCAGCACTGTACCTTATCCTGAATCCCCTGCCAAGCTTTGTTTAGAAATAGCATTTTACTGACAACTTTTTTTTTCTTCCCTGTGAGAAAAACATGCTCACCCAGGCCAGAAGCTGACTGCATGCAGCACCTGCCTGCATAACAAGTGCCACCCTAGACTGCTTAAGCACATTAAAAGAGCCTCACTTCTTTTTTTATTTTAGGGTCTGGTCTGGCAGTGATAAGGAAATTCAATCGCTGCAACTCAGGGAGCAGCACGGCACAGGAGGTGAGCAAGCACGCCTGCCAGCCACTTCAAGGTCCCACATCAGCATCCGGCGGGTTTGGGTCACCCACATCCTGCCAAAGAGGTTCAACCAACTCCTCCTGCAACCTCCTTTAATGCTTTTGCTGAGAAACTGCCATGAAAGGAAGGAGACAGCGGGAATTAGGAGATTTTGGGGTCGGGAGTTAGGAGAGGGGAAGGGAGCCAAAGTGGGGCAAGACACCTAGGTATCCATTTGGGGCAGGTGGGAGGGTGGATGAGTGCAGGTCCTTCATGGCACAGGTGGTCACCTCTTGTAAGTGAGCCATGACTGCTATGGGATATTTTACAGGGGAGAGATTTTCCTTTTAATTGTGGATTCAAGCATTCATTCAAATACCTCCAGTAGCCAATCAATTTACTGAGCTCCAGGGCACCATTTACTTTGTTATTATTGACAATAACATGTTTTAGAACATTTTAATGTATCCTGAATGCCTTGAAATCAGATAATGCAATTCTCCTCAGAAAGACTGAAATTACTTTAATTTGAAGCCTTACATAATTCAGTTTTTAACAGGTTCACTTGTGAAAAAATATTCAGCATTTTCTCTGCATCTCAAGTAGGAATGGCATCATGAGTTCTAAGGGGCTTAAGATCATGAAAGGAGGAGGGTTTAGCCTATTTCTTAATAAAAGACTCCTGAAACATGTTAAAGCTAAGCTGCTGTGCTTAGACTCCCAGTATATAAGAAGTCTTATGAAATATGTCGTATCCAGCTTTCTATCAGATTGAAGTCACTCAGGAGAACTTATAGTGCCCTGAAAGTCACTGGGTTTTTTTAGAGCAATCATCTCAGTCAGACTCAGATTAAAACTAAAGTGTAAAGTCAAGTATTTGGGTATGTGACAAAAACTTTTTTTTTGTTCACTAAGAAGTGTTTTAGATAAAAAACTGTACTTGTTACTGAGAAACAACCAATTCTGTCTTGTGACTTACCTCTCATAAATGCATGACAGTTAATTTCAGCACATGCATCATTACGTCATTCAATTTTAATGTTATCATATTTAAAAAATCTTGTGACACATTGTGAAAGAAATGTTAAACTCTTGATAAAATCCCTCTGTCAAATGCATCTAAGTGATCACTTAAGAATTTTAAAGTGCAAGTGGAAAATCGTTATCTAACAATGAAAGAGATAAAGAAGGAATTTTGTTGGGTTTTTTTTAAGAGCTAGAAAAGATATTTTTAATTCCTTTTAATGCAACTCTATGAGATAACCATAATCAGAAGATATACCTACATATTTCCATGTGTCTAAAGTTAGCAAAAGTGAGATCTCTCCTTCAATTATAAAACTCTTGGAATTGAGAAAATATCTGTAAATGCTGCTGAACTGCTTTTAAAATCAAATTGCTTTGCTGTATATGAGAAGTTTGATCAGCTAGAAGAAAAATATTTTTTTTTCTGCTAGAGAGGCATCTTCCAAAGTTAACATCTTTCATTATCCAAAGCTATTGATGACACTGAGAAAGTTCAAATCACTTGAACTTAGTTAACATTTTACACTTTCAGATATTCTTTGTGTAGTTTTAGCACCATCTTGAAAATACTAACAAAACCATGATCGGTTACTCCCCTTTTATATCTGTGTAATAATGAACAACCATGGAAAACCATTAGACATTTTTAGTTGAAAGCATAGATAAAAAGATAAGATATATTCAACCACATTTCCAACATTTTCTCACTTGGAAAAGAAGCTCACATTTGAGGACAACACAGAAAACTTTCAACCTACCAAAATGTATCATATCAGCTCCTGGCTAATCTTGGGACCAATATTATTTAAGTTACAGTCAAGACAGAGATCTGCATATTTAACTATGGGTAATACTGCTCTAGCAGCAGCAGCATCAGCCAGCTCTCCTTTAGCAACAAACCAAATAATTCAAAAATTTCATCCACTAATAATTCCTCTTGTGATCAGCTCTTCTTGCTCTTAGTCTTCTTTCTGTTAAAAAACACTTTATCTTCTCTATACACTACGCATATTGAAACAATACCATGTATTGTGCCTAATTCAGCTCAGTATTTATCCCCAAATAACTGCGTAGGATAAATTATCTTTAGATAATAAAAGAAAAGGTATGGAAGGTAATCTTAGATGTTCTTTCAAGTAAGATAAAGCTTCAGTTGGACTCAATGATCTTAGAGGTTTTTTTCCAACCTTAATGATTCTATGATTGATTCTAGCATTCCTTGAAATGCATTTAAACCTGATATTTTTACATTTGTACATTGCTTAAAATTGCCTCTCTATGAAAGACTGGAAAGAAACAGGACCCTTTGATTTTACAAATAATTCTTTAACATGAATGTAAGTTGGAGAAAAAATGCACAGAGCTACAACAAGAGAGTTTGGGGGAAATGAAGACGTGTCCAGCACAGATAAATCTGGGTAATTCATTCAGAAGTCCTCCTGGAGGAAGGAATCTGCTTGGTTCTTTTGCTCCTTTCTCCCAGGAGGTTACCTATCCAGGCCATATTTTTTCTTCGGCAAACAATTATGGGCATACCCACTTTAGTTTTTTGGAGGGTTTTCCCATCTCAGTTCACCTATAAAATTCCTTACCCAAGCCTTGACCTGAAGTCAGAGGGAAGCACTTGCTTTTCCATGGTGAGGTTATCAAGGAGCTTTGTTCTTCCAATGACTACTTTAGTAGCACAGAGCCCCTGGTGCAGCCCACTGCTGGAGCTGGATAATTATTTTCAGGAGCCCTGCTGAGACCACAATCTTGACATCTCCAGGCCATGTTGTAAAAAAGTATCTTGACACCATGGCTTAAAACCCAACCCTGCATATGTTCACATATGAATGGAATTTGTTTTGGTCTCTTGCTAGATGGATGCTCACCTGGGATGTCCACTCAGCTTCCCTCAGAGGTGCCAGAATGTCCTCTGATGGCTACAAGCACAGTGTGGGCTCCACTCAGATGTGCACCTCCAGCTAGGCATGTGCTGTATGGAGAGGGGGCTCGGCAAACCCCATGGGTGGAGATGTGAGACCCTGTGAAATCACGTCATACAAGGGAAAGGGCAGGAGGACTGGGTCCATTCTGTGAGCAAACCAGGCACTTGCCTGGGACAGACAAATTGGAGGAAAGTGTTCTCAGAGCTGCAATGTGACTTGGCTTTCTGCCACATGGATTCCCACAGAAAAAGACATTTTTGGTTCATCAGTTACATGGACTTGTATGCAAGGGATTGCCGTACAAGCAGTGTGCTGCCTTCCCAGGACCATAGGATCAGCCCTATGAAGGGGCAAGGCAAGCCCTGTCTCTGGGCTAGACCTGTTGTGTTCAGAGACAAAGCAGCAGTAGCAAGAACACGTTGGATTATACATAACCAGGACTTAGGAAAGAAGCCACAAACCTGTTATACAGGAAAGGAAAAGAAAATGGCAATAAGAACAAAAAGCAGTTTCTTACTGCAGGGACTCTTTCCTTAGAGGGGCAGTCCTGTCTTGAAGGCTGTGAAGAAGAGGATTCTGTGCGTGCTTTTGGCTGCCCTGTGTGGCTCTGCAGACCAGGTGATCTCACCAGGTCATTTTTTATGATGATCTGTGGTCTGTCCTCAAGGTACATTTATGCAGTCGTGTTTCCTTCAGCAGAGTTATGACTACATAAACTGAGGGCTGAAATCAGCCCATCTGAAGTGAGTCAAAGCAGAAGAAACTCGTTTCCCCTTTGGGCATGATAGTAAATAGATCTGTCAACCTGATGTTTATGGTGGTGCTGTACAAGAAAAGCATTCCTCCACCTCATGGCTAATGCCTGCCCATATGTTTATAAATGCCCTTTGGCTTGGGCAGGTTAAAGGCTCAAAGTCAAATCTAATAAAAGTCCACATTTCACTGATACTGTACCCATTGCTCCCTCATGTCATCTCATTTCATTTATAATTATTATATTTCTTGTTGTAATTCTGTTATATAAGGATGTGGTCTTCCTTGTATTTTTTCTCAGTTTTCCTCATATGACATGATCTATATATTACCAGCATGTTATGAAAATCAAAGGAGATGTAAATCCTTCTAATGTTGGCATGCCTGCTTTAGCATTATAAGCTACCAGTACAACACCTGAGTGAAAATGAGAATTAAAATGCACAGACAATTCAGTTTCTGTTGGAGTCTTAAATCCAGATGCAGCTGACACCTTTCACAGCCTTTTCTATGGTTGTGGGTATTGATACAAACGAGAACATTTACTGTCTTGCTTCTTTGTAACTGTGCATGAATGCTGGTATAATAAGAGATATGTACAGCCCTGGAACAAAATATACACAAGTTGAAAGATAAACAGCTTTTGTAAATTCTAAACACCTCTAACTGAAATAATTTTATCATCAACCATGGTACTCAATTCTATAATTCAGTCCAGAGAAAGGGCTGGAGAAGTTTCAATGAAACTTTTTGAATAGATGGTGATTACATTACTCTAAATACAGAAATACTGAATTTTGTGCACTAAAGGGACTGGAACTCCAGAAGCTGATACTATTATAAAACACAGTGACAAAATGTACAGAGCACTTAGGGATTGCCTGGGGTGCCTCATGATTACAGATAAATTTTATCAATGTGTCTGCCAGAAAGGCTGCTCTGCACTAAGGAACTCAATTAACATGATTTGTGTCTAAGATTTATTTTTGTCAAGCCACCTATTACACATGTTTTATGTGCGTTGCTCCCCTTCAGCCAGGGAATGCAAATATATTACACTTCTGACATCATCCGCATCATGTTTCTTCACTTGCTAAAATTATTTGGATTGATTTAAATAGAACTGGTAGAATTTACAATTTCCTTTTGCTTTTTTTTTCATTTTTAATAGCCCTCATAATTTGCAGCCAGTCATTAGGGTTTGTAGCACTGTGTGCATGACAACCTGCTTTGGTCTTTCCTTAGTTGGGCGGTCTTATACGGCTTCACCACAGAGGTGAGGAAGCCTGGTTTTGGAAGATGCCTGCAAAGAGTAGGGCTGTGCTCCAGCACCACTTTTAACCAGAGAAACCCCAGAGATGTGCAGGAAGAGGCATTATGGTAACACCCACAGAAAACACAAGTTATCAACACCCAGCAGCAATGACATTGAAGACCACTGTGACCATTTCTTGTGAATGACATGATGTTGCCTGGACTGGCTCTTGTTTCATATCCCCAGACTGTGACTGTGCATCTGGTGCTGCCCTGCTCCAACCTTTCTTGGATCTTAGTGCATGGTAATGATCATAGCAGGATCAGTTCACAGGAAAGTGACCTCTCTGCACCTACATAATGTTGCTTTAAGTGTGTGCACTGCATACATATATCATGCTTTTTAGTCACAGCATCACACTTCAGTTGCTTAGTCCCCATGGTTCCTGGTATATTTTTAGCTGGACATTTAGTTATGGACTCCTTGCTCTGTGATTGTTGGAGCTCGGCTCCTGCATGACTGTAGAAGTGAAGGCTGGTAGGAATCCTTTACTATCTCTGCAGACAAGCTATGGGGCAGGGCTAATCATTTGGATCCTACGGGAAATGGCCCATCTGTGAGACCACAGCAGGCTGATGGGTTACTGCAATTTGAGTCATCTCCCAACAGTACAGCTTATGCAGCCTTGAAAATCAACATTCCTCTTGTAGACATTGCTCAATACCTCCTCCAACAAAATTCATCACCTTTCTGCCTCTTAACACCCTCCTTCCATACTATCTCTCTGAAATAAAGTCTTTTTTTCTTTAATCTCATAAAAGTTATCAAAATACTACATGTTCTTCCCAATCCAAATTCTGCATGAAGGAAAGCAGTAAACTTGAGCTGATTTTCTACAACTGTGCTCTGGAAAATTAGCAGGAACTTCAAACTTAAGCAAGTTAGGATAAGTCAAGCTGTTGAATATAACCCAGTGTGATACATCCAGGTGTCATTTTCTATAATGGAAAAACTTTTAAAATACTAACAATTCACACTTTAGATTTCACTTGAAGATGCCATTGAAGAGGCATTCAACTCTTTCCTTTGTGTCTTGTTGCTTCAGTGGGAGACCATCATGTAAAAATCCCTGCATCATTTTTAAACTTTACTTGTTGGTTTAAATGAGTCATATTACAGTGTTTCTGTAGAGCCTTGCCATCCTAAAGACTTCTGCATTTTCTCTCAATCAAGGTACCTAAGCAGTGCAATGCTCTGGTGTCTTAATTTTCTTTTTGAGATGCTAAAAAGAAAGAAGTCTTCTGTTTTCCTTATTTCAGATTTTTTTTGTTGTTTTTTTTTCACTTCTTTAAAATTTTTCTGGTCTTCTCTCTGTAGTTTTTATCAGTCTGTTTCAAATGAGCCATGCAGATCAGATGCCAGACTGGTTTACTGGGCCCTCAGCTCTTGGCCTCAGATTGCTCCTAACTAGCTAACTCTGTCCCTGGCCATGCTGTGTTCTCTTTGTTCTTACTTGGATATCCTTTCATGTGGCTGGGCCAAAGCAAATTAAATATTACAATAAGGCCTTTCAACAAAACTTCTATTAATATGTATTACAGCAGTGCCTGGAGTAGCCAGTTTGAGATGGAGACTGTATGTGTTGTCTAGTTAAACATTGTCTCTGTCCTGAAGCAGCAACAATCCCTGGGTAAGGTCTGCCGCATTCCCCTGGCATATATTGCTGCTCAGGATCATTGGCTCCATTGAATTCAGTAGTACCATCCATGCATCAGAGTACAATTTTTCATGAATGGCAGCAGCAGCAATCTGTTAAAGTTCTGAATTATCCTCTTCCCTGGATGTGTGATATTTCTTGAATTCATTATGAAAGACAAGGTGAAAGAAATATTGCAAAGATCAGTAGAGGTGCTTGCAAATGCCTTCTGAGAATCCTATTTCTCCTACAAGGATAGTAAGAGACACTTTTAAACTAGGATTCAGGAATACCACTTTATTAAACTGGTAGATGAGAACAATCCATTTGTATGTCCATTTGTGATTAGTGGACTTCAAAGGATTCAACCGATAATGCAGAAATCAACTGATTAAATACTTTATTGAAAGACTAATAAAACCAGAATGAGACCTGGCTGTTCCATTTCAGCTTTACCAAACTCTATTATTAATAAATTCTGGCTATTATTGTAGTCATATCACTGTACAGGGGCTTGCTGACCTACCAAAGCAAGATCATGGAGCATCCCGTGTAACCCCCTAATGTATAGTTCCATTGTCTCCACATTAAGTCTAAAACCAAAATAGGTAGATAATGGTGAGAATAAATGAATCATCAAGTCTCATTTAGTCTCATTTTTAGTATAGGTTCAGGGCTTCAGTGAGTATTGCAGAATTTCAAACTTGTTATTAACCCAGAGCTTTATAAATTGAATATATAAATGACTATTACAGATAGACTGAATAATAAATACAGAACAAGTGTTTGCCTGTTTTAATACACTGGTAAATTAGGTCTTACTCTTGCAGACTGGCTCATCTGCAGGTAAGGTTGGAACATTTAGATTTATTAGCTTAAAAAAAACCAGTTGCTTTGTGCTTTGTCTTTCTTTTTTAACTCACAAAAAGGCCCAATTTTTATGCAGATTTTTTTAAACTACAGCTTCAAGCAGAATCAGCTTCATTCCTTATCAGATGAAATGGGCTGCTGTGCCACTACATGCTTCTGGGATTCATTCAGAGGAGACAGAAGATGGGGATGCCAAAGCCCCTATAACCCAGACAACAATGGCCCTCAGCCACTCTGATCTTCAGGAGCAGAGCCAGAAGGTTCAGACCCACATCTCGTCACCCACCCGGTGGGAAGACCCTGTTTTTCCCTAAGAAGCTGTCCTACTTTGCAGCACACACTAAAAGAAGGGGACTGTAACTGAGCATAGCTGTAGTCCAAGGATTAAGGGATTCACCCAGAAGGGAAGAAAACTGGTTTAATCTCTTCAAGGGCTGTTTTATGCTGATGAATGCAAAACAGGTAACCTGCCTGTGGAACAAGAACTGGAATGAAAGTACCCCTCTTTATGCAGGCATGAGTTTTGATCGGGCTGGGGGAGTGAGGATTCCTGAAGGGAGTTCACTTCAGAACTGCTGGGCATTGTGAGGTCTCTCTGCAAGGCTGATGGACAGTCAGTCATAATTTCAGCACTGATTGCAATAACAAGCCTGAGCCCTGGGATTTTCAAGATTTTTAGGATGAAAGCGGCTGTGTAAAACTGAACCACTGTGCAATAAGTCATCACTTTAATCCATTAACTCTCCATTATGGGCTGAGTATGTTTCTTAATTACCATGAGTGACTTTGGAAGGTAGCTTAACCACATGATTCCCACTAATAGAAATGAAAAGTTTATTGTTGCGTCCTAGACTTTGCCTAATGTCTTCATTTCACCCTCAGAGCTGTGCCTGCAGGCAGCAGTCAGATGAGATCCATTTAAAGAAAAATGTGTTTAGCATTAGCATTCAGGATTTAGAGCACATAGCTTGATCCTCTTTATTTGTAATTCCCTGTTCAGGCATTTCCCTTCAATGCTGTGAGAGCATCTTGAGCTCTGAAATGGCCACAGGGAAAGATAACATGTGGTGCAATTGCAGCAGAGCTGTTTTTCCTGAAGTTAAGGATTGTGAACAAAAGGCTTCCTTGGGCCTGTCCAGTTTTTTAAATCAATTGTGTCAAGCAGGGAACGGGAGGCAAGGAACAGATAGGGCTTTGGCCTTTTTATCCTCCCTTGGACTGCCTCCAGTGTCACCAGTGCACAAGCTACAATCTCAGCTCTCCGATGACTTCTGTTCAGCTGCAGGGAGCTGCTGCATCTCTGCCCCCGCTGGCAGCCCCCTCAAGGGCATTGCAACAGCTGAGAATAAAAGGAATGTAGCAGCTCAGGTCACCTTTCTCTCATCCCTGCTTCAAAATACTCTTCCAGAAAGGATAGCCATGGTTTGTTCTGGTAGTGCCACACCCTTCAGCAAGTCTCCTCAAATTCACAATAACCAAGGTTGTGGGGAAGACTTGAGAGGTGTCAGTGCAGAGCAAACAGTTGGCACCTTAGAAGCTGAGGCTCTTGATTTGGAAAGCCATCTCTGCCAGTGGGAAATGGATTAGAAAAACTGCTCCCTTCTCCTTTTCAGCCCCTTCCTTCCCAGCCACATGCTACAGCTCATGCTCCCCTCACTTGTGCCAAGGCAGCTGCTTTGGGGACTGCTGCAAACATGATCGCTTCAACTATCTCAGTTTAAAAATAAACCTTTTTTTTTTCCTATTATTCTTTAGCTTAAATTATGTCAATAATCCACTCTCCAGTCCAGACACAGAAGCTGGTGCATTGCTCAGTGGAGGGGACAGAGAGACAGTGCTGGGAAGCAAAATTGTGGCTGAGGAACTCTTTCATTGTAGCACAGCCCTGTTCTCCCATCATGTTCCTATAGCGTGACCCGGTCAATAATACTGAGCTGTACACTACTTGGTCAGGCAGCAGTAGAAATTTATGCCATGTGAAACATGGACACACCATTGCACTGAATTCAGGAAATGCACCATGGACTGTTTAGTCTTTAAACACTTATGCTAACCTTATCTTATAGCACGCAAAGCAATACCTTTCCTGCAGAGACTGCAAAGACAAAGTTACCTCATCCACACTCCCAGTTATCTGGAATTAAGTTCAGTAAGTAGAATTTGGCATGTATATCAAGCCTATATTTTGAAAAAGAGTCCTAGCATGTTTGAAGGAGACCCTACAGTTTTTGGATTTCTCAGTGATAAAAACAGGTGTAACTTAAAGCAATGAAGTGAAACTAAAGAATGAAAAATTTACATTAAATAAAAACAGAAAGAAGTGCTGGATTCCGCACAATCTTGCATGAGAAATAGCCTGAATTTCTTATATTCTAGAAAGATTGGATTAAATAATCAAACGACAGCATAGGGAATAATTTTTCATAGGTGAGACAGGCACAGAGATAAACCTACTGTCTTTATCCCTGCCTACTCTCCATGAATCTGAAAATGATTAATGGATTTATTTCCCACAGAATATGTAAAATAAAGCACCTATTTTTTACCAGTCACAATGTAACTGATCTTATTAAATACTTTATTCAGCTCAGCTAACCTGTTTATATGAATAAGACAACAGACATCAACCATAGGATGGCCATTTTCTGATTGGCCTGGAAATGTCACTGTAGCCATGGCCTTAGCACTGCCTGTCTGAGCCAAGGCAAATTTATATGCTGGATCTATAGCACAATGTTTACCACATAGTTTTTATACTGATTTTAACTATTTGAATTCAAGGTGTGGATTACCTTGAGGAAGTTAAATGATACCGCCCCAGGCTAGATGCTTGAACTGTATTTCTACTGGAACTTGTGGCTACCTTAAGGATGGTGGGCTATATTAGCCACGGTCCCATCCAGCCCAAGCAAGTGGCTGATATGTTGTGTCTAAGCAGTACCTAAGCTGCTACTGACCTGAACCCAAATTTTCTCTGCCTTTTTTCAGCAGGAGGTCCTGAGCTTGGTTGATTTACTCTGTTGAGTTGGACAACAGCATGAAGGTGAACATTAGCAGACAACTCTGGGCACGGCATTTAAAGAGGAAAGAAACTTATTAAAATGGATATTTACACTTTGACAAGTCAGACAACGTCCTCAGCCACCACATGCATTTCTCCATTTATTCAATTTTTTTTTTTTTTACAGCAAACACTTGTCCAAAGGGACACCAAGACTTAGATTATTACACTGCATAAAGAAGATGACTGTTTCCTACCAGCTATGCCTTCTTTCCTTTCGGTCCTCTCCACATATGAGTATTCTAGACATTGTATTCCTTCAGATACACCTCCATTAACAGTAAAAGGGATACTAGAAATCCAGATAAGGAATTCTGGTTCTTTCTGTGGGGCCAGGTACATTATTTTTAAGCCTTGAGTATAAGGAAGGCATCAGATTTGGAAGGTCTGAGTGTTTCTTGTTGAGTTTGTCCTTGTAACTCTCCATAAGACAGGGAAATACAATTCCTACTTTGCAAGCTGGGTGGGGTTTTTTTTCCTAATTACACCATGGTCAACTCAGAAAAGTATTTCTCTGTTATCTACCTATGGATGTTCCTCTTCAGGCCATCTGAATTTTGCCTGCACTTTTTCCCCCTGAAACCCAATATTGATAAGGCTGACATTATGAGGCAGTTTCACATCCTTGCGACCAAAACAGAATTTCCCACACATTTTGGCTAGATAAACAGTCTACCTTTGGAGGGAGCAACATTTCCTGCAAACACGCCATTTTTACATGTGAATGGCAGCTTTAGCTGGGAACAGACAACAATGCCAACAAGCCGTGCCAGGTGAGGTGAGGTAAGAGAGACAGGTGACCTCATTTCTTTCCCACCTGCCAGGAGTATCAGCACAATGGCTCGTTATTTCTCTGCTTATCTATGGGCTTTTGTATATTTACCCTTTCCCTGTCCGACGACATTGGTACTGCATCTCTACTTGTACCTCCTTTTCTGAAGTGGACAAAGACTATTAGCTGGCCTTTAAGAAGCACGGGCATTATGAGTCTCCCTTTTCTTCTCCAGTCCCGCACTCCGGGGAGTGGCGTGCGGGACATGAGGGAGAGGGAGCATCGCCAGCCGCGGGGCGTTCCGCAGGCTCCCCTCGCGCGGCTGCGAGGGCCGGGAACGCAGGAATGCCGGGAATGCAGGAATGCCGGGATTGCAGGAATGCCGGGATTGCAGGAATGCCGGGATTGCAGGAATGCCGGGAATGCAGGAATGCCGGGCAGGAGGACTGGCACGGGGCTCTGCGCGGGAGGAGCCCCGCTCTGTGGGCGCGGCGGGCGGGCTCTGCCGCCCCCTGGCGGGCACTTCCCGCCACGGCCGTCTCACGCCCGGCCCGCCCGCGGCCTGTGGCGCGGTGCCCTCGTCACCCGGTGCCCTCGTCACCCGGTGCCCTCGTCACCCGCGCTCCTGCTACAGCTTCCAGCCTGTGGGGAGACACAATGCAAACCTCAGAGGATCGTGGAATCGTTTATGTTGGAAAAGACATCCAAGATCATCCACCCGGCACTGCCAAGGCCACCACTTAAACCGTGTCCCTCAGTGTCACATCTGCACACTTCTTTTAAACACCTCCAGGCACGGAGACTTAACCACTTCCCTGGGCAGCCTGTTCCAATGCATGGCCATCCTTTCCATACAGAAATACCCAATATTTTCAGAATACCCAATCTAAACCTCCCTGGTGTGACTTGAGGCCCTCTTGTCCTACCATTTCTTGCTTGAGAGGAGACTGACCCCCACCTGGCTCCCCCTCCTTTCAGGCGCTTGTAGAGAGCAATATGGTCCCCCTGATCCTCCTTTTCCCCAGGCTAAACACCCCCAGCTCCTTCAGCCACTTCTCATTGGACTTGTGCTGCAGACTCCTCCCCAGCTCCTTAGCCCTTCTCTGGACATGCTCCAACCCCTCATTGTCTTCCTTGTAGTGAGGGGCCCAGAACTGGACAGAGGGTCTGAGGTGTGGCCTCACCAGTGCTGGGTACAGGGAAGAACCTTGACCCAAATCTACTCATTTCTACCATACAGAGTGATGCCATAAGCACCCGAGAGCAGTACTAGCCAGGTTTTTTCAATGGCACAGGTCATTGCACAGCCTCTGATTCTTCTTTAAATGTGGCCTAAACCTAAGGCAGAGCTGAACTTCTCCAGCATCCCACCCAACATGAGTTCATCCGAGTACTCACCAGCCACAGGTGGCTACATAATACCGACACAGGTACCATCAGGATCTTAGTTCCCATAGCCACTCCAGGGGAAATGAATACCCAATGTCCATTTTTGAAAAAGCAGAGCCCAGTATTTTTAATCAAAACAAAAGTTGTCCTCCTAAAATGGAAGGTGAAATGTAGTACAACTTGTGTGTACTTGTGTGTCCCTTCCAACCCAGAATATTCTGTGAATCTGTGAACCTGTAAAAAAAATACTGTGAAGTACCAGAGAGTCATATTTGCAGAATGTGTCTGCTGCTGGAATTAAAAGTATTTGCTACTATTTAATGACCTATAAACAAGCATGTCTGTGTGAGGATTCCTCCACAGACTTTTCCCTTTTCTCAACCTCAAAACTCCAATTTTGAGAAGTCTGTGTACAGGCATGACATGGGGCCAGATCCCACAGCCATGCACTCTCAACCACATACCGGTCAAAGCAAATGGGCACAATGTGAAATAAAAAGCACTTGTTCTGTGATGGCTTAAATCTGTCTAATCTGAGGCCACCATAGTCACCTCCCTCTTTTCCTTCCCTCCCCTCTCAGAAGCTGACATCTGTCCTCCAGCTGAATTTGAGGAGCCTGATTTCAGTTTTGTTTAGAGATGACCCTGGAACAGCCTTTGGGCAGCCTATTATACTATATATATATATATATATATATACACCCCTATTATACTATACTATATATATACACTGTATATATACCTATTATACTGTGTGTATATATACCTGTATATACCTCGTCCCCTGCCATTCAACAACAGACTTAAGTTATTCCAAACAGCCTATTAAATTGGGAAACTACAACAAAAGCAGAAGCATCCTATGACATATAAAAATTTTACTTTTAGCATTAATGAACTTTTTTTCTTCTAGGAGCCAGAAAACTCATTTCTTGCTAATTAGAATGCACTGGGAGCTACCCAGCAGCTTGTTAAAAGCAAATGTGATCCCCTCCTCAAGACATAAAAACCTTAAAGAAAACCTTGGTGATATTTTGATAATGCTCTTGTGCAAATTGTTTTTATGTTTGTTTTTTTTTTTCTTAGAGGGACTGTCTAATTATCTCAGACTAATCCTATGAACATCAAACATTCTGCAGCTACAACCAGCTTATTTGCAACTACAGGTAAATCCTTGCACAACGCTCCCTTTATGAGCTTTCTGACTAGGTTAGTACTTCTCATAAATAAAATCAGTAACACTGGCACACTTTCTGCTCTCAGGATCCCAGTGCATTTTACTGTACAGCTCTATTAAATCACCTAAGTCAATTGACCCGTACAAATTGGGTCTTGTCAAAAACAGAACAGAAATCCTTTTGGGGAGTTCATTACCATTTTTTCTCGGAAAGTGGTAATTGGAAATTCTATTTTAAATAGGTAACTAGGTCAGTTTCATATCCAAAGATTAATTCCTCCTTTCATTGCTATAAATGCCTAAAATGCCTTAATTATCAGCCCCTTAAATCTAGCACATTCTTTCTCAGCTATTAACACCTATCTCACTGCTGCTAAGCAATGCTGAGAATGGATAAGGGGACTCTGCATTCATTTACCTCCATGGGAAGAAGTCCATGTTGCTGCCAGTGCCTATGTTAGTAATTATTCCAGGTGATTTGCTTCATTCAGGATCTCAGCTGACAATGTGAACCATTCGGTACTGCAGCATGGATTTTGTTCCCATGGAGCCTGTGAGCCTTTCTGTGTTTGGCCATCAGCTGACAGGGAGACACCGGCAGGTCTTGAGGTGGCCTGAGGTGCCTGTCACAGAGCCATATAAGCAGCAGTTTTCCACAGGTTATGAGGTAGGAATATGAGGAGACATTTTCACAGGCAAGGCAGCCACGAAGTTGGTCTCTTTTATCTCAATATATGCAAGCTTCATTTCCTGAAATCTTGGTCTGTTGTGGCTACCTGACCACTGCAGAAGTACCAAAATAACAGGAAGTCCTGGCCAAGAGTGGGGTCACCAAACCACCTCACAATGCTGGCCTCAGCAGCGCTATTTCATTCAGCACAGCCAGATTCTCAACCCAGGGCTTAAATGCCATGAAGTCAGAGTGACGTGACTCTTCTGTATGCTCCTACATGTCATTCGCTTTTATAAAAAGGAAGCAGAATATCAAGGAAAGGAAAGAAAACAAATGCAAATAATTTAAATAGAGAATAGAAAGTGAATAGAAAAAGAAAATAGCCAAAAGAGGATGTAACAAACACTGTATGCCTGAAGAACAAGAACAAACCCTGCATTTACTTGTGGTATTTAATCAGAGAAACAAAAACTTCCTTTGATTTTGTTGACAGCAGAATATTACCTTGGCTTGAAGCCTGTGAGTTTGCAAAAAAGATACCTATATTGTCCATTTGAAATAACCCTTCCAGACTGAAAATTTACTACATTCATCTGCCAGGGCTTCATCCAGCTTCAAGGACTTCAATGGTCATAACAAAACTCAGTTACTTCTCTCTTTACAGCTAAGTCAAGTCTTTAGTCTCATTCACAAATATTAAGATCTCAGAGTAGCTCACTGATTTTCTTTGAGGAGTCGGTGGACTATTTTAGCCTTGAAAGATAACTAAGAAAAGCAAGGATATGGACAACAGGCTTCCATTCACCATAGAAATTTACTCCTCCTTTGAAAAAAGTGTAGGATGCCTGCATATCAGAGCAGTTCAAAAGCACTGCAGACATAATCAGGAAAAAAACCCCAAAACCCAGAACTGGAACAAGCCAGAGAGGGAAAGATGTTATGTGGAGAGATATCTGTCCTAACAGTCAGCATTATAAAGAAGAATAGAAGGATATAACAAAACAGTTTCTACCACTGTATTTCACCAAATTCATTGCTAAGTTTTGAGCCTTCACTGCCAGATTAATACCCCCTCAGGTAATAAAGGATGTCTGCTGTCTCTTCCCTGTTCAGTCATTAATACAGCAGAGGTCAGTGCATCACTGACAGAGGATTTCTTGGCAAGAGTAGTTTACATTGTGTATGCTCAAAGCAAGGTCTGCCTCCCAATATCCCCTCCCTTGTGTGAATGCCCTGACAGCAAAGCTACACACTCATATTGCTGGGTTTTGGGGTTTCCAATGAATTATTGTTTTACATTACATCTTTATTCAGAAGGAGACTGAGCACATGCAGGTCACAGCAACCCAAACCCTAATGCTGAAGACGCTAAGCACAAAGTATGTGAGACCTCTCACAAGGAAGAAGCAACTACACCCACCAAACTTGCAGTCTTCTCACTCAGACTGACTCTGACTCTGACTCACTCAGTCAGCCCCTTTCTGAGAGCCTACCTCTTTGCTTCCCTGAAATGGAAAGTTAGTTTTCTTCAAATCCAGGAAGGAAAACTCTCCCCCCTCAACACAAAAAAAAAAAAAAAACCAAAAAACCAAAAACCAACCAACCAAAAAAAAAAAAAAAAAAAAAAAACCAAAACAAAACTAAAATGAAACCCGTGAATTATTAAGATTTATTAATTGTGCAAAAGAGGTATGGGTTTTCAGCTGTTCAGATGGGCAGTGAAATGAAAATGATTCTTTCAAATAGTCTTACCCAGGTGTCAGTTAGCTGGGAATTTGTTCAAAGGCTTCAGGTACTGACACGAACCCACCCACTTAGGGTTAATGTATTCAGTAAGTTGGTTGCAGTAGATTTCTGAGAACTGATAAAAGACTGCAAATGAAAGTTTGTCTGTTTTCATATAGCTAATGCCAGTCCTATCAATGGTCCAGAAAAGTTGCCCCTCCCTTCAACCTTGCCTCTTCCAAAATGTGAAGTTCTTAGTAGCTGCTAGCTGATCATTTTATTATTATCATTGTTAGGTGTCAAATATAACCACACCCTGCAGAGTAAGCTGGTGCTCTGTCCTCTCCCTCACATTAAATAGCTCCCATTAGCTAGTGCAGTAATTTACATTCATTATGAAGTGATTTTCAATAGTCATGTGAAAACTTTGATAAACTAAATGGACAACAAGGGCTGGGGCAAGGAGTGACTTCTGGTGAATCTCATATAGTTAAACAAGGCCAAGTGCAAGGTCCAAGTGCTTGGTAGGGCAAGCCTTAGTACCAACACAGACTGGGGGATGGATGGATTGAGAGCAGGCCTGGGGAAAAGGACATGAAACAGCTTGCAGATGAAAAATTTGCCATGACTTGGCAATGTGCACTCACAGCCCAGAAAGCCATCTGTATCCTAGGCTGCAACAAAAGCAGCATGGTCAGCAGGGCAAGGGAGGGGATTCAGCCCCTCTTCTCCACTCTGGTGAGACATCACCTGGAGTGCTGCATCCAGCTCTGGGGTCCTCAGAACAAGAAAGCCATGGACCTGTTAGAGTGGGTCCAGAGGAGGGATACAAAGCAGTTTAAAGGACTGGAGAACCTCTCCTATGAAGACAGGCCGAGAAAATTGTGGTTGTTCAGCTTGGAGAACAGAAGGTTCAGGGAAGACCTTAGAGCACCTTCCAGCACCTAAAGGGGGCTATAGGAGAGCTGGTGAGGGACTTTTTACAAGAGGATGCCATTCCCCCTTCAGACAAGGGGGAATGGCTTCAAACTGAACGAGGGCAGGTTTAGATTAGATATAAAGAAGAAATTCTTTAATTTGAGGGTGTTGAGGCACTGGCACAAATGGCCCAGAAAAACTGTGAATGCCTCATCTCTGTGTTCGAGACCAGATTGGATGTGGCTCTGAGCAACCTTTGCTGGTAAAAAATGTCCCTGCTCATGTTAAGGGGGTTAGACTAGATGATTTTTAAAGCTTCTGACCTCAACCCTCCTGTCATTCTGTGATTCTATGAAATACTACCAGTAGCTGAAGCTCCAACATAATTCACACATTCTACATGTTAAATGTTCTTAAAATAATACAACTTGAAGACCTCCTTCACAAAGTTTTTCCCCCATGTAGTTTTGTAGTTTTCCCCACTACAAAATTGTAGAGCAAACCTCTACAGGTCTGCTTTTCTCTGTGAACCTGTACATGTGTTGAGCTGGTGTAACTAAGGAGAGACTCAGACTACAAGACACATATTTTGAATAAGTATCAGCTGCTCCTTAGCTTTTTTTTTTTTTTTTTTTTTTTTTTTTTTTTTTTTTTGCACATGTTGCCCAGCCCACATAACATGAAATTCATCCCAAGTCTGGCTGGTGTGTGATGCTGTGAAATGAAAAGATTATTTGGTTTGGCTTTCGGCCATTTGCATAGATATTATTAATGAGAGTTCGGATTCATGTAAATTCTGGTTTTAGCAGACTGCAGACCCAGGATAAACTGTGCACACAGGGAAGCTCAGTTACAAGTCTGTACTTGAAAACAACTTCAAGCTCAAACTCATCTGGCAACCTGGGCACACCCGGTATTTTATTCTTCTGAATTCTGCCATACACCACCCACTGTGGTGTTACAAATTGGCATCTAATTGACAAATAACTAAGCAGACACCTAGATTCTCTTTTCTGTGTTGTGAAAGAAGAAACTGCCTTTCTCATAACCAGTTGCCCTACATCTTAAAGGCACTGTAGATTTTATCTGGACTAAAGGATTTTGCCAACTGAAGTCCTGCTAGCACAGGTTTCTGCTGGTGGTTTTGAAAAGCTGCCTAGTAAAGTGCCTCAAAGCAGTCCTGGAGAATGGTGGGAGATATTACAGTGATGTCTAATAAGACTCACACCATTTAACACACTGTATGAAAATACACACTAGGGTGGGCTAGCCTGAAGCCTTATTTCTTAAGTTCTTCAATTGAGTTTGTTCTAGGTCAGTAGTTAAACAGTTCTGTAATTTTCAGGGTTTGAAATAGGTGGTGTGTGCTGATTTAATTTCGTTGGTATAAGCTGCACACACAGTAGGAAATTTTTTTCAGTAACATTTCAGCAAAATTTTTCAGTTACAAACCTGACCTGAAAACCATCTGGTTTTAATATCTTGGAGAAGTAATGTAGCCTCATGCAGCAATATTAGAAACAGCTGATATTCTCATTTATGCAGTAAAAGAAAAAATAATTTGATGTGGTACTATGTACAGTAGAACCTAATATACTCTCTCAATAATATTTGATTAAAATTTTGACATTCCCTGTCATTCTTTTTCCTTCAACAAAAACCAATTAATTTGTTAGCAAAAGTGTCATGATTTCATGGAAATGTTTTTGTTTCAACAGAGGACTCTTCTGAGAGAAAATAATACATATGGAAAATCACTCTGACCTGTGCAAATTAACAACAAAATTATATCTATATTTAAGGGCAGATGATATACATATTTAAGTAAGGAAAGCAGAAGCCTACTGCTGGTAGATATTTATTCAGTCACATTTAGCTTTGAATTTAAAAGAAAGTGTTAGTGATACACAAACAAAGAGTGATGTAGTTTTTACAGGGGATGTGACAATTTTGAGTTACATTTCAGCTTTCCAATGGATCTAATGGGGTTAAACATGAGTAACCACTGATGTGACAGGTATAAACTATGTCATGGAAGAAGCAGTTAAGCAACAAGAACTCAGGCACTGCAACACAAGTGTGGCTGCTGAAAAGGCTGTTTGCTATACAGCACTACATCTTTTCTTTTCCAGAGCACATGAACAAAGTTTGCAACATGCTACCTGGTGGCAATGCCCTGCCAAGATTTACTTTAGTATCTGAGCCCTGAGAAGACAGTCACATGAAGTTCTGCAAAATCTCAGCTCCTACTGAGAGCAGCAGGACTAAGAAGCTCAAGAGAAGTGCAGAGCCAGATCATTCCAACATCACTTCCAAATCTTGGGCATTTGAAAAATACCCTGCAGTTCATCCTGCAGGCATGGCTGGAGCTTCAATAACAGGTATGCAGCACCTCAGAGATATTCCTAGCAAGATCTCATTCGTTGAAGTGAATTTATGCCCTCGGAGGACATGGTTATCCAGGCATTGTTTTGAATGGCAAGAGTGCCCCATGGAGCTCCCATTCCACTTGCAAATTCTCAGGCCTGTGTTACCCCTTTACTGAGCCAAATCAGGTGTGTGTGTGTGTGTGTGTGTGTGTGTGTGTATGCAACTGCGAGGTAAACTGATCTGGCTGGAAAACAACCTATTTTTTTTCTGAATCATCCCAAGCTGTCCCTTTTCTACCATGTGGTTCACAACCTCACTGTGCAAGCTGCTGCAAGGGTGGTTCAGGAAGGCAATGGGAACAAGAAGCCATGAGCAGAGCAGTAGGAACCAAGCCCATTAAGCATCTTAGGCAGCACTGTTCCCAAATGTGAAACCAGGGTCTGCCACTGTATGTGTTGCAAAGAAATAAAGGGTGCCACAATAGTGTGCAAACAAGTGCTAGCTTACAAACCAGCTCTTGTGCTGTCTCGCCCTTGTGCAGGACACTTTAGGCCAAACCCCAAATCCCTCATAGCTGTTACACAAGTCCTTGGTCCACACAAAGAAAAGTGGTAGGAAATCAGAGCTGTAACTAAACTCAGTGAAATTAGGTCACCATGTAAGAGATTTCAGGAAGGGAAGTTCTCATGATATATCTTGGTAAGGGAGAAACTGCATAAATTATGTACCTCACATGTGGCTTGCAATTAGCTTCATCTGTGCATGACAAGCCAGGCCAGCCTGACTTCTAGTTTCGCAATTAGTAAAATGTTTTAAACAGAGTATACATTCTTTGAAGTCTGGAGTTGGGACCCTTATTTAGGTACCTACAGGGCAGTGCAGGTTTCTGATCTCTTCTGGCTGTTTCCTCTTAGGAGGAACTGAATCAAATCCTAAATGTGCACAAGTGCCAGCCTGGCTGAGGACAACTGGCTCAGAGGTGGGAATGGAGGTGTTGGGTGAAACATGTGGCTCTTCACCTGGGAGATTCAGTCAATGTGCAGGGCCCCCACCTCAGTGCCATGGGGTGGGTAACAGCTGCTGATATGACCACATGCAACTGAGAAAATTGTGAATGAACAGAATCCCCAAATACACCTGCAAAGGCTTTTGCCCCACAGCAGGTCATGCTAAAGAGGAAAATAACAATAATGAAGTTTGCTTAGGAGATGGCCATCAGCTGGATTAAAGAGTAACCAGGAAATTACCAAGAGACTTCTCAAGTAAACTAAAAACAAAGTCAGCTTCAAAAGAAGTCTAAACAAAGCATTAATCTTCACAATGAGGGAAGAGAAACCTGGCCTGACGACTCAAGGCATCATGCCATGGGGTATGTGAGTTATGGGTGCCTGTAGCTCTGTGCACCTGAGAGGGGTTGAAATTTTGGGGAGTTCTCATAGAAGGGTGTTCAAGCACTTGTCAGTGTTTGTTAACATTCTGATTTATCTATTGTAATGCTGATTCTGATTCCATACAGGTAGCACACTGACCACCATGTGATTATGTGACATTAATAAATTAGTGACCAATTATTAATGAATCCTTGTGATTAAAACCACATGGGTGGAGCAGTATTTCCCTGTGATGGGAACTAGCAAATTCTACCCTTGTCCCACTGGCAAAAATACTGGAATGGAAAAAAAAAAAAAAACCAGTGGAAAAACTGGAGTGGAAGTAAGGTTGAAAATCTTTAATGCCAGTGTATTCATACAGTTTATCTCTGAGACAATCCTTTTGGAATTCTGAAATTCTTAACAATTCTGAATTTTTTTCTACTCTTCCTCCAGCAGCATTTCATAGTGATTCATGGCAGACAGTCACATATCCATTATCCTAGATCATATAAAAGTGACTATGTGGTAGGAATTAATTTTATAATAATACTTTTCTACTGCACACCACTCCCCCATATTTGAAAAATATATTTTAGACCTGCTTGAATGTTCTGATGTATTTCCACATGTAGGAAAGTATCAGTGTAAGATGTGAACTTCACTAAATGTATTTCTTTTGTCTCACATCAAAACCTAATTTTCTCCACCATTACTAAATTTGGTGATGGTCAGAAGACTGTTTTTCCATGCCTAATTAGAACTACAAAGTTTAAGCATTTTACTGATTTTTTTTTAACCAGCATTTCACCAAGAAGTATCAGAGGACTTCAATGTGTGGATATGATCATGTGTTTACAACAGAAAACCTTTCATAAATACAAAGTAATTTAAAACAAGCACTTTCAGTTCAGACTGGTTTTTTTCACTCATTGATACCAGATCTGTGCTACAGCATCACCTAAGAGTATAAATTTCATCCATATGAAGTGCCAGCCAACAATACCACTTGTGTCATGTTAAAGCACAGGACATAGTGTTTACACCCATGCTATGGTCCCTGGGTTCTCTGGGATGGCTCCCCGGCAGATGATACCTGATCCACTGTAAAATATGCTTGGACAAAATTATCTCTGCAAAATATGTATTACACTTCAGCTGGCATTATGAGTTTGTATGACTGTGTGTCAAGTAACTGCAGTGGTTTTGATCCTGTTCTTTGTGCCCTAGGACCCAGCCTTTCATCATGTGGAGCCATGGCCTTGGATGGTTCCATTGTTCAGGCTCCATGAACTGAGCCTCCACCCTCAGTAAGATGAAGGGTTTTTTCTGTTCATGAAAATCAGCCTGTTCTTAACCACTGCATCAGCTGGTCTAATAAAAGATATTGCTTCTCACTTGTAACCACTTGGTAGTTCAAAAGTTTCCCACCCTGAAAGAGTATCATGACATTTCTGTATTTGCTCTATCACCAGAACAGTATGTGAGCAGAAAATGTTGATTATATAAATGAGATTCTATCACAAGGAAACTTCTCCAGGAAGGAGCCTTCAACTGGATTGCTCCCAATGTGTTTGTCTGGGTGGAGAGCTGTGCCTCCTTATACTCCTCATGATTTCCAGGGAACTCTGTGAGTATGATGCTGTTTCAAGAATGAGACTTCTGGCTCTGCCTGCAATACAAACACCACACCTGTTTGTAAATCAGTCTAATTAAACAAATGCATGACTGTCCTGGAGAGAAAGTTGAACTGCTTTTGCAAGATTTGTTTATTTAAAACAATTTAGTGTGGCAAATAGTGAAAAGCAGAAGTTCATAAAATAACCTTGCACATGGATTGGTTCATGTTACAGTTGAAAGGACGTGGGGATGTCTAAATAGCAGAACTCCTGTTTAAAATTGGAAGGCAGAAGTAAGTGAATGAGTAGTCATCTGCTTCAAAGAAGCTGAACTGCAAATATCTACATTTCCATCAACAGTGGTGATAAAATGTACGCACTCTAAGTATGTTGCCATCATTTGTGGATACAGAATACTTGGAGAAAAAAAAGAACATTTTTGTTGAACTGGTACACATTCTGTGTACTTTTCTATGTAGATAATGACCTAGAAGTTTGACAACAGAGGCAAGAGCAAAATATCATGAAGCAACTGAAAATATGCAGTCTGATATAATTTGTCATGGTTCTGCTGCTTAATCACCCAGCAGTCATTTTTTCCCATGGTGTTTTCATCCATTTAATTTTCACAACAAACATCAGATATTACCAGGACTTATCTTAAAAATCGATCTAAGCAGCAGCCCTGCAGGCTAAGGAAGTGGCATGAGAAGACCCTACAGCATGCTCTTCTGCATTACAATATGAAAGTTTTTGAGGGTCTGTCTCTGACAAATGGGCCCTCTAACATTTCTCAGGGTAAGACATCCTGTGAAAATACTTAGTTCTTCTAGCATGCAGTCTGGCAACTGCGTCTCACCAGAACAGACCAAGCATCATTTCCTCATCACCCAGCTCTCCACTACAGTGGTTACACAGCTCAGACATCAGAAGTCAAACTTGTGATTCTGTGAATGAAACATCTATCACTTATCTGTTAAGTGCCAAACATTTGAATCAAAAAGAGCCATGGCCATGCTTTTGCTTTGTTTAAATGAGAGACCTCAATGTAAATTTGGTACATCAACTTCACATTTTCATTTGATTCACATAGTTTTCCCAGCAAATACTGGAGGAAAAGAAGCTGTGTCTATTGGGCATGCCTACTTCAGTGACTTTAAGTGACTAATTTTGCTTGATCTTTCACCTTTCCTCTTTGCAACTAAGTTCTCAGCATTTTATTTTGGGTGTTTTTCTGAATTATTTAATGCAGGTGAAATGACTTGCTATTGAAATTTTGTGAGGAGAACCAATTCTTTCCTTGTAGTAAACCACTCAGCATCTGTGATGAGCAAAATGCAAGAGGAAAAATAATTTCTTTACAGGTGACTGGTCTAGAGATACAGATGTAGCTCCTCAATCGATTTTATATTATGAAAAAACTGGTTTAACAAGGATTCAGCCCCATATTTTTCCTTCATCTGAGTTTTCTTTGCATATACATGCTTTCTTATCTGTATCAGTCCTATGGAGCTGTGCAGTATGTTCGATTGCCAAATATTTGAATTTAATAATAAGCTACAATAGCTGTTAGTTTTCTTCCCTGTAATGTATAGTCTGAATTACAGTGGCACTGGCAAGTGAAGGAGCAATGCACTGCAGACCAGGTGTGGGAACAGAGAGCTATGAGACAAGACACCTGGCAGCAAGGACAAGAACTACTTAAGCCACTTTTGCTATCCTAGAAAATATCCGATGTCTCTACCCAGATGGGATATGGAGAAGTATGATCCACCTCAACAGTATCTGTTCTCTCTGTCACACATTTATGCCAAAAAACCCATCATCACTGGCAAGCATTGTGTGAGTTTGACTCTCCGCCTCAAGTAAACAGCACAGTAGAGAGATAGCTCTTAAATGTCTCTATTTCCTCTCTCCTTAACCTCTCTGTGATTCACTCTTCTCCCTTTTTCTCCAGGACCCACCCTTCCACACACACTTCACTTCAGAAATTTCTATGCAAGTTGTGTTCCTACATTAGTGAGGGTTTTTTAAAGTTGTACTCATGAGGAATAATTGCATCCTCAGCTAAAGGATAGGTTAAAAACAGAAGTTACTGAAATATGAATCTTCATATGGTATATTTTTGACTTTAGATTCCCTGTATAATCCTTGCCTCAGCAGTTGTACTGGTGCAGGGTTTACTATTAAAAACATCCAAAAGTGATGTTTTTTCAGCTGTTTCTGATGTTCAGTTCATAGCTGTAAGGATTAGCCTTTTCCCAAGATGCCCAGTTTTCCCATATGCCTTGAAATGAACAATACTGGAAAGCCTTTACAGACTGATTTTAATGGAAAACTGCAAGGTCTTTCACTTTTTTTCTTTCCTCAACCTTCAGAATCCAGCTCTACTTCTCCCGAAAGCAGCTCCACTCTGTCCTTTTCTCTGCTCTATTTTCAATTTTTTAAAGGATGTGTAGAAGGACACTTGACTCTGTCTTCTACTGAGAATCATTCAGCTCATTACAGACTTTTTAAAAAGGCTTAAACTCATCTAAAATATGAATATGTGTCAATTATGGCAGTTGCACAGCACCAGTAATGCAGAGTCAGAATTTCTGAACAGGAATGACTAAAGTGCCTTTGGTCTCCTTGACCTTCTGACTTGGGTGGCCAAGCCACTCATCAACCTCTATTCAACTACTAGGATTAAATGTCACTGCCACAGAAATTATGGTCTTTGGCTGCATTAGAATTTACTACATATTTGTAACTAAGTATCTGCCAGAAAAAAAAAAAAAAAAAAAAAAGGCAGAAAGTGCATTGCTGTGATGGAGATGTGCCACAGCGCTGTAAGGTCTACCAGCATGCCGAGGCTTTAGGAGCTCGCTCAGGAGCAGTGTGGCCACACACCCAGCTGGGTAGGAAGCTGAGGACACTGTCTCAAGCCATCATCCTCTGCCAGGGGACCAACACCCTCAGACATATTTTGTATTTTGAGTGGATGCCTGTAAATCAGCAAGTTTGGAATTCTTTAGAAGGTCAGCTGACCAACAATTTCCTGGATGTACGTTTGGCTTGGAATAGTTCTCCTATCCTTGTAATTATTTTGGTTTTACATGCAATTACTTGTACACTTCCTCCTTTTATATTGCTTACATGTTTAACTTTAAAGCTATTCCTGGTAGGTCTTTTCTAGAGAATAAGGAATATTGAGTCTTTTCAAAGGTGGAGTTGGGTCATTTTGCAACATTAGCCTTAAAGTCAAAAACAAAAAACAAACAAAAAAAGTCTTTGGGGCTTCTCTGTAGAAGTCTTCCAAATAATTGCCAACTTGGAGCTATATTAGGTGTGATTAAAAATCCTCCTCTTCCTGATTACTTTCTGGCAGCTTGATGCAAACATTACAGAGTCAGGACTCTCTTGGGTCCCTGTCAGGAACAATGCCTTTAACATAAAATAAATAAACTATATTAGAGACACCCAGTAAATCTACTTTAGTTCCCCCCAGTATCCTTTTGTACCTCAAAGATCTCAGTGGTCTATACCCTGACGTTTACAGGACATGTACTTCCATGCCCAAGATATGGAATGTAGGAAGGTTCCTCTACAGAAGCCCATTGATGGGCTTTTAATCTGCTGTCTCTTTTAATCTGCTCCCAGCCTCTGGGTTTTGACATTCTGCTATAAGGTTTGGGACACATTTTTGCTGATGCCTTTTGTTTTGGTATATAAACCAGACAAAATAGATTGGGTTTGCCTCTTCCTAAGCCAGCATGGGTGATACTTTTATTGGGGTGAGATGCCAGCTTGGTGCACCCTAGCTTTGCTGAGTTTCCACCTAATCAACTTTAAACAGTCTGACATTTTCTTCCCCCTTTTCCTTGTGATTTTACATTTGTCCAGTTTTCTAATATTTCTGTTGGTGATATCTGCAAAAAGTGCTTTTAATCATATCTTGAGCAAGGGGTCTGATACAATACAAGGGTTCCTGGCAACACACACACACACATATATACAAGGAGTGCAGCAATGAGGGGAAAAAACTACTAAATGGACATGAAAATGCTACCACAATTATTTTTTGATGTTATGTTGTTTTCAGACATATTTAGTGTTTTCCATTTGTATAATTCTTTTCCTGTAAAGATTTCAGAAAACTTTATGGGAATAAAACACAAATTCCCTAGCACATCTTTTGCCAGGCTTTAGTAAAAACTACAAATAAATCTATAACCTTCCATTTTACTACCTGCCCTTCCTGACATTAATACGTCTCAAAAGTAGAATTTATATTTACAAATAATAATGTGAAATTACCATTCTGTATCTGGGACTTTGAAACTCACACCATAGGATAACATAGAATAATAGAATAGTTTTTGTTAGAAGGGACAATTAAAGGATATCTAGTCAAACCCCCCTGGGATAAGCAGGGACATCTTCAATGAGATCAGGGTTGCTTAGAGCCCTATCTAGACTAAATTCAGGCAGTGGCCAGCAGTTCCTCCTAAGTTTCCACAGCCCATTTCCACTATCCTATTTACTGGCTAAGCCATCGTTTGTGCTTAAAAAGGAGACAATTACTCCAGAGCATCTGAAAGCCACACTTTCAGCTGCAGCTCTGTTTTGCATTCTATTTAATGCTTCTACTTATTCCTGCATGATACCATCTGGACTCTATCTCCTTCCCACTTCCTCATGATTTGCGATTTCCTAAGTTCCTGCAAATATTTTTTGCATTTTATGAACAATCAGCATTTTTTTAGCTTCACAAATACAGCTCAGCATTCCTTCACTAGTTTTAGCTCAGACTGACTACTAGGAACTACAGCCTACTAGTTTTGAGCCTGCTAGGGCAGATGACTCGTAGATCAGCGTGGCAGATGGCTCAATTCTTTTCCAAAAGCTCAGTGAGAATGGACCTGTCACTTCTAATCAGCCAGTCAGCAAGTCCTCAGATACAGCTGATTCTTGAGTTGTGTCTGCTTATGTTGCCTGGAAGATTCACTGTGCTCCACACCCGCTCATACCGACTGAGAGAACACCCTCCATTCACTCCCTATTGACTGCTCTTGGGTTTGTTTAGTTGTCAGGTACTCTCGTCCATTTGGAAGGGACCTACGGTGATCACCTGGTCCAACTTCCCGAGTGACTGAGTACTGACAAGTTAAAGCATGTTGATAAGGTCGTTGTCCAAATGCTTCTCCAACACGGACAGCCTTGGGGCATTGACCACCTCCAGGAACGCCGTTCCTCTCGGCAAAGAAACGGTCCCCAGTGTCCAGTGCAAACTTAAGGAGCAGCTTTGAACCATTCCCACGCGTCCTGTCGCTGAGCGAGAAGAGCTCAACCCCTCCCTCTCCACTTCCCTTCCTCAGGAAGCTGCAAAGAGCAACGAGGTCGCCGGCCCTCAGCCTCCTTTTCTACAAACCAGACAAGCGCAAAGCCTCCGCGCTACCCCTCGGCAGCAGCTTTTTGTTTTGATTTGTGCTACCCCTCGGCAGCAGCTTTTTGTTTTGATTTGTTCGGCGTCGTTTGCTTTGAGCCCCGCCTCGGGAGGGTGGGTAGGCGGACCTAGAGAAGGAGAGGGAGGGACGTGGAGCAGGCGGGAGGCGGTAGCAGCCGCAGCAGCCTCGGCAGCATCGTGGGCACGGCGGCCGGCCGGGCGGGCAGGAGGCAGGCGCTGGAGCCGCGGCCGCAGGTGGGAGCGGGGAAGCGCGGCCGGGCGGGAGAGCGGTCGGTGCCTGGCGGGAGAGCGGTCGGTGCCTGGCGGGGAGCGCGGTCGGTGCCTGGCGGGGAGCGCGGCGCGCCTGCCTGGGGCGGCGAGGGGTGCCGGGATCTCCCTCCGGCTTCAGCGCTTGCCGAGCCGTGATGGCAGCAGAGCCCTGCCGTGAGCGGGGCTGCGCGGCGTCCGGGGGACATCGCCGGCTTTTGCCATCGCCGCTGCTTGCCCCTGCCCGGCACTCGGCGTAGGGGTGCAGCCTCTGCTGCAGAGCTGGAGCACGGAGCTCGCTGCTGCTCACTCCGCTCGCTCTCTTCCTCCTTTTACAGCAAGCTGTGAAGGACCACAGATCAATAATCTTCCTCTTAGGCATGTGGAAGGCGTTCCCGTTGTGTTAGTGAAAAAACAGACAGGCAAACAAACCCCCGTCTCTCAGTTAGGCTCTGTTTAAAAGCACATTTCCATTGTTGCTGAGCTCTGCTTTTCGGTAAGCTTCTGTAGGTATGCCAAGTCAGGACGGAAAACAGTTCAGAATATTAACTGTAGAGTCGGCAAAACAGATGGAGAAGTGCGGATAACGTAGTGGTGACTGCCATGCTCTCTATTGCTTCCAGGTACTTAACAACACTGAAAAATGAAAGCTTTCCCATCATGTCTCTCCATGCAGTAGCGCTCGCCAGCTTCGGCAGAACAGAAGTCTTCAAGCACCCTTGCTCTGAGGAGGTGAGGCAAGGGAGACCTCTGAATGGTGGCTCCCTGTGCTCGTTAGCTTGAGGGGTCTTGGTTCAAAAACCAGCTTTTCGTTCCAGTGGACGTAGTAAGTTATTTTTAAATGCTGGTACAGTTAACTTGGGAAACACAGTCCCAATATTGGAGGTGGGGAAAGAAAAGGCAGACTTCTAGTAGGAAGATGTCGAATTGTCGGTGGTTTTTTTTTTTGTTTTCTGTTTTGTTATGGCAGTGTGTTGTGCTTTTGTGCTTTCCATGTGCTTCTGTTGTTGTATTTCCTTATCACTGCTCTTTAATAGCTTTTTTTTTTTTTTTTTGTTATTGGAGGGGACAGTTATGTGGCTTTTTTTTTTTCCCTGTGATGTAGTTGAAATCGTAGCATCTGAAGAGTAAATGGAAATCGTGAATTCTCAGACCGTTCTGATAAGAACTGAGAGATGGGACCATTGTTTAGAAACAAAGATAAAAGTCTTAAAACTCAGCACCCTTAACAGCTGTGCTACAGTACTTGTATTTATCTTGCTGGGCATTTGGGATACTTGCATCCTAAGAGGTAGAATCTGCTAATTGCTGAGAGTTTGTTAATTGTATTGAAAACAATTTTGACCATATGATATTTATATGTATAAAGCCTGCTTACATGCCAGTTTCTCTAAAGTGCAGAGGGAGAAAAAAATAGAAAAACACTAGCAGTAACTGAAAAGAGTATTTTTCTAAGCACTGGCATAATCAAATGCTAAATATTTTAAATTAAACATACTATTTTTGGCTTGAAACGTTATTCTTCAGTTAAAAGGGAAATTCTCTGTGGGTTTTAATTTCTTCTGCTTTCCGCGAGTCTGAAGGGTATCTGGACAAGAGCTGTACTCTGAGTCACCTCACTGTTCCACATAGGAAGTGTAGAGGTCAACAACCCGGGGTGGCCGAGGATAGCACACCTTTACTCCCTTCTCTTTTTATGGGATCACAGAGTTCAGGGGAGGGTGAGAAGAGTCCTGGTCGTCCTTCAGTGTGCAGACATTCTCACTGATATGGGGGGAAGGCACAACACCTTGGTTAAGTGCCTTTTAAGGATGTGGATGTCAGAGTAGGACATCCCTTTCATTTCCCTGCTTTCTGCGATGTGCTCTGCAGGTCCATGGCATACTTGAGGCAGCAGGGAAGTGGGGGGACAAATTTTAGGTCCTCATAAGGAATTTATGAGCTATGGGAGGATACCTGTTGCTTTGCTGTCCTGAGTGTATCATAGTCTCTTGTTGGAATTAGCCCCTGAGTATCTGCACTAAATTGCTTCCTTGGTTCAGCTTACACTATTTTGACAGTATGGTAAATCCAGCTTTGAGGGTAGAAATACTGAGTTGGAAGCATCATGACTGCAAAAAGTGAAGTGCTGATCTACTATAAACCTGCTCAGGCAGTTCAAATGCATTCAAAATTTTGGTCAGCTTATACTGGCAGGCTCCTATGCCAGGTCGAGTATTATCTATCTGTGTCACCTCTTGCATTATGCTGGGTCAGTCACGTTGCTGATATGAACCACATATACCGTGTTCTATCAAATTAGGTGACATGACCACATTTGTTTCCAGTTCTTAGAGCTGGGAGATAAAGCAGCACATGGACCAGATATTGGTGGAGTTGGATCTTCATAGATTTAGCTTATAACATGTATACATCTAAATAGGCCAGTGCTTCCAGATACAGATTGGTGGTTCTTTGAATTCTTTTCCACTCCATTGCTGTTGTTTTGGTAGATACACAGGCATCCTATTCAGCATTTTGTCTCATTTATGCCTTATGCACATGTTTAATCCTCCTGCTGTGGAGAGTTTCTTTTGGTCATCTGCCTTTTGGAGTGAAATGAGAGATGCGGAGCTGATATGTGAGTGCTCTCTAGACAGTGCACGCTTCTGGGGAGATTTCCAGGCAGCCAGAAATGTTGGCAGTGGTTAGGTGACTGTCAGCAGGCTTCAGAAAAGTGTTCTTCCTGTTAGGATGATTGTGAGACCGAGGGTATCATTAGCAGAGTGATGTTATCTCATAACCAAATTGTCTGCCTCTCTGTTCTCATTATAGTTCAACCACGAAAGCCTAAAGGTGGCGTTCACTGACTCAGCGTGTTCTTCAAACCCCTCCATGAGGATTAGCTGCCTTGCTCCAACACCTCAAATCTCTGTTCTCTCAGGTAATGCCAGTTTGTCCCAAATTGCCTGCCCCTGGGAGCTTTGCTGGTGCCTGTAGTGCTAGCAAAAGCTATTGGTGTTTGTGTATACTGAACAAGTCTAGTTTGTTTGAAGAGGGTTCCTTGCTCATTGGCTTTGAGGGTGGTAGATCATCAAAATACATTATACTATTTGCAAGTATGGCAGTTTTTTGCCTTTTAATGGTGGTTTGGCCATTTTAGTTAATGCTGACATTTGTGTGTGAGGGTGGATCGGGTTGCCCAGAAAAGTTGTGGATGCCCCATCCCTTTAAGTGTTCAAGGCGAGGTTGGATGGGACTCTGAGCAATCTGGTCTACTGGAAGGTGTCCTCACCTACAGCAGGGGGGTTGGAACTAGATGATCTTTCAGGCCCCTTTCAGCCCATAACATTTTACAATTTTTTGATTATAACACTAAATATCTTGCACAGAGAAGATGATGTTCGCAGCACAAATTTAAGTATTCCTGTGCAATTGAAATGTCAGTAGTTACCAAAGTATCTTTCTTTCCCTGAAAAGTTTGAAAGGTATTTGTTTGAAAGTCAGCTAGTTTTAAATTTCCCATTCCTGTCCTTATATTGCCATGGCTGGCTACACTGGCAAGATGTTTGTTTGCAAGTACAGCCAGTAAAATGTGCAGTTTTGCTTCTATTTCTGCAAGAGCTTAGTCCTGGTAAATGGCAGGTGACTGATCCCTATTACTGACATGCTCTGGCTGATTTTGACCTGGCTTTACTAGGATAGCTTTGCTAGCAGCTCTTGCAGTTTCGGTGATATGTGATTTTCTCAGATGTTTTTCAGCTTTTTCTTGATGAGCCCTGGTCTTTTTATGGATTTGCTGTTCCAAAATACATGGGTTTTTTTTTGTTTTGGTTTTGATCCTTTCATTAGTAAACTTTCTTATGTTGTTTGTGTGCATGCGGGCTTCCATGGGAGAGACTCATGGAGAAGTTTACTGTTTTCCAATGAGATATGTGCAAGGAAAGCAACCTCTGGGCAAAGTCTGGAGTCTGCAAGACTTCCTGCTTTTTTCAACAGCAATGTTTAACAATCCTTGCAGTCCTAACTAGGAGTTCTTTGTCCTAGAAATTATTCTTCTTGATTGTATCTATTCTTAGAATTTTACAACTGACTTATCTTCCCCAAAGGAGATAGTTGTTAACTTCATTGTGTTGATATAGTCGATGATTTCTTCTTGAACATAGACTTTGTGTCTAATCTCTCAATTACTTGGATTATGGCAGTTCCTCTGAGGCTTGTTTGTTTGTTTTTGGGTTTTTTGTTTGTTTTGTTCAAGGTGTAGGACTTCAGTTTACTCTTCAAAAGCTACTGGTTGTGGTGCATGCTTCTGTGTCTGGCTAATGTTGCTATGTCTGCCACTAAAAGCAGTTTTTCCATTTTCTGTCGAACTAAGTTTTGCAGTAGATCACATAAGACCTTGGCAGTGCTTTTCATTCTTTCAGAGGCATTATAGTGATCTTGATGTGACAGAGCTAAGTTTGTTATAGTTTTGGCTAAGTGTTGCCACCCCATGGATAATGGACTGAAGTTTACTTCCAGTCTGACTGAACTGAAACACACAAGCATGATGACCTTGTATTACTGAGTGTGTTTTTTGTTACTCTTTCTGCTCTGTTGATCTTCCATGTGACTTACTATAATGTAGTCTTCTCTTCTATTGACAATAGGATCAGTACCAGTAATAGTTTTGTTATCCTGTTTTGTAGAACAGTGATATTTTTGACCACACTGACAATCAGTCACCATTAAAGTCTTAGCTAATTGTGTTTGGATAGCAGCAGAATTCTTTACTGTTGGTTATTACCTAGCCGTTGTCAATTACAGAATTGCTTCCTGAGTGCAGAAAGCAAGAGCTTTCTTGCAGGAAGACGCAGCAGCGAGTAGTGAGTGAATTCAGCTGTCCTGTCTTCTCACCTGTGTAAAAAATACTATGCATTTTATTCATGTTGTGTATTAACCTTTTCTTAGTATTGTTTCCTAACCTCTTCTTCTAATTGTTTTCTTCTAATTTCTGAACAGATGAATCTTCAAGGCCAGCAGTGATTGGACATGCTGGAAGTTTTGGATCATACCCAGGCAGTGCTGAAGCTATCAAAGACATTCTCATGTCTGTTTTAAATGCATCTGGTTTGAAGCCCTCTTTGGTGTTGGAGCAGAGCACAATGCAGGGAGCTGAGCATCTGGACAGTGATGTGGAGCAGTGGGAAGAAAGCAGTACTGGGGACAGCCATGATGACAGTGACAGTGATTCTGCACATCACAACGCTGCCTGTACACAAACAGACATTCGGTTTACGAGGCCCCGGGCATGTTGGAACAACACAGACTGTGATTCCCCCAAACCTTCTCTGGATACTTTTCCTTGTCCCCGTTATACTGATGGAGATCCTGCTGCTTCCTCCTTGAATGGTTTCACTCTTTCAAGCGTGTCCCCTCTGAAGCGTGACTGCTTTACCCAGGTGACATTAACAGGAGGCACCGTCACATCCGCTGTTGTGCATTCTGGAAAAGAATCTTGTACCTCCCCTGAACAAGACTTGGCTTTCACAAGGTTGCTTTCAGATTCAGCTGTTGGTAAAGCAGATCTAGTGCGATACCCTCATGCCGTGGAGCCTGCGCCTCTCAGCAGCCGCGACAGTGATTCTCCCAGTGGCCTTTCCCAGTCAGAGCCAGTCAATCCAAGAGGTAACTTTATAGCTGCATTTTTGTTGTAAGATCTCTGGAAAGAACTGTAATTGAAGTGGGCCTTATTTATGGTGATTGCAAATAAGATAGATGCTGTCATTCAAAATAGGAGAGAGGGGAGAAAGAGCTTAAAAACCAAGGAGAACCTGAGGGGTGTTGGTAAAACGGGAGATGCTCACGCTTTTGCAGGAGGCATCTCTCAGGATTCAGAAATGCTTCTGTAATATACAACTGTAGATAAAAGGTAGAAGTTGCTGAGCTGTGAGAAATGTAGAAGGTCCACTGGATGAGCTTTCTACCAGCTTTATTTTGTCTTCACTGTTACCCTTTTCCCACTAGCAGATAGCATGGGTCTGGGCATTGGGTAGTGATTCATTGGGGTGTGTGGGGTCATGTAGGGTTTGGCAGCTGCTGGAGGAGGGGGAGTCCTTGGATTCTGGGATTTTAGAGGCAGAGAATTATCATCCAGTTTATTATGACTAAATTGACTTGTTCTGGAGGAGGACTGTTTTTCCTTTTCCCCTTTCCAAGTGCACCTGAGGTCTTGGAGACACAAACCCCTATCTGATGTAGAACAGGTTCTTTATACCTTTCACCAGTTTCCAGCCATATGGATAATCCCATTTGTTGTCTGTGAAGAGGGCTGCTAGCAGAGGGTGCCCTTTGAACAGGGTGCCTTCTGTCCCTGCAGTGTCAGGGGGCTCTGGGCAGTGTAGACCTGTAGGTGAGGAGCTGTTCAGTGGGAAAGTTCAGCACATGTCCCTGAGATGGCCAGGGAAGCAGCTTGCCTGGCCTTGGGACTTGTGTGTGCCTCCATGAGGTGTGCCAGTCTTCCTGGGCTGCAGGCTGGGGTCCCTGCCCTTTGGCTGAGGCAGCAGAACAGTCCTCTCCTGTTTAACACCTAATATTGACAGGAGCAGCCTTTGGTACAGCAAGATGAAGCATTTTGATTTTGTTTTTAAAGGGTGTTAGTGGCATCTAAGGACTTAATTTAGGGCCACAAAGATGTTCAGATGGATGGAGCACCTCTCCTATGAAGACAGACAGAGCTGGGGTTGTTCAGCTTGGAGAAGGCTCCAGGGAGACTTTGTAGCAGTCCTCCAGTACTTAGAGGGGGTGTTATGAAAAAATAGGAAGGGCGATCATCTATTAGGAAGAAATCTTTTACTATGAGGGTGCTGAGGCACTGACACAGGTTGCTCAGGGTAGTTGTGGATGCCCCATCCCTTTAAGTGTTCAAGGCCAGGTTGGATGGGGTTGTGACCAACCTGGTCTAGTGAGTGATCTTTGAGCAACCTGGTGTAGTGGTAGGTGTCCCTGCCCATGGCAAGGGGTTTGGAACAAGGTGATATTTAAGGTCTGTTCCAATCAAAACTCCTCTGTGATTCTGTGATGATAATTATAAGCTTCAGAAAAATGTTGCAGCTGAGGTTTGATTTTTCTACTGGAATAAAGGCAAAGAGCAGGGAGTGTTCATCCTGCCTTTGTATTATAAAAGAATAATACAAAGTCTAGGTTTTGTTGGTTTGTTTCGATTTGGGTTTTTTCTTCTCCCTTTGGTCAGTAGTAGTCCTAACGGTGACACTCCACCGACCTTCACTTCCAGTTTCTGATCCTTTCTAGCTATTTGCCCAGAACTCCTCCAAGGTCTGTTGGCAGCAAGGTCTCAAACAGGCACGTGCCATTGCAGGACTGTGTGCTCTTAGTAACACCTCTGTCATCTGGGACAGGCTGTTGTCATCAGTTAGTATGTGACGATTATGGCTGCTTCCTTCTGCTGGGTGTTGCGTTTTCTCCGTGCCTTCGAGAAATGCCCGTCAGGGAGAAGGAAACCGCACCCAGCAGTTGGGGCTGGCTGAGGCCAGTCACACGTGTTTGGGGAGCTGGGTCTGGAAAACACAGCCCAGGCTCTCGGGGTCAGCAGAGACTGCGAGGCACGTGCAGAGGAACAAATACATCGTGCGTGACTCGACCTTCTGGCACGAGTCGGATGTGTCACAAGCTTGTGCTGGGGCAGTAGTGCTGCTGGCTCTCCAGAAAACAAAGGGAGAAAGGAATGTGGCAGCTGGGTGACTGAAGAAGAGCATCCTTGATTTTACTAAGAAATACTCCTCATAGGAGGCAGGATCCTGTTAGAGACTTCACAATGTGATATGTTTGGTCTGCCTTAGATTCAGGCCTTTTCTGTACAAAGTGAAAACTTCTGCGTTTCTTCATTCCTTGTTGCTTTTAACCATTAACTTGCTACTGGGTAGCTTGGGTAATGAGGCCTCATTCTCTCCTGTACTGTCCAATACTATGAGGATGTGAAAAGTGAATAGCAAAATGAAAAAGAAGGAATATAATGTCTGATTTGAGGGCAGGAATTGCACAATAGGATTTCCTGACTTGCTGTCCTAGAGATGATGGTTCCTCACAGGAGAATTGCTGAGGGATGCACAAGATACAAGAAAACTATGTAATATCACTTAAATCAGAATAATTTGTTTCAGTGGAATTTAATTTTTGTTTAGTGAGATTTTCTGCTGGTCCCCTGAAATTCCTACTAGGCCTTGTTAGTATGTTTGAGGCCACCAGAGAATGGCCCATATTCAACTTTTTGAAAAGGCTCTGTCACTGTTAATGAAGAGTTCATGACTGAGTTTAGTGTTTTCTGGGGGCTTTATTGTGGCTGGTGTATCACTGAGTTCACAGACTTGTTCTTGCTTTTAACCCATATGTACATCAAGGTCATTTCCTCCTCTGGCTCTTAGGGCTCTTTCCTGAGCCCCTCCAGGCAACAGTGCTCAGGAGCAGAAGGGCAACCAGATAACTTCTGCATCAGATTCAGAGTTGCATCCCATTGCTTGATGTGCTGGGCTCCTTCCCTGTGCTTTTTTTACATTCTCTTTACTTAAAGATGCAAGTGGGATGCAAGAGGTAAGCAAAGGAGAGAGCTCCCATTAGATTGCAAAATTATATTTAAGATTAATTGGGTATTATGCTTTTTCTACAGAGAGGAATAATTTTCCCATTTCCTTATTTCTGCTTATTATTTTTAGTTTAGAGAGTAATATTTGTTATCTTAACTGATGAGAATGTAGTCTCTTAATCAAGTTATAGAGCTTACCTAGTAAGATGAATCATCAGGTAGGTATGAAAATAACTTAATTAGGCCATTAAATGTGTTTTGAAAAGTCACATTGTCAGCCTCTCCGTTTTTCCTTCATGGTATACACAATGGAGGTATTAATAATTCTTACAAAAGCTCTCCATCTGTGTTGCCCTGCTCAAGCACAGTATTGACTTTACAGCCTGATATCATCGATGCTCAGGGCAGCGTAACAGGGTTTCTCTTAAGTACAGCAGTATAAATAACACAAGCTAGGCCTGAGAGTCAGTGTCCCTTAGCTGGAGAAAAGTTTTACATAAATTATGATCGTATTTTGTGGGAGCTCTTTAGCCTGTGACTTTTAAACCAATTTAGGAAGGGCATTTTTTAAAAAATAAAAAGCCATTGATTAAGCTGTGCTATTTTCAAAGGCTTTAAATGGTGTCTGTGTGGTGGCCCTTTTCCAGCACATACGGCCTGTTTTATCCTGTAAACATCATGAGGGTGAAACAGAAACACTGTTAGTTCAAGGTCCAAGAAGAGGTAATAAGCACCAGTAAAAACCTGATGTGTGCTCTGCTGTACAGTCAAAAGTTCTTACTGGGGAAAAAGAGATAAAATTTATTTTACATACTCATCAGAGACTACCAGGAGAACAAAACTGCAGTTCTGGGAAGCAAGGAATACTGTGGCTAATGCCATAGTTGGACATACTACCATTCAGTATGGGTTGCATTTGGAAGCAGGAGGGAGATTTCCTTGGGGTATGGAAACATAATGGCAAAATGTTTTCCAAACTTAATGTTTCCAAACACAATGCCAGCAGTGATATGGGGAATCTTCTAAGGCCGTTGCATCTCTCTGCATGCCCAGACAGCAGTGGGATTTGTGTTTCTTCTGGCAACTGTGAATGAGCAGAGTGCAGTTAGCTGGTTGTGTCTGTGTTGCCAACTGCAGAGCATTGCTGCAAATCCAGCCTTAGGTTCTGTTTGTGGTTGTCCCCAGCAGCTCAGGCTGTAGCTTGGAGAGAACTGGTGTGGGAGTGCAGTGCTGCTGTCACAGCACAGTATTTAAACTGTGTTTCTCTGGTAGTTGATGTTCATGCTTCAGGTTGCCAGAATAGGTCAAATGCCAGCGTGCTTCTCACATTTTTCTCCTCCTTGGCTTGTAACACAGCCTCCAACCCTAGTGGTGTTCAGTTTTGGGGAAAAAAATCTTGCTTTGCTTTCTGGAAGTTCCAGCACACACTGTGGGAGCTGCAGAGAAAGAAGTAACAAATAAAAGTTCTTGTTATACCCTCAGGTTCTAATTCTCCTTTGAATATAAGTGCTATACCCTTGAATCGTTCATTGCAGGACGTCTGTATGCTTCCAGAGGATGTGGAAAAGGTGAGAACAACAAGCACTATCATGATAATGTTCTTTACGTTTTATTGTGGCAAAACCAAATGACGAGTGCTATTTCTCAATAAAAGAACTTCCTGATAGATGTACTAATCTTTACAAATACTCTATTTTCCCTCTTCCTGCCCTCTGTGAGTGAACCTACAAACATAAAATGCCTATTTCATAATTTGTCTTCTACTCTTGACCCATTAATTAAACATTTTAATTATTTTTAAATAATGGAAATATATACAGGAAAAATGTATGTTTCTGCTTGTCATTCCATCATTTCCCCACACAGTCCTTGAAAGCAAAGTTTAACATTAGTAACTTTAAAGTTAAATTAGAATATCTTGCATAGAAGTTGTTACAGCTGCATGCATATGTATGAGATTTACCTCATGCTTTTACTATCAAAAGATGCGGAGAGGATGGGGTTTTTTTTGTGTGTGCTGATGATAAGCATGTGAGATTTGTTATCAAAGAATTACAGTATGAATACCAAGCACAGTAACTCTAAGAGCTGCAGTAATTCAAGCAGTTTCTCATGGTTTCTCATAAGGGCCTCAAACAGTCTTAGATGTCTTGCCAGATAGGCAGTCCACTCAAGCCCATAAACAGAGCTAAAGCTGTCACGCAAAACTGTGTGCTAAGTGCTAATCTTTTCCAGCAGTGGAAAAAGAGGGGTTAATGGATTGCAATGAGTAGGATTTAATATAAAAGAGCTTTAAAAATGTGCCTAGAAAAGGAGATTTTTTTTTGCTGGACTGTGTGCATGTGGTCCCATGGCCTGGGCCCCAGAGGTAATCATCCTCTTTGTGCACAACACTTATTTTACCAGAGTAGCAAGTTCTGCCTTTGGTTTGAAGCTCTCAACATCTGTAATGTGCATTTCAAACAACAAAACCCACTCGATAAATCACACACTAAAACTCAACGACCTTGAGAACTAGCTTTTTGTGTTGCTTTTTATGGAAGGTGTTTCAGAAAGGAGACTATGTTTCTCCATCTGAAATGTGGGACCTAAAACAAAAGTAATTTGTTTTCAGACACCAGGAGACCAGTGAGAAGGTATCTGGATTAGAAACCACAATCTGAGTGTTGAGTGAGGCAAGATTTTATCAGCTACTACTACTGTGCAGAGATTGGGGGCTGATGTGATTACAAGTTAAAAGATAGCAAGAGCTCAGTCCATTATGAGCAAGGCTGCCTTTAAAAAAAACCCAAATAACAAAAAAATCCAACCAAACAAAAACCCACTAAACTTCAAATACTTTTACCTTGTGAAATAATCTCTTTCAACTTTAGGACCAAAAGGTAAGGTACATGTGGTCCTGAAGTTGTAGTTGTGTGCCAGGAAGGAAATGGGTCAGATAATCTTAAAGGGGCTTTCCACTGATGTTAGTGGGAAATGAGAAGGTTGGTGTGTCACAGCTGAGTTGGGTCTGCTTTGTAGAGTGAGGGAGCTATCAGTAGGCAGAGCTGAAAGATGATAGTCATGCTGAGTACAGGAGTTCATGTGTTCTGTTTCATGTTTTTGCAGTGCAGCTCTCTCAGATACACTCATCATTGCTTTTATCAGCAGGGTATGCTGATAGGCTGTGTTCTGCCACTAACTTGAGACTTATCTCCTACTTCTTCAAAGTAGGAGATATCTCCCAAAAGGAAAAAAGGCTTTTAAATTATTTCTTTGCTAATGGAAAGATAGCAAACTCCTGGACTCCTAAAGTTCACTGAAAGTTGAACTCTGTGGAAAAACTGTGCACCAAATAATATTAATTAGTGGTGGGAAAAAGATAAGTCTCTCCAAACACCCACAGGGACTTGGGTGCACTCTAATGCTGACATGCATCTTTTCTATGTGCATTTGTCTGTGAGCAGTAAGAAAGCTGTGCTGTCTGTTGTGCTTCTTAAGATTTAAGTATTCCTAAACACTGATGTCTTTCTTCATGGTTCCCATACAAGTTGAGGGGATATCATGAATACTGATGCCAAGTGGTACAATTTTCTGAACATAAGCCACTTTTATAAAGCTTTAATTATCCTGCACTTAAGAATCTCTAGCCTTGGATACTGACATAGCTTTTTAGATGTAAGTTAAGGTTTTCACATGGCTGTCAAGGGGAGAGAGTATCCTGGGTATCTCTGGGTTACCACCTTGGTGCCTGAGTACAACTATCTCTCCATGATGTATCCACTTTTGAGCTGAGACTGGTGTGGGACCTGTGCCCAGGCCATCAGCAGTAGCTCAGGTGGGGCTGGTGGGATGCTCTGTTAGACCTCAGAAAGCAAGGGATACAGCAGTGATATTAGGATAGGAGCCCCAGGTGTGTGTGTGTCTCAGTGGTCTCTTTTCCCAGAGAATGGGTGACCAGGGCAGGCAAAATAGCAAGAGACATCACAAGGAAGTGTTGTCTGATTTGGAAATCCTACAGTGAAGCTTTGGAACAGCTACCTTTTATTTAAGGCAGTGGGAAACCCAGGGGAGCCAGATTCCCACTTATTCTTACCACAGACTTTCTATGTAGCATTGAGTTGTCCATGTAAGCCATCTCACTGCATATTCCCCACCTCACTGCCCTAACTCTTAACACATGAAAACATTTTACTATCTCCTGTACTTCCCACCACCTGAAGATCTACACTCCATTCAAAACTTGCCACTTCTGGCCTCCACCAGCTAGCATATGTGCAAAACTGCTTGTACACATTGACTTGAAATTAAATCATGTTAAATAAGTTACTTGGATGCACACTTGCATACTAAATAATGCAGTGTAACTAGAAGACTGCATCTCTGAAATGCATACATATACACCAGTTAGTCATGTAATCAAGTTCATTTTTATCAAATTCATGGGTAAGATAAAAGTAGATTGTATATTATAATCAAGGGTGAGACAATTATCTAGGCAGTTGCCTTTTGCATATTGTTCCTCAATTGCCCTTGGAGTGGTTTTTTTGAGTTTAAATAAAAGGTCAGACAGGTTTACATTTTTATTTATAGAGTTGAAAAAGTATGGGGGGAAAATTATATATTTCACTTCATCTTAACTAAATATCAGATATGCTGTGTACTAATGAGCATTCCAATCTTGTGTCCAGGAAAATGCACACTTTTTTGTCGCAGATATGATTATAGCATCACTAGAAAAAATGAAATGTAATATCCTAAGCCAACAACAAGCAGAGTCCTGGGCTATGGAGGAAACAAGTGGATCAGATGGCAGCTATCACACTGACTCTGAGTTATCTTCTTACCCTGGAGTGAAGAAGTCTGATTCTTCTGTTACCTCTTCAGACAGTGGTTATGAAGGCAAGTTACTTAATCTAGAATGTAACCTTGTCTGAAAGCCTTTGCTTCTGTGCAGGAAAATACTAAACAAATTGGGACATTGCTTGGAACCAAATCCTCTGTTACCTTCTTTGAGTCTCTGGAGAGCTGGGTCCATTGAGGATCATTATGCCACAAGTGTTTTCCTGTGGGTCACATACTTCCTTTTGGATGTTCACACCTATGTTTTATTAATTATAATTATATTTTACATTAAAATGAAAATGTAGGGTTAAATGCCACAAGCCAAGCATGACGCTCCATGGAGCATGCCTGTAGCTGGCTGTTTTTCTCTCTCTGCTTAAATTTTTTTCTTTGGTCGTATTTGCAGCTTGGATCTTTCCTTCAGTGTTTGCCTCTGCAGTATGCAGATGAGGCTGTCCAGTTGGTTTGAGTGAGAATCCCCAGAGTATTCATTCACATATAGTTTAAGGCAAGATAATAAATACTCCTGGCATTATTATGCTTGAGTCAGCACATGCATTTTTAAGTAGATTTTAGTCTCTTGAGTAGTACAGATCTTAGTGATGAATCATGAGTCTAAAGTCTAAATTACATAAATTCTGTGGAAAAATGAATGGTATTCTTGGACACGAAAAGGGGAGAGACCACAGGCTATATAAAAAATTTGGGTTTATCGCTACAAGATTCTGGCTGAGAAACTGAGGGACATACTGTATGTCAGACTCCCAAGAACTGGCCTGCTATGTGTATGTATAAAAACAATTAAAATTGCTTTATAAATGCAGTCTGTGTGCTAAGTTTTGGCAAGTGATGAAAAACATAAACATGATTGCAGCTACTTATAAATGCTCTAAAAGTTTAACTGATCTTGTCCTTGTCTTGGGCAGGCTGTGCTTTGCTGCCTGTCAGCTCCCCGGTGCATCTACCATCACATCATGAGGTTACCAGATTTCGTTGCCACAGTGACTCAGAGGATGAATATGTAATTATTGGTAAGGCTTTTAAATTGTAACTGCAGAAACAGATATATTGTTCAGTTGAATCTATTCCATTGTTTGGGAATTCTCTTGATTTAGTACATGTTATTGTAGGAGAAATAACATGAGAAAATGGAAACAATTATGTATGTGTAGCTCCTTACTAGAACATATGCAGAAATACCAGACTGCTGCAGGATTTCCTTTCTAGGAAATAATATCTTTTCTAATTTGAGAGTGTGGTGAGCTGACCCTGACTGGACACCAAGTGATCACCAAACTGCTCTGTCACTTCTTTTCTCCTCTGGAGAGAAAACATGACAGAGGCTTTTGGGTTGGATAAGGACAGGGATACATCACTCACCAAAAACTGTCACATGGGGAAATTAATTCATTGCCAATCAAATCAGAGTAGGGTAATGAGAAATTAAATCAAATTTTAAAGCACCTTCGCCTCCACCTCTCCCTTCTTCCTGGGCTAAACTTTACTTCCAATTTCTCTACCTCCTGGGGCTTCCCACACATCCTGTAAGAAGCGTGCTGCAGCATGGGCTTCTTCCTTCTAGGTCACAGCCTTCTTTAGGCATCTTCCAGCCCCAGCCTGGGCTCTTCCACATGCTGCAGGTGGGTCTCTGCTCCCCCATTAATAGCCATGGGCTGCAGGGGCACAGCTGCCTTCCCATGGTCTGCAATGAGGACCTGCAGGGGAATTCCAGCTCCGGCTCCTGGAGCACCTCCTGCCCCTTCTTCTCCACTGACCTCGGTGTCTGCAGAGCTGCTCCTCTCACATATTCTCACACCTCTCTCCAGCTGCAGCTGTGCAGGGTTTTTTCCCTCACATTTTGATTCTGGTATCCCACAGGTGCTACCACCATGGCTATAGGCTCAGCCTTGGCCTGTGGTGTGTCCATGCTGGAGCTGTCTGGCATTGGCTCTCAGAGATGGGAGAAGCTTCTGGCAGCTTCTCACAGAAGCCACTACCATAGCCCCTCCTGCTACCAAAATCTTTCCATTGCAAACCCAACAGAGGGACTGAAATTATGTCCAAGGATTAAACCAAAGGAATGTGCATGAAGAAAGTGTGAAACTGGCACAACCTCAGTCAGCTATAGCAGTATTGTTTGAGAGAATTTAGGACATGATAATTTCCTAAAGAAACAGATTGATTCAGTTTTAGGCAGCCTCACCCTCTGCTTCAGGACTAGAGCAGAATGTCTCTCTTCTCTTATATGTGGTCTGCTTCACTTTAGGACATCCTGAGTTTCGTTTGGTTTGCTTCTGGCTTTTACACATACAGAAATAGAAACCATTAGTTGCCTGTACAACTTCTAACCTTTGTTTTATCTTCTCCTGATAACAAATGGATTTTTATTGTTCTCTTTGGTTTTAGAGATTTTTTTTCTCTCATCTTTCCTTGATGTATAAATGAAGAACACACTCCCAAAAGACTGCATTCCTAGTAGCAAGAGTTACTTTGAGATGTATAAATGGGGACATTTGTCTTGAGAGCAATGAGCATGGTCAGAACTAATGCTATCAATGTGAACACCTTGTTGGCATAAGCATATTGTGTCTATGTAAACATAATGAAGTGTGTCCTTTAGTTGCAGTTATCTCACCTGTTACTAACATGTTTATAGCATTAACTGGTATGTTTGTGTTTGGTGTCTCCAAGCACCTCTTAGTATCCAAAAAAGCTAGTGTGGCCTCTCTTGGCTCTGTGCTGTTGAGTGACTTCTGTCTGGACCTTGACTAGCATGCACTTAGTCTCTCTTTACCTTTTCAGTTCTCGAAAGCAGGCTGATGGTGATGATAGGATGCAGAGGGAATATTCTTCATCACTTCAGAGATATGCAGAGGAGATAAGACTCCTTATGCCTGCTTTACAACCGGGACTGAGGTTATTTCCCACATCCAGGAAGGGTGTTGGAAAGATTAATATATTTGAAATTGACACTATGGTAACACAGAAAATATTTTTAAAATAGTGCTGAGTAAGAGATGCTTTGTTTCTTAAATGGCTTGATAAAATTTTCTCCTTTTACTGCAGAACTTGAAGACCTTGAAAATCTGTCTGTCGCCCCTGATAAAAGGTGTGTATCTTTACTATAATAGCTCCATGGCTCTGCCTTTTCTGCTGGAGCAGCTTTCTGGTGGTTCTTCTGGCTGGGGCAGGGAAAGTTGTGGGAGTGGTAAATTGGGCCCTCTCAAGGAAGGGGAAAGAATGCTGCTTGACAGCAAATGTCTCTGGTGCTTGGCTTAGCAGTGTTTCTCTGGTCCCCTAGTCTTGCTGGAGGATGGTGTTTGTGGCTCTTTGAGAGCCTGGGGGTATCAAAGAAAGAGGGTAGGAATGAAGGAATGGGAAAAAACTTTCCAGGGGTGCAGAAAGGGCAGTGGAGATTCTGATGACATGCTGTTATTTTTCACTGACAGTATTCCTTACCTTTCAGATCATCTTTTGAACCAGGCAGCAATTCTGCTGAAGCAACAGCCCAGGAGTTGTGCAGAGCTTTCAGAAAATACTGGTTGCAGACAGACTCTGCAGTTCAGCTGTCTGGTTGCCTGAGCTCATCTAAGCAGAGAGTGAGTCTGATCTGAAAACAATGAGCTCTTTATTCAGTTCCCCAAATAATCATGGTCTCACTGCAGCTGCTTCACTGCTAGGAAAAGGAGGAAGCTACATTAAAAAAAAAAAAAAAAAGAAAACAAATACAGATGAGTGCTTAGAGTTTATGAGTTCACTTGATCTAAATTTTTAGAAAATGTCTTCTCTCTTCAGCATTTTTCAGCACATTTAAAACATGTGGTTGTGAACAATCAGGATATGCTTTCTTCTGGGACTGATATGAAGGAGTTTGAGGGGGGTCTATATGCAGGTGAAAACTGAACTTTAAAATGCTGGAGTATAAAGGGAGATAAACATCTCCTATAGCATTTAACATATGTCCAGTTGATGGGCTGGTTATCTTCATGAGCTTGTCTTTCCCAATAGTCTATGCTGAAAGAAGAGATTCCAAGAGAGCTTGAGTCCAGTTTGAATCTGGCTGAAGAAATAAAGATCATATCCAGGTTGAGAGGATCTTCTGGCTGGTCCCCACCAAAATCACAGATTATATTTAATATTCATCCTTCAGTCAAGTAAGTTTTGAGGGATCTGGGCATTACCATTTAGTATAGCATGGGGAAAGCTGATGGAAGGAGCTTGGGTGATTAACAGATCTAGTGCATGTGCAGATGATCTGTGAACAGGTCTAGAGCTGGTGCATGGCACAGCCTTCTGCAGTGTCTGTCACCAGCCTCACTAGAAAACAGATGGCCTCTTTTTCCCTCTCTTGGCACGTCATGATTAACAGAGCACGTGCAATTTTCCATGGGATAATACACGCCCTCTTTGGTGTTATAGTGGCGGTGTACTTAGCTCCTGAAAATTTCATTTTGTGACACACCTGGAGAATATCCTTGCCTTTCCCTGCTGTCCTGCTAGTATTTTATGGATAGCTGGTTTTCAGAAAGTGTGAGGAGGCAGCAGGTCATGTGTGAGGAAATGGCTGTCTCACCCTGTCTCAAATGCTGTGAACTGCAGACAGCAAGCAAACTGCCTGTTCCCTGTGTTGCTGCAGGTACAGTTGCTTTTTCAGTTGCAAATGTGGATTTCCCCTCTCCAAACCCTATAATACTGATGCTACCTTATGAAATGGAAAATAATTTAGTTCTTTCAATAAGCGTTACAGAATCTCCCTTCTTCATGTGAAGGAGTAGGAGTCAGCTCCTGAGTTGGATGTTGTCCCTGGTGCCAGTGTTAGCTCTTTTGCCCTTTTGAAGAATGTTAATTAAAGCTGTCTTTTGGGTGCTGAATGATCTAACTATTTGCCTCTGTATACAGGAGAGATGCAGTGGTGGCTGCTCAAAACTTTACGTGTGTTGGTTGTGGAACCCCGATAGAAAGCAGTAAGTATTACCAAAACTGGCAAGAAACCCCTAATAAGTGCAGTACTTATACTGCGATCAGTACTGTAATCAGACTATAATCCTCACCAACACACATGTACCACAATTTTTAAATTATGTGAGCTAGAAGGAAAATCTCATTGTTGGATGTGCCTACAATAGTAAAACAGACAGTGGGATTTTTCCGGTGTCTGGAATTTTTCATACAATACTTGATAGATGTCCTTCTCATAAACAACAAAAATTCATAACAGCCGCAAAACAGAAAAAAACCTATACCAAAAAAACCAAGCTTCCAGGCTGGGAGGTGCTGGTTTTGCATAGACCAGTTGTTTCTTTTAATAATTGTTTCCCTATGCCAATTTAGATATTGCCAAAAGTCTCTTTCTGGAGACTGTATGCAAGCGTATGGAATCTGTGGCTTTGTTCTTTTGGGGTGTCTTTTTAAAACTTTTTGTTTCTTTAGATCTTGATGACAAAACCTCTTTTTTTTTTTTTTTTTTTTTTTTTTTTTTTGTTTAATTGCTGTTAATTTGTGAGAACTGCTTGAAAGCACAATGATTTACAGAACTGACAAACAGACCTTACCTAAGAAATCTTTGAAGCGGCGCTGAAGTCTCGTTCTGGGTCAGCTCACAAGAGCAGCATTTGTGGTGTCCTATCAAGTATCAACAATCTATAATGGCATATTAATTTGAGCAAATAAGAGATGCTGTAATAGCTGAGAAAAACCCCACAAACCTCTTGATGTGAAAAAGTATTGTACAAACATGACTCCTAAATTGGTGGAAGTATTTTTCTTGTGTGCTTTACCCGGTGTTTCTTTTGTGCTAAAGCAACAGGGGTTTTTCTAAGATCTTATGTTGATAATTATAATCAGGTGAACAAATATGGAAATGAGGAAAGCTTTCTGTTCTAATGCCAAGTACAAACCTTGTACATGTGTTCACCACTATAATAAAACCCTCTACTATAAAGAACAAAAAAAAAAAATCCCTTTCCCTTCATTCCACTAGATCTGAGTCATTTAGACAGACTAGGCATACAGGCAAGACTTATGTCCCGTAAGTTTTTTAAATACTCAGAATTTCATTGCTGTCTGCCTGCAGAATATATCAGGAGACTCCGCTATTGTGACTACCTGGGGAAGTACTTCTGTGACTGCTGCCACAGCTATGCCCAGTCTTCTATTCCTGCCCGAATACTTTCAAAGTGGGATTTCAAAAAATACTATGTGTGCAACTTCTCCAAACACCTACTAGACAGCATATGGCAGCACCCCATTTTCAATGTGTCGTGTATTAACAAAACTCTCTACACGAAAAGTAAAGAAATGGACAGGGTCAGGGTAAGTGTGCCTTTTCTTTATTAGGAATTTCTGGGTCTGAGACTTTCCGGAAGAATTTCTGAGGGCAGGATGTCCTGTGTGTATGTAGTAAGGAGGAGGGTTGTTTTTTTCTGACTTATCTCATCACCACTTCTGGGACTTGCCCTCTTTTCCCTCAGGTGAAGGGAGCAAAGAGGCATTTCCAACCTATGCCAGAGGTCTCCTTAGCCCTGTTTTCTTTGGGAGGTGTTTCCTTAGTGGTTTCCAGTTCTAGTGCATATAAGGGAGTTGGTCTCCAGCAGTAAATATTTACATCTTCCTGGCTTTTGGCTGTTGGAAAGTTCTGTAATTTTTGAATGACTCCTTAATTTTGTGAGCCATTAGGGGAAACATCCTTGGCTTATGTAAGAGCGGTACCTCCTACACTTCAGGAAGAGTGTTCTGCTGAAGACTACAAGTAGGCATGTTTTCCCGTCTTGGCTGAGGAGTTTACCTGGCTTACCTGTTCTTACACATGAGTGGGTCTAGCATGCATCAAGACCTGCATCCATTTTTGGCATTAGGACTTGATTCACTCATCAGGGAATAAAAATAGCCTTTGCCTGCCTTTGGTTTCCATGCATTAGAAAATCCATTTGTTTAATACTATGCTAAGTCCCCCTTTTTAGGTGTGGTTTGGTGTGCTTGCAAGGGTTGCTGACTCAAATAATGGTGTTCCTCATTTAGGAATGTATAAAAGCAATGCTTTTGATTTAAAAACAGCTTTGTTTTTCTTCTCCATCTTTTAGGAGGCGCAAGAACAACTTTTTCATTTAAAAAAGCTTTTGAAAACATGTAGGTTTGCTGAAAGGTATGGACTGTGATTATGCATGACAAATAGCTTAGTAAAATGTACATGATGTGCTTATAGAGACTTCTTCTCTAGAGATACTTGGGTGCAGTTTTAAATAAGTTGATATGATCATTAGAGAACTCTAATAAAATAACTGCCTTCTATTGCACTGCAAATGTTGAGAGAAGTAAAGTTTTATGTGGTAGCTGTTTGTTGTGATATAGTTTGGTTTTAAATGTTGAGTGATTTTAGTTGTGTATTTTTTCCTGTTCTGTTTTTCCTAGGTTCTCACTCCTTAAAATGTCAAAGATATTCCCCTCTCTGATAATATTTGTCTTTAAAAAATATGTTGGCTGTTTTAAATTAACAACTGTGTTCCTTGAGTGTTTAAAGATTTCTTCCAGAAATCTGTCATAATGCTCAATTCAGTTTATTTTATAAAAATATTCAAATGAAAGTAGTAGTAAGCAGAAGTGATAAAGACCAGTAGCCCTTTTTCCAGTGTTCACCTGCTCAGCACAAATATGGTTTCACCCAATAGTGACCTGTGCAGGATAAAACCCCTCAAAGTCCTCTTTGCAAAGCAAATAAATAAGTCTGGCTTATTTTATTAGATCCTATATGGGATTTTGCCTACTGTTCCTCAGGTAAGAGAGAGCCCTTTACACTTATTTAAGGATTGCTGGGGTAACTGTGCATGGCAACTCCAAAGCCTGAGGAATGCATGTTTAAAGCAGATAGTTTATTCTAAATCCCAAACCTTCCAATTTTTATTAAAGTGATCTCAAATTGGGAGGGGAGGTAGATAGCAAGAACTTGCCTTGTATAATCCCCATGTGACTAGAGAAGTGAAAGATGTTTATCAGGAAATACACTTGAAAAACAACTTTTTGTAACTTTCATTGGGTTTTATTTCTCTTTGCAGTGTACTGAAAGAATTTGAACAGGTTCCCAGCCATCTGACAGAAGAGCTGCATCTCTTCTCACTGGATGATCTGGTGAAGATCAAACGAGGGCAGTTACTGCCCCTTCTTAAAGATATTCTGAAGAGCTCCACCTCCCATGTTGATGGCTGTGAGGTAAGGAAAAAACAGGGCTTTTAGTATCCTTGCAGCTGCTACTGTAAGGAAATAGCCCTGCTGCCATTCCTAAATAATTTTTTTCTTAGATTTAAATTCAACCCTTTTGCTGTTGTAGCTCTGTCAAGCGAAGGGGTTTATCTGTGAATTCTGTCAGAGCTCAGACCTGCTATTTCCGTATCAGACTGCCAAATGTAAAAGGTGCCCAGGTATGTTCCAGACTGAATGTTTTTTTTTCTTTCTTTCTTGGGGGAATTTTGATGTATAAAACCATTTAGACTTATTATAAAAGTTGAGAAGTAGCTTCACTGAAAGCATGTATATTTGAAAACCTGCATGTGCATTTGGAAGCCATGGGCAGTATGTATCCTCAAAAACCAGCCTGTGGCAGCTGTTTCGTATCAGTGGATTCAGAGAGCACAACCAGGCATTTGCCTGACCATGATTATGCTTGCAGAGGGAGACTATTTTTGGGGTCTAGGCATGAGAGGAGCTGTTTTATCAGATCTTGCTAGCATTCAGTGTAAATTATTACAGTGGTGGTGGTTGTCCCAGCCTTGCACTGCTTCTGTTTACTTTTGTGCTGATATGTACATGATAGAACACCATTCAAGGAACACAGCTATTGATTCATTTTTTTTAATTCTATTTTTTTTCTCTCCAAATGCTACTCTGTATGTATAAACAAGAGTGCAAAACATGTTTTCACAAAGCATGCTTCAAATCTGGAGGCTGCCCCAAATGTCTGCGGATCTCAGCTCGGAGGACTCTTTCAGAAACTCCATCACTGGTGCCTCAGTGAAACTGGATTCCTCTGACTGCTGACTTTAGAAGATGCTCAGACCCAAATCTTCAGATGCATGATTAAGTGTTAAATAATGTTGTTTTAGACATTACTGGTTTTAATGCATGTCTCCTTTATGGGGGGTAAAATAAAAAAAAATAGAAAAAAACCCCATCAACTTCATTATTGTCATTGAAAACTTACCCTATGGGAGTTTCATCTTAATGGTGACAGACTGGATGTTAATTTTTTGGGCTGCCTTTTGTTGCTATGTTTTGTCCTTGGATGTAAGATTTTTAATACTGTATTTTTTAATGTAAAAATGATTAATCTCTGTAATTCTGCAGATAAAGTGAGCGTTGGAAGTCTTTGCCTGTGTTTGATTTTGGAAATGGGGAAAATGTGGTAAAGTACAAAATCGTTGTCTGCAAAGCTCTACAATAAATAGAAAAGACTTGTCTGCAAGTTTTAGGCAGATGTTAATCTGAAATTGTTATGGCAAATGTTTATTGTGAACCAGTGAATTTTAAGTTTCTTTTAAACACATCAACTCAACAGCCTGTGGTGAGTTAACTTGGCCTGCTGCTAGATGATCTTCACACTTCATGCAGCTGCTCTCGCACCTCATTCCTCAAGAGGACAGAGGGAGAAAAGAAGATGGAAGAGCTCACAGGCTGAGATACAGACAAGGAGATCACTTGCTAGTTACTGTCATGAGTGAAAAAATCCCCTGAATTGGAGAAAATGAAATTCATTGTAAATTAGAAGTTGAGTAGGGTGGTGAAAAGCAAAGACTGAACCAATAATTTTCCTTTACCTCACTCACCCATTTTCCAGGTTGAACTTTGCATCTTCATGCCCAATTTTTCTACCTTATATCCTACCCCAAGTGGTGCAAGGTAGATGGGGAACTGGGGTTGCTGTCATTCCATAACTGCTCCTTTCTTCTACTCCTGCCTTCTCATGCTTTTCCCTTTCTCCAGTGTGGATCCTTCCCATGGGCTGCAATCTTTTAGGACAAACCTGCTTCTGTACAGGCTTTCCAGGAAGATGTAGTTTCTTCAGGAAATATTCATGTTCTCCAGTGAGGTCCTTTCCATGGGACTGCAGGGGAATCTGTGCTCTGATGCCTAAAGCACTTCTTCCATTTCTTTTTTCACTAATGTTGATATTTTTGTTGCAGTTTCTCATGCTCTTTCTTAAACACCGTTTTTAGCAGTATCATCTTGGCTGAGGTGCTCAGCCCTGTTCTGTGGTGTGTCCCTTGGAGCTGGCTGGAAGCAGCTCTACCTGGCATGGAGCAGTCCTGGCCTCTTCACACACAGGCCACCATGCAGTCACCCAGTGCCACCTCCACCAGCTACTGCACTCTAAAGTTTTCTTTGCAGAGCACTTAGAAATGTAAGGAGAGACAGCGATGAGGAGAGATGCTCCTATTTAAATCCACCCTCACACTTGCAGATGGAGTCCTTGCCTGAAGGTGAAGTGTTGGAAATTGAAAGCAGCTTTCTTTCCCTGTCTGGTTGGTTACTTCTAATGAAGCCCTTGCCTTCAGAAAGGTAGAGCAGCTGCTCAAACCTGTAAAACCATTTTTCTGTTAGTGCTATGAAGTACCAATGAACAGAGAAATCCCAGGACCTGAAAGTACGAATCAGCGTTCTGATCTCTCCAGTGGAGTGCTGTTAGTATTTTGAATTTTTTTATTCTCATTTTGTGCATTTTTTTTTTCTTGCTCTCCTCATCTGTTTGCTCCACCTTTTAGCAAGGAAAGGATCTGCTACCTGGAACTGTATGAGTTCACCTCCACATTAATGTTTACAGTACTACTAAGCTCACTAACACTTTCACTAATCTTTTTTTTTTTTCTGTGATCAAAAACAGCTTACTTACTTTCTGCTCTGAAGCAAGATTAGCGTTTCTTACACAAGATCACCAGTGCAGGGTAAGATGTGGTGAGAAGGAGGCTGCTTTTGCAGCTGACTGTATTTAATGTTATGCAAGAGTAAATTCTCATTTAAGTTGGGTGCACAACTAACTGAATCACATGAAAGGCCTTGCTTGCAGGGATTTTGTGCTTATGAAGGGGTAGACGTGAATGATCCTTCTGTGGGATAACCTGCAGGGCAGCTGAGTATGTCTTTTTCACTATTCATTAGTTTAGAAGAGCTGATCTGGTTTCTGGCTGTTCTTTTAATGAATGTTCAAGTCTCACTAAGCAGTAGCAGTGCACAGGAAGGGGGGGTGTTGGACAACAAGTTTTGTGCATCAAGTGCTGATCCTTCACATCCGCTCAGTTCAGTCCAGGTCTCCACAGAGCCAGTGCAGCTTATCCTCGCTAATTATTGCTACGTACCACAACACAGGTTGCAGCAAGAGCAGACCCTCGATGAGTTAGTAAAGCTGGAAAGCGAAAGGCCTGAGAGTATCAACGTGCTTATAGGCCAAGTAAAACTGGTTAAAATGTTCTGCTGCTGAAGCTAAAGTAAGAAGGTGTAAGTTGTAAGATGCCAGCAGGTTGGCCCTGAGTTGGAAGGAATAACTATTTTCTGTGTTTGAAGGGATACTGCATTTGACTTTTGGGACTGGAGGAGGGTCATAACAAATCCACATTATTGTGTGCTGGTGATAGCACAGGAACACGTGAGGCTGTTCACCCTAAATGTCTTCTCTGGTGAGAAGCAAGGCACAAGTGACAAGACCTATAAACACAAGGTTTTCTCAGCATTGCTGAGGTGAGAGTGTTTTTTATCAGCTGCTATCCTAGGATAGCATAAAGCAACCATCGTGAAACTGAAAGCATGCATTATGTGCTTGGGTGATGAAGTGGCTTGGACAGAAAGGGATGACTTCTGTGTACAAACCCTCTAAATGGCTTTAGGGTGTAGCCAAGTTCTTTGAATCCAGTTTTGAGACTCATTAAGCTTCTCAGATCTAGGATACCATGCTCTTTCTGAGCATATCTCTATGGGTAAGTGTGGCAGCTGTTGTTATGTTGTCTGGCCTCACCCCCTGGTTGGGGTGGCCCGGAAAGGTGGAAAAGTCTCTCCTCCAACCCAAGCTTCCCAAAGAAAGACTCAGTAGTCTTCAGTCGTCCGGTCTCAAGGTAGTTTATTGTATGTTACCTAAAAGATTTCTCCCTGAGCTGCTGCGGTCCGTTCAGCAGTCAGGCAAAGGCACACTTCGACGCCCAGGGGGCTGGTGCCCTCTTTTATATCATACATTACGTATTAGATGTTTACAGTTTTCCCCCAATGCCCATCACCTATATTGAACAGTGACTTTCTACTCTAAACCAATCTGTGAATGCCAACATCACCAAGAACATGGAGGTTAGGAAGAAGAAAGAAAGAGGACAGGGCACACCCAAGTCCCTCCATCTTAGAACTTCTGACCCCCATGTACAAAACTCAGACCCCTCTGTACAAGGCCTAAAACCCCCCTGTACAGCACTCAAAGGTCCTTCCTTTCACTTTGTGACTACTTCCACTATAATATCTAAACTTTTGTGATTTCTTGTTCTTCCTGCAAGGTTGGTAAATTGTTCCATGGATCAGGTCAAAGCCACAGGGGTCTGTGGCTGCATTCCAGGGTCTCAAATGCTTTTGACCTGGGCCTGGAACATCCAAGAGTGTCCAAGGGACATTCTGGGTTCTGACAGGTAAGTGTTGAGTTTGGTCATTTCTGAGGCTAAACCAGATGATAAGGCATATCCAAGAAAAGAATTTAAGAAACAAAACCTATATGGCTACAGAGAACTTCTTTGCTGGAAGTAAAATCCTGCAGTCCTTATACGTGTAAGCTCTGAATTCTTTGATAGGAGTAGACATAAAAGGGTTAGGAAAACTTAGCAAGGAGTTAGGCCACTTCAAAATAAGCTGCCTACTAGCTAGAGAGCTGAACATGTTTCATAGAGGAGAGTTGCAAGAGACCTGATTCTTCAGCCATAGAAAGGGAATTGTCACACTTTTCTGTTTGCATGAGCAATGCTGACCAAAGCTCATTCTTTACTGTGAGTTTTTATATTGCCATGTGGATACAGCAGGAGCACTGCTGAGGACACTACTGGAGGAGCACTCTCAGGGGCTTTGGTGGCAGAGAAACCTACTCCTAGCCAACTGCCCACTTCACTTCAGAGGCAGAATTTAAAAGACAGTATTATTAGTAATTTCTAAGGTTTGAAAGGAATACAGTACCAACATCCCACTCTTGCAGTTAGCAATTTTGCCCTCTTCCCCAGTAGTTATTTGTTTATACTGATTTGTTGTATTTTCCTTAGTTCAGTTGTGAGTTTTCTGGAGGTGGAAGTGCTTTGCTAAGGCTTTGTGCAGTGCATTGAAGCCAGGATTTTTTCATGATGCATCATACAGCTACTACTATAAACAACAGAAAAATATTAATTATCAGGTTTAGTATGGTCTCACAAATACAGGTCTTGTTGCGACTGTAAGCAAGTATGTCAAATACTTAATAGCTTTATGGGTCTGTATTATTCCAGGGATGTGTGTCACACCCATCAGTGGCCAGGATCCAATAAAAAGTGCTGAATTCAGTGTTATGGAGGAACTGAGTAAGAAAAAAATGCAGTCCTCTGAAGGCTTTATTTCAATGGTCCTTTCCAGTGAAAATTTTTTCATTGCCTGGAGGTCTTTTCCTCAGGCTGAGAAGTGGCCTAGTCAGAGCATCTTGAGTCCAGTTTCCTGCCAGCATCTGCCTGTGATTAAGAAACAGTGAAGTCAGCTTGAGTGATGGACAGATGCTTGCTCAAGAGAGCCCAGGAAACAGGGCAAAATGCTTGTGGAGCATGTTTCAATGTTAGCTTTTAGCTGGCAACATAATTTTATTCACATGCCTGTCTTGTCCCAGCACTGTGTTGCTGATGCTGTGAACAGTGCAGTGTCTGGATGATCATGGAGCTGTTTGGACAGTTGCAGGAGTTGAGTGGACTGATTTTTGACAGCTGTTCCCACTGTCCCTATGTCACTTATCTGAAATTATCTGACTCGCTTTACTTCCCCAATCAACAGCAGCAGTTCCTTTTGGATTCCTTTCTCTGCTATTTTAGTCAAGGCATTTCCAGTTGTCCGTAGAGGCAAAATGAAACAGAGATAAATCTTCAATGTTATCAGCCTCTCTTCTCCTAGGCCTGCTTGTTTTATTCACTTTTTAAACCATTTTTGCCTCTTTACAGCCCAGATGAATATCTTTATGATAAAACAAAGAATGTAATAAAACACTTGCTATTCCATAAGCTAAGGATGATACTAAGGAAGATGTTTGGGGAGAGAAAAAAAAAAAGAAGCAAATCTATTGAGGTGCTGTCAGCTTGAAGAGGTGAAAAAGTGCTGGCAGGTCCTTAGGAAGGCCTGCCTACTGCCTTAGGTGACAACACCAAGAAGCATTTCCTCCAAGAGAGGGGTCAGAGTGCCTTGCATAAATCAGCAATAATGTGGTGTTGTGGTCACTTCAAAGCAAGTTAGTGACTGCCAAAATGTGCTGTTGTGCATCAAGGAGCATAGTGTGGGAAAGGAGAATTTATGTACCTCACCTGGGAGCCATTTTACTGTGCTCTCATCTCTGTCCAAGAGTTACTGTGAATCAAGCTCCCCCTCCCTGAGTTCTCAGAAGGTGAAACTAAAAGCTGGAATGGTTTTACTGGAATAGGATATGATTTTAGGCCTCCTACGCATTTCACGGATGAGGCAAAAGAATGTGAGTATTATTTTATGTCTTAGCACAGAGGATATATCCATGCTTCTATAAGAGAGGATTTCCCGAAAGCTGATTTGGACTGTAGTAACGTCTAGCTGCAATTGCAGTGTTTTTTCACAGGAAAGCACTTTGACACAGCATTTTCCTTGGTTAGCAGAGCATTAACATGGCCAGTATGTTGTGCTGTGTCACACTAGAAAAAATATTAGTGGTCTATGACTGAAACAGAGCCACAGGGCCACTTAGAAGTGTAACAAAAGATTGAGAAGTCACTGAAGAAGAAAAATATGATGGGATGAGATCATATGTAATTAGAGAAAAGTGTGGATAGCAAAATGTAATCCAGCTGAGGCTTAAACAGCCCTGAGGGAGGTGATGGTTCAAATGGAAGCACATCCCAGATGTAGACTAGCAGACTGAACAGAGGAGCATCTCTAACCCTGAGAGACACAACAGTGACGGAGACAGACTTTCTCAGAACAGATGAAATGCACAGAGAAGGCTGAAGAGACACTGTCTCTTCCCTATAGCGAAGAGAAATTGGATTATCAAAGACACCTGGCTCACTCTCCTTGTTGAGTAGCCCTGCATCCACTGTCGGGCTCCTTCCATAGGTCCCAGCAGTCAGGCACAAGGCCAGTGCCTGAGCTGGACAGGCTGGATTTCCCTAACCCAAATCCCCAGGATTTCTGCATCTGTCAGACTGATGGGAAAGCAGAAATAGCTACCAGCATATCCCACACACTTCCTATTTCAAAATTGCATTCTGGCTACTTAACACATGTACTTCTTCTTTCACACAGCAAATGTGCACAACTGCTGCTGCAGGAGGTGCTGGCTGCTGATGGCCAAGATGTTTCCCTGTGTCAATCTTCCAGTTACTCCAGCCAGGAGATGGGGAAATCCACAAACAGCCCATCTGCTGGATCCTGATCGGGCCTTTGATGCTGGGTCCAGGACCTGTCTCCATGGCAGTCTTGTCTCAGCACTGTGCTGAGTGCTCACCAAAGGAACACCATGACATCATTCCCATATTTTCCCAGCAATTTCCCTTACATTTTCATCTTTCCAGACCTCCTTTCCACAGGGAAAATCTCCAGGCTATCCTACCCTATCTTTTCATCTCCAGGTTTCTGTGGACACCTCATTCACTCCTACCTTCAAGGGGTTCCCAGCTCCCACAGCCATGCCTTTTCTCCCTAGCATTTCCTCCCTCTTCTGGCATCTGTGTTTATCTGGAGCCTTCAGCAATCCTTCCTTCTCACCTTGCCTACCAAGAAGGTGCACCTTGGTCCCTGCAGCTTATTGCCTCATGCTGCTGTCTCCTCTGGGCACTCATCTCAGGCCCAAGTACTCTCCTGCTCTCTCTCCTCGTTCCACCTCCAGAGAAGCAACCCGAAGAACTCAGTTTTTCCAGCACATATCACATGATTTAGCCTTTGACTATTACTAAGAGCATTCACTTTCTTCAGGACTGAAATCCACACCCCTCTCTCCTGGGTACATTTTCACCACTCATCTTTTCTTCCAACTTGACCTGCCAGTGAAGCCTGAAACACATGTCAATGACTAAACCATTACTGTTTCCCAATGACCCGTGCTCACCTACATAGCTTCCCAGTCAAAGGAATTCAGAATTCAAGCTTAGAGGAAAAAACCTCTTTCTAATGCTGTAAGATGGAGCTCGCACTTTTATTCCCACTTCATGTTGATGACAGAGCACATGCTTTTGCCTGAGTGGAAAAACCTGACTGTAAATCCTCAGACTTCATAATCCAGGAGATCACAAGTGCTCTAGATTTACAAATGTTGTTTGCCATGCCTCATGAAAAAGTGGTACTTCTTTTGTCTTCAAAGCTGGGCTATGATCACAGGTGCCACAGTATCAGACTGTCCTTAGGGTGCTATTTGCCAAATCAATAAATCTGTCAGTGGTGTTAGTCTTTTCTATGCACTAGACCTTACCAGGAAAACAAATACTGAAACCATGCTGGTGCCTAAGGGCAGATTTCTCAAACAAGACCTACCATCCACATTTGACAGCAGGTGGCATAAAACCTACCTGCTGGTCCTGTCCCTTTACTGTGCTTCAGCTCATTTCATGCACTGCTCACGCAGGGGCAGAGGGCAGCTGGTATTTACTGTTTGCTGCTAACTTGTCCTGCCTGACCAAGGATGTGTGCAAAGCCCTGTCCAAAGAAAAGGTGGCTACAGAGGACTTCTCTTCAGAGTTCTGCCCAAGTCAGGGGAAGGAAGCAGATGGAAGTTGCTGACACTGAATCATTTCTGTTTCTACCCCAGTGAAATAAGAGATGACCAAGGAATTTCCTTATTTTTGCAAAAAAAAAAAAAAGCTTCCCCCTCCCTCCTCTCTGCTAAGCAGGCATCAGAATGAAGCAAGAAGGGGGAGTGTATCAACCCCCTGTATTTGTACTGTGACACGCAGTGATATGACATTTGACACCTGTGAGTCACAGAGTGAGAAAGAGGTCCCAGCGTCATGCAGAAAGTCAGGGCTGAGGATCCCACTCGAGTAAGACAGCAAGAGGCTCTGGTGTGGCGTATCACCCTCAGTGTGGAAGTTCATGCACTGGGGCTGCAGGAAATAGTGGAATTTATGCATCATCTTGAGCTTCTAGTTATGTGTGAGGGTTGTAAGCTGCTTGTAGAAACCCCAGGTGGCCAGTCTGGTATTTAATGGTCAGCTATGTGCCTGCAGGTAGGTATGTCCTTGTGCCTGGTTCTGGGCTTCTCAGCCATAGGCAACTCCACACTGAAAAATAAGACATCATGTAAATTTTATACCCTGTGCAGTGCTCTAAGACTGTGCCCTAAGCCAAGATGAGGGCCAAGAAAGGAGTGGTTTGTGTTTCAAATGTTGATCACAAAGATGTGCCTTGGCCTCCAAAGGGATTTGGCACAGTTCACAGGCAGGAAGAATGAGGAAAGCAGTGACTTGTATCTGTTCACCTCCCTTCCCACCAGTGTCAATCAATGAAGCAGAGACCTCAGCTTTCCTCTCAGTCATGAGAGCTGGAAGATTCTTCCTCAGCTGGACTCCAAAGGACACTATAGATGGTACAGGAGATGGGGCTGTTGCAGGTGACAGAAAGAGCCAAGTGTGTTGAGCCCAGTGAGAAGACAGAACAGGGAGCAGGTAGGAGTGAAAAGCAAACATGCAGAACAGCAGGAGCAAGTCTGTTGGGAGTTTTGTAAATGTGATGGGGCAACAGCCCGGTGCTGTTAAGCACAGATGGTTGCAGGTTTTTTCTGTTGTAAGCTCAACTTCATTCTCCCAACACAGACATCTTTCCTGTGCTTGCCTAACACACAACTGTGCTGCAGCAAATGATTTGTTTCCTGGGAGGGGGACACACTCCAGAATGGACCAGGAAACCACACTGCATGCTCCAGCTGGTCCAGTGACCGGCCTTGTGTGTTGGCCTAGAAATGTGTCTGTATTTTACACGTACAAAATGTCACGGGTGTAGCCACACAGCCAAGGAATGCAGTACACAGCCCTCAATCATTGGCTTTTCCTCTGAAAGCAATGGGAGAGGACATGCTGCAGTTATTAACTGTGGCCCAAATTCTCCCCACTGGCAGTACAAAATCCGTGCATGAGTGTATGTCACTCGCAGCTGCCTTACCCTCCATGCAAAGGCAGGAGCTCTCAGGGTGTCTTGCTTTACCACCCTTATTACCTGCACACTTACAGCTCCTTTCAGCTGACCAGAGCTGTGAATTGAGAACGGATTTGCAATAAAAAGCTTCCTTCCCCTCTCGCCCTGCATGCCTGTACAGGTATGTCTGCACACACCTGCTTTTACATGCATGCACACACAGAGCCACACGTGTAAAGGAGCAGGGCCCAGTGCAATACAATCAAGAAATGCCAATTTTAGCTTTGACTAAATTACATCTTGTCTCAAATCAGGCCACATCTGAGAAGCAAGAATGCTGTGTATTTATCACCCAGTAGTCAGTAATTTCCGCACTATCTAAACATGATGTGAAAGTCAGAATTATATTTTTAGTGATCTCCGGATAAAACAAGAAAAGAAAAAAAATTTACCCTCACCTAACCTTGGTTCTCTGCCTCCAGAGTACACAATTTCAAAGTCCTGAGTTAGTGGAAAGATCAAACTGAGGTCCCCAGCACAAACTGGCTGTAATTTTAATATTTTCCAATCTTCTGTTTGAGGAATTGTGTAAGCATGAGCTTTGTATGTAGGCCATCACATGCAAAACATGATGCATGTGGGTCTAGCATGTGGGTCAGATGCCTGAAGTTACACTGCAATAAATACTGCTAGTAAAATGCTCAAGTGTAGTTTCAGGGAATGGATCTCATCTAATATTAGCTTTACATTTAAAGGTGTAAATGGGGGTGGTTAGGGAGTTGGCTGGATGAAGAGGAAGGCAAATGAAGGCTTTCACAGAGGAGATGAGAGAAGCATCAGTGGTGAACTGAAGAGCTGTGTATTCCCAAGCAGCAGCTCTGATCATGATTTTCATTTCACTCCACCGCAGAAACTTCTGAAGGTGACTTGCTCCGCATGCAAGGTAAGAGAGACTGCAGGCGAGTCAAACAGCTTAAATGTCTCCGAATCTGTGATTCTATGCCCCTATATCGTCACACAACGCTATATAATGTAGTATAAAATTTACAAAACCGAGTCCAGTCTCAAAAAGCTCCGACCCGGACGGGACAAGTGCCACTAGAGGGGGCTGGCTGCACACGGCTGCGGTGGGTTCCTGCGCCGCGGGACCGGCCCAGGGACGGCGGGGACAGACAGACAAACGAGGCTCCGCAAACACGCCTCGCTGTAGCTGAAGCCACACAAACTGCAAATCCTGCCCGGAACCAGACTGTTGACCTCAGCAGTGCTGTACTGCTGGGTTCGTGCTGCTCTCTGTTCCTAAGGTGGGTCTGCAGAGCCACTCCAAGCTGGAGTGGAGCGAAGGCTCATCCCGAGGAAGCGGTGCCCACAGCGGCTGCCGGACACAGCCGCACCATGTGCTCACATCCAGCTTGGCACCTTCTCGTTTCTGCAAGCTTGCCCACTTCTATTCCTCTAGTCCCTTAACTCCTTGTATTATTCACGTTTTGTGACAGACGCACTGAGTGCCGGCTCTGTCTGCTGCTGCCACGTTAGCAATGCAGAGTACATCCCTGCCCCTGGAGCCTGGCACAGAGGCAGGGAGTCTGGGCCAGAAATCCTGAATGCATTTGGAGCTCTTTCAGTCTGGAGACACTTCCTATTAATTAATCATGGAAAGCTTTGCAGCCATTCCTAAAATAAAGGAAGAAACATTTTAAAGTTATCCCTAGAGCAGCTCAGTGTTAGTGAATGTTTTTTTTTTCCTTTGGAAGACACAGAGCTACTGTTCCTTAAAGGCATTATCTGCTCAGGCAGGATCTGACACGTGGTGGTTCCTTCCTGCTCCTGGCACAGCCCAAACTCTCGCTTAGTAGCCAGAGTGAAGCAGTGCTGCACTTGAGATACTCTTACTACTACTACTACTACTACTTCTACTACTACAGTAGCATGGAAGACAATGTCACTGCAGCTCACAGCTCCATCTCTGCCAGCCAGCTCCAAGCACAGAAGGTCACACATGCCTGTGTATATCTATGCGTGCATGCCCCTTTGCAGAAGCACCTGCTGTACTCTGTGCTCTGTACTGTACTCTGCAGTGCAGAGTTAATTTTACTCACCATGAGCAGCCAGGTGAGACAAAGCCAAAGGTTGCTGTTAATTTTACTGGGCATCTTTCTAGTTTCTGGATTATTTTGAATTTCAGCCACGGGTTCCTCAGCATGCACAAATCTTCTGGAAACAACTTTAAAGGAAAAGAAAATTCTCTCTTATTTCTGCACCATGGAGCTTTTCCTTTCCTGTGCCTCTCAAAATAATGGAGTGGTTGTTCAGACTACCTGTTCCATGGTAGGCATTGAAACTTGAAGTTTTAACACTTAGCCAATGGAAATCTTCTTGCAAATGACACATTTCCCTGTGTTTGAATAATCCTTATTATAATTTGGAAAACTCCTTCAGATTGTCTCTCTTCTCTGCAATGCCCATGAGTTCTATTAAAACTCTGAATTCCCTCTTGCAGTTCTCTTTTTGCTACATCATTTTCTGCTTCTGCATTTAAATGTCTCTAGTTTCACTCCCAGTCCCCACTGCTGTCTATCCCTATTTCTGGCAGCATGTAGCTGGGTACTTGTAACTGAGGTTAATGACTCCAGTGAAAATTCCAGCAGAAACAAGAAGTTCAGTTTTTACTATAATTAGTACAGCAAGTGGAGAAGAGTCACAAAGTTACTTCCATCCTTCAGCTCCACAGCAACAAGATTTTGGGTGTGTTAACAGAGTGAAACCTCACTGCATCCTTGGCTTGGCCTTTGTCCACAGGCACCTAAATTCTCCTTGCAGCTCCTCAATGCACTTGAAGACTCCCTGCTGCACACACAGGTGGGTTACTGTTCTGTGGGAACCACACAAGGACAACATTGAGTTCACTCGAGATTGAGGAGGAGGAGGAGGGGAGAAGGGGAACTGTGTCTGCGCAGCTGAGCAGAGGTTGGAGCACTCATCCGGAAGTGAAAAGCATTCCTTCTTTGGCTGAGGTGGTTTTACTCCTGGTGACCGTAGTGGAGCAGAGCTCACCAGCCACAGGTCAGTGAGAATGAAGTGATATATGCTGGAAAGCAGAAAGGGTGGTAGGGAGAGAAATGGGGGCTACTACGGCTACAGAGGCGTGCAAGATTCGTGGGGCCGGAGAGAGAGGTCAGCAGAAGGCACCTACCTTTTTTGCCCAATTCTTATACAAGCAGGAGGCCCATGTGTAGAGTTCTGCCCTTGATGTTACTGATGCAATTTATCCAGCAACCATTTTGGGACAAATACTGTGTTCCCATCACTGGGAGAGAGGATTACATCTGTGCATAGGAGTGCTTGCATACAAAGAAGACCTGTGTCACCAGTTTTTCATCTCTCCTTTAGTATTTTCCTCTTTGGTCTTGGAGTCCTGCCTGCATTTATAATGCTGTGTATCCAGCATCTGTGAAAAGTAATTTCCAAACTTTCCAGCCTCAAGTCGAACAATATTGACTGTTAAGGCAATTTCCATTATTGACAATCAAGACACATAACAAAACCAAGGCACTTCCAGCTGAAGGTTATGAAAACACCACGTTTGGGCAAGTCCCATAGGGCCATACTGGGAAACCCCTTTCTCTGTTTAGTCCAAGTTGTAACTGCAGGTTTTCCACGGTCAGGGAAGACTCAGGCATTGGATTCAGTGCATCAGGGCCCAAAGTCTGTTACAGACCTATGGTGAAAAAATGCTGGATTTTGTAATTTAACCAAAGGTATTAAAATCTGTCTTAATAATAATTTCTTAATAATAATGTCTTGTTAAGTGCATTGTAATAAAATCAGAGGGGTTTGATCTTTCAAAATTAAAAAAGCACTTGAGTTTCACTATGTGTGTTGTATCACTGGTACAGATACCATGTGGGAAACAACGGGAAAAACCAACTAAGCCTTTACTGAGCAGTACAGTGGTTAAGGGGTAGCAGATCAGAAGCTGGAGCTCTGATCCCTGTTCTGTTGCAGGCTATCTTCATCATCAAGGCACTTAGGCAAAGTGCTTTTGTTTGTTTGAGGTCTTAGAGTGTAGAAAAACATCAGACATTTCAGATTTGGGGACTGCAACTCATGAAAAATTCAGGTTTTCTTCCTATAATAAACAAAATGTATTTATAAGAAATGCCAAGATTTATTTGCAAGACCTTCTATAGCTTGCAAAAATGTTGCAGTTTTGACAAATAGGTCCTATATGTAATTTGTGGTCCAGGAATAAAGTCATCATTTTATTTTGGTTTGGTTTTGTATTGTTGTTGGTTTGGGTTTTTTTTGTTTGTTTTTGTTGGCTTTTTTTTTGACAAGCCTTATGATGTAAAATGACATAGTGCTAGCAGAAAAAAATCTGATCCCTCTCCAAGTATCACTGGAGGAAACACAGGATCAGCATACAACTTCATTGATTTTACATAGGGCTGAGTCTGCCTTTCATTTTTATTCAACTATATATACATTGATACAAAACAGACCTTTCAGAGCTGAAAACACTGGTACCATCACTGCTCCTGCCGAGTCCCAGGTTGTACAACAGAATAAAATAACATGAGATCTTGTATTTTTAAACTATTTTATCACATTCACAGTTTCTCTGCTGCAATCCAGATCACTTTTCACAAGGTACAAGAGACAAGACTCACTCTGAGACATGAGGTTTCTGTAGTATGATGATGAGCAAGAGTGGAAACAGAAGGGAAGTCTTCCAAATCTAAGCATCTTCCTGTAATGATGAGCCAAAGTCCTCTGCAGTACCAAGGACCATTGCAGCAATCACAGACAGTAAAACTCTGCTGGAGAAGAAACTGGGTCAAAAACTTTGCAGCATCCTTCTAAAATTATGTGCACATACCCACAGCAGCTCAACCTCCTCACTCACAAATGCAGATTAAAGAAATTATCTGGCCTCAAAATGGATGTGGTCCATCACTAGAGAAGGTTCTTAAACTTTCCAGCTCCACTTCAGCATAGGCCCACACCACTGCAGAGGAGTAATTACTCTGGCCTTAATGCACGGTCTGCATGGCTCCCGTGGGGAAGGAGGCAGGCGTGTCAAAAATAGAAAGATGTGCTGTACAATGGAGTCAGGTGGAGAGAAAGGGGAGAAAATGATTCTGCAATTCCCAGAAATGGAGCTGACATAATTTTGTCTCAGCTGTGAGCTTCAGGTCCATCCCCCTTCTGAGCAGACTGCTTGACACATGGCCACAACGTGAAGCTGTAAACGCACATTTGTCTGGAGAATAGGTGGCAGTGTAAAATCCTAGGAAACCTCAGATACGAGGAAATATTTGCATGCCTGATAAATCTCCCTTGAAAGTGGTTTCACATTCATTCAGTTACACTTGATATCTGGATTTGAGCAAACCATGACATACCCCATATTACGTAATGGCCGCCTCTGATCAACATTATTTCATGTGAAAGAATGGACTACTTATGAACTTCCACTCTCCTATTGTACAATTACTGATTGGGCATCATCTCTGCATATTTCTTGTTCACAATACTCCTTAGGGGAGGCAAGAAAATGGAACATATTTCTGTATTACTCATGCAATATTTTTTTCATTTTCTCTCTTTAATGTCTAGGCATTTTTCCTTTGGGTTCTTTCTGGAGAAGCAAATGGCAGCCACATGAGCAAGCATCACAGGCTATTTCTGTATATTATTATTTCAGAACCAGGGGTGTATGAAGTTATTTTTTGTTTGGAGGAATTTTAGTGGAAGATTCAAAATCCCAGGTAGCAAAGCAGAGAGCTGGTTCACTTCAGTGTTCAAACGCTTGATTTTTAAGTAACTTGAGGAATCAGTAGGCATTTATAGGCTCTTCACACCATATCCAATCTTGACCATATTTTTGTTGTCCTAATTCCTATTAGGTGAATTAATAAACCAAGCTGGCATGTACATAAAAAATCCTATGTGTTTCTCATAGTGCACTTTACATTCTAGACACAATTGTATGTACAGTATTGTCTAATGATAGTTTAATTACCTGGGTGATCTGGAAAAACAGGAATGTGAGCATCTGAATGTATTAGACATATATATACAGACAACATCAACATTAAGGTCAGCAAAGAAAAAGTCTTGTATGAAGATTTTTTTTCCTTATTTTTTCCCTGTTTTTTTCCAGGTTCTATGGGGTGGGTCCCCATTTTAATTTTTATCTTACCAACACTTCACATTGCTTAAAAACAACCATACATGGTTTAGAAATACATCTTCTCTTTCCTTATCATATAAATCAGGAGTAGGTGAACACATATGGTCATTTGAGGGAATGATCATATTTTGCACAGGAATATTCAACTTACAGCTGTCATCAAGATTCTTGCAAATAGTGGCTGGGTTTACACTACCCACAGCTGTTTCTGGTATGCAATTATCATCTACTGTTTTTGTTTCAGTGAGGCTTTCCCATAGGACAGGAGTGAGAAGATGGAGAGGGGGCAGTGAATCTTCTGAATGTATTCAGTGGCGTAATTAATATCCAAATATGGTCCAGAGCATTATGATGTACAGATCTGTTTTCATTTTCTGTTGTTTAGGTACCTGAGGTTCTTGATGTTATTAGGAATAAAGTTAATATCATCATGGGCAACATCCAAATGCTAGAGATCTTTTAATAAAAACAACCTACAAAGAAATAAAATAGATGAATTAGAAGTTAAAATTAGAAATGACAGAGAATCATGGAGTCAGAAAAATATAGGCAGAAGGGGACCTCTGGAAGTCATCTAGTCCTGCTCTGCTCTACAAAAGGAGAAATGAAACCTTTCAAAAGAGAGGTCTGACTGCTAGAAGTACCTTAATTTAAGTCACTTATCTGACATTTTGTGGTCTTATATAATTGGCTGTATACACATGATGAGTCACAAAAGTAGGGAGAGTGAGGATCACATTTTTTAAAAGTTTGGGAAAATACTGGATTATTTCTTTAGGTCAAGAGTCCTGTGCTCCTGAGGGAGATTTCTGAATGTCTAAACTGGTGCAGATCTGACTAGGGTTTGGACCCTTCCAGCCTGCCTCTACAGCTCTGTTGTCCGAAGACAGTCTTTGCCTAGGCAAAAGCTTTATATCTAAGTCTATAACTAAACTGTAAACTTTCAGCTTTACATCCCTTCAGTGAAGTTATGGAAAACAAGCAGCACGTACCTGTATAGGAAAGAAGAGTAAGTTACTGAATAACAGATTAAAGCAGGCAAAGGTAACCATTAAAAGGGTCAAGTCTGGAAGGTGAAACAAAAAGGAGGCCCAAAAGAGACATACAAATTGAATCAGCTTCACAAAGTAACACTCTCCCATGTTGTCCAGCTGTGCTAGACTTCCCTCTGTAACTTTCCTAAGGCATACTGGATATATTCACTCAAAAAGCCTAGTCAGCTTCTGGACTATACGCATCCTCTAAAGAGGATCCAAACCATTCAAACATGCAATCCAAAACACCTCCAGAACTCAGGCAGAGAAACTCTTCTGTAGCTTGTTGCTCTTTTATCAAATTATTTCTTTCATTTCTAACCTAGGAAGTTTTATACAAACTCTGACAGGAGAACACCAATTCTGCAGTCTTCTTATTATTGTTACAGACACTATCTCAAACTACATAGATCCTGAGATAATATCTATCTATTGCCTTATATAATTTCAAGATTTTATATATACACTTTAGTATATATAATCTGCCATCCAGTTCCATATAAACCAGAACTTAATCATTTTCACAACAGATACAGAGTAAAGTGTATCTATGCAATAGATACCTATTAATACCTGTAGTATTCTCAAATATGAATCTAAGGGTTCCAATAAATGTGATAAAACCTAAGGGTTATAATAAATACATAGGTAATGTAAGTAATGAAGATTACTATAATGAAAGTAAAGAATGTAAGTAATGAAGATTACTATAATGAAAGACAATTTATATACTGCATTGGAGTTCAGAATTTTCTTAGATTCTTGGCATTTGCTTTGCAAGGAAAATAATGCTTCAGTGCTGAAGATTTTCCAGGGTAGTAACAGACAGTAACAGATAACTATAGTCAGAGTAAGAAAGCATTGTCTGTATTTAATTAAAATTAAAAACCCAAATGAAAATCCTTTTTTGTGTAAACAAAAATCTACAACGTGATTGTAAAGATGAAAACCATTTCCAGCAAAAATGAAAATCCAATTCAGACATTCTCACAGGTAGCTGTGAAACATTGAAGATGTAGTATGAACAAGACAGTCTGAGGAAAAATTGATATCTAGGTCCCTAGTGGAAGCATTGTGTTGCTTCTTGTAGCAGAAAATTGCTTTTAGCCTTTAGGGTATATTCCTTAAAGATGCATCGCTCATGTTGTTGTGTTCAAGAGTCAACGGCAGCTTTTATTTAAAGTATCTTTTGGAATTGTAACCTCATTGACAGAAAAGTGATCTTGTACTTCTAACCCTACCACTGCATGAAAATGAAGTGCTTAGAATGATTTAAAAGTGAAAATTAGTGATTTAAAACTTAGTATTAGAATAGCTGTGGGGATAATTGATTTACATGGGGTTTTTTTCTGTAGTACCCTTGCATAAAATTTTCCATTGTTTGTTTCTTCTTTCTTTTGTCTCACCCCCTTTTGCCATTTTCTCTGCAGCTTTAATTTTCATGGCACTTGCCCAGCACTGCACATATTGTGAAATTTTAATTCAACCCAAGTTACATCAGCACCATTCAAAGTAGTTGGTTTGGTATTTTGCTTCCTGAGTAGACAGGAATGCTTGCAGCTATGCCTGGCAAATACCAACATCCAGGATTGTTATTCTTATGAACTAGATCTGGGAAGAATCTATCATCATTTTGCTCCATTGGGAAACTTGCTTTGAAGGGAATCAAACCTCTTGTTAATTCATGCAAACCTGTAGTTTTGCACTGCAAGTGTATTTGCCCATGGATATTATCTTGCTAAGGAGATAGTCTTATCTCTGTTGGAAGCATATAAGCCAAGAACAAATGTGGTCAAACAGGCTGTGCATTGCCAGGCTCCAGCTGGGTCTGAAGAAGTGGTCCTTTGAGTTGGATTTGCACTTTACCATGGGAAATCTGATGAACGGTCTGGGTTGTATCTTTACATTGGATTTTGAAGGGACTACATGCTCATTGCTGAGGGAAGTGTCTGTTTGCCTGACTGACCCTTGAGCACTGCCAGATCCCTCTTTTCCATTTTCATTATTGGTACTCTTTACTTCTCTAGTTGTATATTTGTCCAAAAAGCATTCCTGCTGAAGACAACAGAAGAAAAGACGTTTATAATGAGGGATCCTCTGGCATCCTTTGTGATGGAAAGATCATGTAACAAATTCTCCATGCCCTATATGCATATTTCTTGTTCAGAGAAAATGCACCAGCAATTAAGACCAAGCACCTCAGTGTTGGCAATTACAAAATATGTTAGTCTTTTTTTCAACAAAAGTGTAGTTCTCCTACACACTGTTCTGAATGATGTGTTGAATCCAGTAGAACAGTTGTCTCAGCAGGACAGAAAGGAAAGGTTTTCAGAGGTACCTTGTGAGTTTAATGAAGAATGAATGAACAGTGTTTGTTCTCACGTGTGTGAAATATGGCCACTTGTATCACTGACAAGTCCCTGTTCAGGGATTCTGAATCCATTTGCAAGGTGCCATGTGCCAGTACAATGAGATCTTTCACCTGAGAAGTAGATGGGGCTCCTTTGGTGAGTGTTCCCTCCCCTTATGCTCCACAGTGTTCCGTATATCAGCTAAACCTCATACAGTGTTTCATGTATTACCTAATCCTACTGAATGGGAAAGGCAAATCAGGCAAATACCATATGAAAAAAAGCACCATGGAAGGGACGTGTTTAAAGTGTGACAGCAAAAGTGAGGTCAGTCGTGGTCAAGGAACAGGAAATTGTGATAGGAACAAAGGAATAATCTTCTAGAAATTGTCTCAACAGTGACTGTAGGATGGGACACTTCACAGAACTTCAGTCACAGGCAGCTTCATGGAATTTCTTGTGCTTTTTATAGGTGCTGTTTGCATGACTGTGGTCAAGAAGTGGATGATGCCTTAAATTGTCAGACATGCTTTAAAGCTTTGATGAAGCTGGTTGAGACAAACTTGAGCTGAGCCCCTTGCTTACCTAGAGCCTGGCTCAAGCAAGGGCTCACAATGAAACAATGCCTGGAGTGACCTCTGACAGAGGGCCCACAGCCTTTACAGCTGCCTCAGCAGGTGGAGGATGATTGAAGTGCTCTTTCTACCTCTGGTGGCAACTGTAAAAGTAACAAACACCCTCATTAAGCCCTATTTGCATATAAACTTTTGCTTCCATAAGAATGCAAATGAAGAGAAAAGTGACCATCCATGCCTTATATTTGTGACCACAGTCACCAAAACCCCACCTATAACATATGATTCTTCCACCTCATTGGGAAGGGCCAAAAGTTACAGTATAGGCATGGGGGGTTCCAGGACCAGAAAAAAAAAGTTGGAGAATTGGTCAAGACTGTGTCTCTCCTCTGCCCCTGAAGGGATGCTTAGGTGAGCTTTGCAGCTTCAACTACACTGGAGTGGATATATTATATAGATATAATATATGTAAGTCACTGATAGATCTGTTCCTGAACCTTCAGTAACAACATCCACTAACAGTCTGTGGTTAGTGCATTTATCACCGACAATTCTGAACCTGCTTTCCTGTTGCTCCAATAAACTGCACTGGTTTTGAACCTGGATTGTACACATTCTTACTGAATTTGATGAGGCTGATAGTGTCAAATTGTAGTGTCAAATTGAGGCTGTAAACAGAAATTAAACCCAGCCACACCCAGCCCTTCTGATCTCTGAGGATCAGCTGGAGTGCAAGGGGCTTCATTTTCTGCCAAATTTCTATATTCTTAATGCAACAGTTGGCAGTAAGCCCTAGTGTCCCACACCATTGTGGGGGTTGCTTGACCCTGGCTGGATGCCAGGTACCCACCAAAGCCACTTTGTCATTCCTCTCAGCTGGGCAGGGGGAGAAAATATAACAAAAGGCTTGTGGGTCAAGGTAAAGACAGGGAGACATGGCTCATCAGTTACCATCATGGGCAAACTTGACTTGGGGAAATGAACTGAATTTGTTACCAGTTGAACCAGGGCAGAGTAATAAGAAAAAACTCAAAATCTTAAAGCATCTTCTCCCTATCCCTCCTTTCTTCCTGGGCTTAACTTCACTCCTGATTTTTCTACCTTCTTCCCCTCAGTGGTACAGGAGGACAGGGAATGGGGGCTGTGGTCAGGAGCTACCACAATTACTGAAGGGCTTGGCCTTGGCCAGCAGTGGGTCCATCCTGGAGCTGGCTGGCATTGGATCTGTCAGACATGGGGGAAGCTTCTGGCAGTTCCTCGTGAAAGACACCCTATATCCCCCCTCACTACCAAAACTGGGCAAAGGAAACCAAATAAAAACAGTGTCCAAGGTTCATTTCATACATCTCACACTGGAACTGGGCTCAGGGGTTTGTCACCAGGGCTATCTCCAAAGACCTCATTGTAGAGGACCATTGGGTCCTGAGCTACTCCCTGGTTTCTGAACAGCACTGCAGACAGCAGTCATTTAGTTGTGAACATTTTTATCAACAGAGAAATACTTAGTAAATTATCCTTCACTCAGTCTCTTTAGCTCCACTGTATTGATGCTCTTTTCCCTTAACAAGGGAGGCTCACTTCTTGGGACCTGCTGAGGGAGAAGTCACTCTTTATATCTCTCTGCTACTGCTCAGCTCTCAAAGAAAGCTGGGACCATTGGCTTATCCCCCTGACTTTCCTGCCCTCAGCCACAGTGTCTGACAGCTTCCAGCTCTCAGGTGGGCACAGTCCACCCTCCATAACATTTCTGATGCCTTTTTAATCAACAACTTAATTTTGCTACAGCCCCAATTTCTATGCTCCCCTGTGAGGGAAAAGATAGTGACAACACAAAATATTGTCTTTTTTCCAGCCCAGGGCTTCTGCTCTTCAGTCTCAGTTTCACACTTCGTGAAGCACAAAACAATTCCATCCACCAAGATGATGGAAGTAGCATTGCTGAAGAGTTGCTTGCTGATAAATGGGCATGCTGCTGTATAAATATCTTTCAAGTGTGATAGTTCCATTTGGAGGAATAATCCTTGAACAAACTTTACTGCGAGCTCCTAGATTCCTGCCATGTTTACTATATAAATACACAATCTCTAAATAGCATTCATCAGTAATATGTACTACTAGAATGAGAGCCAGCACAGCAGAACTTTAAGTTTGGATAAAAGGTTTTTCTATAATTTTTGAAATGGCTTAAATAATTGAATCACAGCTCTAGTAGTGAGCCAGAAATATTTACATCTGTTTGGGCAGCACCAGACTGGAACTGTATTGTACCTAAACAGATTTTACCAGACTTTCAAAATAATATTCAGCAGGGCTTAATAATATCAAGGGATATTATATTATCTGACTTTTCAACCTTACTTTTTAAACTGAGTTTTCTTTACTATTTTTCATAGTGTTAGAAAGGTATTACTTTTAATATATTACTGTCACTCCTTTTAATTTAATACTACATAATGAGGATAAGTACAGTATGACAGTATTCTAACAAAATGAATATTCAAATTACTTACCATTTCTCTCAAACATCATAAAAATCCTTTTGATGTATTTTCTTTCTCTTTGCCTGCTTCATTGTCTCTGTGAAGATTGAGGAGTTTTAGCTATTTAGATACTCCTACAGAATTACAGAATATGGGTGGAAAAAACCTCAAACTTGATTTGGTCTCTTTATGTCAGTCATAGGGACAGCATTGTTTTTCCATGCTACAACTTTATTCTACTGTGCTGATCTGCAAAAAAATACATTGTAAAATTTCTGCATTCTATTTTTTTTACAGTGCCTCCTGGGGCCTGAGGTTGTTGATAGAAGTCAGTGAACCTGCATAGATGCCAGGGTTCTTCTCTACAGATCTGTTTTCAGGAGTGGTGCCTAGTTTCCATCTCATTTATATATTACTTAGGTTAAAAATGCTATAATTAGAGATAATGTTATTGTTTTTCACATTTATTTTTAAAGGTTAGTCCTTAAATATTTAATCAAAAGCTACTTTATATAATCTGGAAAGAGCTTTTAATTCACGTATATAAGAAGCACACAAAATGCCTGGTTATTTCTAAAGCATACTGCACAGCAAGTTCTTTGTTTTAATTAGAAATCCCTAATGTCTGTAAATAATATAAGCCAAGATATTTCTTTTCACATGATTGTATATTCTGGGAAGAGCATGGCCATCCCTCAATTTTTTTTTTCCATTTTATCTGAATCCAAGCTGTATCTCACTTCCCCTGCGGTCTGACTCTATGTGGTCCAATTTTATTTTTCTTGACGCCATCGGTTTTTCATGCTGTCTCATATTTTCTGATGAGCTAAGGGGAATGCCTCTCTTATCCAATGAGTAGCATTCAAATCTGATAGGTGGAAGGCTCAGCTTCCAGGACCTGCCAAGAGGACTCTTCCCCAGTTCACATGAAGAGCATCCCAAAGAGATGCAGGTCATATGGGTCATACTGCAGTCTCATTCACACTGCTTTGATAGATAGCCAGATAGATCTGGCTGCTCAACCATCTCCCGCTTAGCCTTTGTTCCTGACAGATAAATGAAGATATTTCAAAAATCAGAACAAATCTCACAACGCAAAACAAAAGAAATAATCACCTCTAGTTTAAGGTGCTGAGCTATGAATGCTCAGATAAAGCAGGTGATAAAAGATGAGAAGTGGTCAAAAAGGGCATTTGTTCTCTTAGTGGCAGATTTAACAGTTTTTCTAGTTATCATTAGTGTTTCAGGAAATAAATCAGTGACACTAATTAAAAAAAAATTAAAAAAACCAAATCCAAACCTGTTCTATTAACTCCAAATGCTTGCATTAAAGAATGTTATTCAGCACTTAGGGTGATCCTGTGCAGGGCCATGAGTTGGACTTTGATGATCCATGTGTGTCCCTTCCAACTCAGAATATTCTATAATTCTATTATTTATAATTCTATAGTTCTGTGACCTCTGTCACAAAAGGTGAGGCAATTAGAGTTTTTAATCTCTGAGCCAAAGGAGGAACAGTAAAATAGAGAAATACCACATGCCAGCCATTGTGAAAGCTCCCAAAACCAGTTTTCTGCTGGATAAACAGATTTTATAAGAGCAACTATTAACCCTGGGAAAAGGCCAAATCTGCCAGTAGTAATTTTATGCTTCTTTCTAGTTTCCTATTACTTTATGAATGCATACAATGACACTAATTTCAATCAAAGAATCTCTGATTTGGTTTCAGAAATCTTTTTATTAGTAGCCAATTTTAGCAAATCTCTGAGTCACTGTAATTTTCAAGATAATCTATATCCTAAATTGCAGAATGTGTTGGTTATATTTTTTTCCCCTGTAGGGCTAAAAACATTTTAGACATCGTATAATATAAAGACTCAGTACTAAAGAACTGGAAATCAGAAGGAAAACACAGAAGAGAGAGCACTGATGAAGGTGACTTTGAAGAGAAACTGAAAGTGCCATCAGGAAGCTAATGGCTTACAGAAAGATTTACAAAGATTAAGAAAACTGTCACATACACCTAGAAGCAAGGACACCTCTAAATATTTTTTCCCAGTAATTTGATTTGAAAATAGATAAACTTGAGACTTCAGAGGCATTTTGCACGTGGACAAGATGAATTTAAATCAAATGCAGCATTATATAAAACTGTGATGGAAATAAAAACAAATCCTGTGATGAAAAGAAAAAAGACAGTCCCAAAGCAAATAATGAGTTCAGACTTGACACTTAGCTATTGGGCTTGAATGGCACTTAAACAAGGAGCAGGAGAAAGGAAGAAATGGGGAAGTTTAAAAAGGAAGTCTGTAGTTCAATTATAGCCCTGCTGAGTTTGAATAAATGGACAAAAATTGCAACAAGATGAGATACCATGACACAAAAATCGTTCCTAATGTTAACCAGAGGCTGGGGACAGTACCCTTGCAATAGACTGGAGGCACAGGAGGAAGAATATAAAATATTAAAAAACAAAACCCAAACCAACCAACACCAAACAACCCAATAATAACAATAACTCTCCTCCCTCCCTCCCTCTCTAAGTGCAAGACCTCTTAGAGAACCAAAGAAGTTGAATTTGAGGAACAGGAACAAAACACTCTATAATTATGTTTGTACTTGATACAGCTTAGCATTCTAGTTTTTCCTCTTCAGGATAACATTTCTGGCACCTGCCACATGGATATGGCACAGGGAGCAATTCATCTGGGAAGATAGCTCAGGAGGTCTCTAGTCCAAGCTTCTGCTCACAGCAGGGTTGGACTATAAGCTCTGAGCAGATTACTGAGATCTGTAAGCAAGGATGGAGACCACACAACCTTCTGGGCAACCTCTGGGCCTCCTTCCAACACTGATAAAAACCAAGGCATAGAGTGCACACCCAAGTAGGGCACACATCTAAAGATAAGTGAGCCTGTTTTCTCTCATTTATAGGTAACCTCTATTGAAACTGGCTGACAGATCAAGGATGGTGAGAAATGGTTGCAGAATTGGTTAAGTTATCAATGCCCTGAGGAGCACTACTTGCAAAATTCCAGGAGGAAGAACAGATTGGTAAAGAAATGAGGGCTTAGTATGGAAGTGGAGTGGAAGAATTCCTGAAGTGAATGTACACAGTACAGATCAGAGGCAGAGAAGGGGGTGAAAACACAAGAGGAAATCTGAAGTTACAGAGATTGATGACAAGAAACCAGGAGACTCCGCGGGGGGAGTGGAGGAAATGCACTGTAGAGAAGAAACCTTAGTGCTTCTGGCAGGGAAGAAAAGTAGCAGTGTTCAAGCTACTGGAGACAGAAAGGATAAAAGCATGTCAGAGGGAGAGGGAAGATGATTTTCTCATGAGATAAAACTGACCATTATATCTGGTGAGATTTTAAGTAAAAATAAAAATGAAATCAGAAGAGAATCACAGAATATCCTGAGTTGGAAGGGGCCCACAGCCTTGGTGCCACACACACATGTCTGTAGTTACTGCCATAGGTGCGATTTAGTTCAAGGCACCAGGCAGCTGAGCCACCAAGACTCATCAGTGCTGCAGATGGGAGAACAGAAAACTCATAGTAGGGAAACTGAGCGTGGTGAAGGATGCAGGAGCAAAGGAAAGATGTGTCTGTCATGAACCCTACCAGGTTGCTCCTACTCTGGGAGGAGAGCAAAGTCAGGGTCTGAAGGAGGGGAAAAACAATTCCCACCAAATATGTGGATCAAAAGAAACCTGGATACAGCTGAACTCTACTCTAACCATGCACAAGCACCAGGAACTTTCTGCTGCACAGTATCAAAACCGGGCTAACACTGATGAGGAGAAAGCACCCGTCCTGTGTACCAGCTTAGAGCAGAGCCCCTTACAGAGGTACCCTTTAGCGGCGCATTTCACCGAGCAATGCAGTGACTGCCCAGTGTCACACACCAGGCTGGCCTTGGGGACGAGCCCCGTGCAGGGGCGTGTCCGGGGCGTGTCCACAGGGGCTGGGCGGGGCACGGGCGGCGGCGCCGGTGGGAGCGGGCGGAGGGGCTGCGGCTGCGGGAGCGCGCCCGCCCCCCGGCCCGGCATCGCCTGTTGCTGCGCCGCTCCTCGCTGGTAACTATCCTCTGTAATTGTGGTTCTGGATGGACGAGGTGGTGATGGTGGTCCTTATTAGTATTGTTATTTTTATAATTGCTATTATTGTTATTATTTCCCCCTCGGTGCTCACGAAGAAAAGATTAAAGTTGCTATGAAGCAGACTCCTCCGGGAGCAGTTACCGCTCTTTCGGGGGGAGCGGGCGGGGGGGCGCGGTAGGGACCGGGAAGCTGTGCGGGCATCCCGGGATGACGCTGCCGGCGGCGGGGAGCGGTGCGGGCATCCCGGGATGACGCTGCCGGCTGCGGGGAGCGGTGCGGGCGTCCCGGGATGACCCTGCCGGCTGCGGGGAGCGGTGCGGGCATCCCGGGATGACGCTGCCGGCGGCGGGGAGCGATGCGGGAGTCCCGGGATGACGCTGCCGGCGGCGGGGAGCGGTGCGGGAGTCCCGGGATGACGCTGCCGGCGGCGGGGAGCGGTGCGGGAGTCCCGGGATGACCCTGCCGGCTGCGGGGAGCGGTGCGGGAGTCCCGGGATGACGCTGCCGGCGGCGGGGAGCGGTGCGGGCGTCCCGGGATGACGCTGCCGGCGGCGGGGAGCGGTGCGGGGATGCCGGCGGGGCCCGGCCGGGGCCGCACGGGGTGCGGGGGAGCTGAGGCGGCGGGCGCGGTGCGGAGCCGTGCCCGGGGAGCGGGGGAAGCGGGGCTCTGCTCTCGGTGTCACGCTGTGCCCCAGCACAGCAGTGCTGCTGACTGTGCTGGATGGGATAGCAGGTGTAAAGCTGGTGCTTCTTCATGCGAACCAGGTCGAGCTGAGCCAAACCTTTTCAAATTAATCTCGGCTATATAATTACTTTGAGAAATAGGCCCAGCACCACAGTCCTGATTCGAGCAAGATTTGATGCAGTGTGATAGAAATTTTAGCTGGGTACCAAGTCTTTTGAGAGCAACTGACAAATGAGGGATAGGGCAAAGAGAGAGACAGGAGTGGGCAGGGGTGAGGGTGGGCTGCTGAAGTGGAGGCAGTTTAGCATCTCTGATAACTGAAAATGTTCTCTTGAGGTTGTATTTAGGGACTGATGAGTAGTGAACTGAACACAGTCTGCATCTGTGTTCTGTGAACACTGATCACCCACCGCAGTTTTCTCTGTCAAAGAATGCTTGGCTCATAACATTTTATCTTAGTATTTATTTTTTAAATTCAATTTGTCCACAGGGTCCCACTAAAGATAACTCCTTTATAGCTGTTATAGTTTTGAAAATTTCTGAAGGGCACTTCCTGTGCCTTACAATGGATATGAAGAAGCTGGTTTGCATGTTGCAGATGACTCTGCTGTTTGTCTCCTCCCTGCAAGGTTAGCATTTCCCTACCAGGCTGGCAGCAATCAATTTCCCTCTTTCCTCTGCTTCTCTCCTTCTTTTGCATGTATTCCACTGCATAAAGTGAGTGGAATAGGCTAAGGGGAAAATTTGGATGTCTTTCCTCCAAAGAAGCTGCGTAAATGAAATTAAAGGCATGGCTGCAACGCGCATAATAGGTACCAGAGAGGGATTATTTAATACACCAAAGCATGTACATTTTTCTTTATGTAATCGTCATTCAAGGATCAATACAGTGCCCGAGTGATTTATTTCATCATTGGCTTTTGTGCTTAGCGGTGCGAGGTTGAAAGGAAAACGTCACCACAAACAAATACAGCACATTATCTGTGTGCCATGTGGAACCACGGGCTCTCCCTTGCTGGGCTGTGAGCTCTTTTGGGCAGGAGTAGCAATGCTGTGTCTGCACCATGGAGCTGCCCTCCCCTGGGTGGTGCTTGGGGCTGGGGTGACACCTCATGTGCCACCCTGACACCCCTGTCTCTGGGAGGTTCATGTTTGCCTTTGGGTTTGGAGTTAGGGTGCAGCTGGGGTGAGCATCCAAACCTGGGGGCCCAGGCACACTCCTGAGCGCGCTGGTCAGATGTAGGTGCATGCTCTGAAGATGACAGCCTCGGGAAGGCTAACAGGATACCCAGAGGGTACACAGAGTTCTCCTACTAAAACATTTTGTATGTGTTCCTGCCATTGACAGTGAAATACTGGGTTGCAGATTTCCCTTGGAGGTAAATGTGGAATTGAATACAGGAAGTTGACTTAGGCTTCCTTTCCTGAGGAACATTTGCATCCTATATTTACAAGGAGGATTAAATTTTGCTCTTATATGGATTTCTGGCCAAACATTTCCAGGCTGCTGTGGGATTGGATTTTTTCTCCTTTCAGATGAGGAATAAGGTGGCCTTTGTGTCTGCAGGATCAAAGCCTGTCTTTTTTGTTCCAGCATAAAAGATAATTAAAAGAGCTGCGCTTAAACCACGATCTCACTCAAAGGCTTGTGTGAGTTTTCCCTGGTGGGAAAGGAGCCCTTTTCCACTTTGTCTTCCAGAACCTTCCTACAGTGATGGCAAGGACCATGACAGCAGGTGGATGATGGCAGTGCCATCTCAGCAGGAGTCTGGTGTGACAAGACACATGGGAGGGTGTGTGGCCTGGTCCCCAGCAGTCTCTGTCATTGATCTGCACTGGAGATCTGTCTTGGGTGACTGGTGGGATGCTGCTGCTGCCATCAGCTGCTTCCAAAGTGACTCCCTGTATTCCTCTAACAATTGTTAATATGTAGTAAGTGTGAATAAGAGCACCAATAGCAGCTGTCCAGCAACGGAGTGTGCTGTACACATTATTCTTTCTCCCTCACAGCTCAACACCATCTCCATGATGGACCTGCAATTCCTGAATTTTCTCATGTGCAACACACACTTCAGGTAGCCCTTGATAAAAATGAAGTCCTTAGAAAACACTTGCCCTCTAATTATCCATTCAAATTCAGAGGAAGAAGCAGTGACAAGGGAACATGGACAGGATTTTGTGGGAGAACATGCTTGGAGATCAAAGGGAGAAACTCAGAGCAGAACGTTTTTTGTTTCTCCACAAGCACATGTGTAACCTGTACTACTGCTAAGTAATCAGATTTATTTATTTATTTAATACATAACCTGCAGGTTTTTCTCAGGAAGATACAATCATACATCGAAAACTATAGTCTCTTCCTTGCTATTGGAGAATCCACTTTTTAGTTTTGAGGGATGGATGCAGTAAGTACCAATTGTAACAGTGTGGGTTACCAAAATGGAATGAATTTCACCCAGAAGCTCGGACCATGCTGCTAGTGTTCCTGCTGACCTTTAGCAGTGGCAACATAGGGAGCACTTGCCTGAAAGATTCACAAATAGGCAACAGTGTTACAAGTTGGACTCAAAGGATGGATTTCTGAATTTATTGGACTCTGCAAAGAAAACATACTTCTTTTCTCTCCGTTTTTTGCTTTTATCAGGCTCTCCCTGTGCTGCCTGTAGGAAGAGCCCCTGACCCAGCCAAGAGCCCTGACATTGGTCCCACTGCATATAGGCTTTAAAGTCTGAGTGGAATGGGGACTAGTCCTGATGTATGCATCTGCAGCCTGTGGGCTTCCTCTTTTCCTTTCTCCCTTACCTTGTAACCTGGCGACTCTGAGTATTTGCAGTGCATTCATTTCCTTCTCACTTACAAGAAGACCTCTAGTCCATTTATTTCTTATAGGAAGAAAGAAGACCACTTAATCAGCATTTTAAATAAACCCCAATTTGTATTTTAATCTGTTTTAGTCATATTTAATCTGTTTCTATTTTGAACATGTTATACTTGTTTTTCCCCTAGGGTTTTACTCTGAATCAATATTTAATGTATTTGCCTAGTTTAAAATTGATGTGTCTTTGTTGGTTTTCATTATTGAACCTTCAATATTTACTCTTTCTTTCCTGTTGTGACATTTTGGCACTAGTAGTCCTTTATTAGATTGTGACTGTACGCTCTTGACTACTGCTGTTTCAGGAAGCCACTGAGGTTGTTTGCAGGGCTTTTTCTTTAAAGAAAGTCTCAGAAGAAGGTCAACACATCTCATTCTGCTCTTGCAAGCCCTTTCCTGCAGAAAGTGGACCATTTTAACTGGGAACACTCATAGGAATGAGCTAAGTAAGCATGCATTTACATCAGAAAAGTTCCCTTCCTTGTAGCATTGAATTTTAATGTGATCCACTGAGTATGAGGTTTGGGTAGATGAACTCCAAAGTTTCAATCCCACCTACATATACACAGTCTTTTCTTCTCAGTGTATTTCAACTGTGTACCACATGATGGAAAAACATGGTTAAAACTCAAGTGTCAAAATATCTGGGGAGAATTATGTGGCAGCACATTTAACATTTGCATCACATTTTAATCGGCAAGTCCAAAAGCTTTTGGAAAAGGAGGTCAGCGTTGTTCTGGGATTGATTTTCCCAAAGATAAAGCACTGTAAGTGCAGTGGTAAAAATATTTGTTTCCAAGACCTGAGTACTTTGCAAAATGTGTTTGTTCCTCTAGACAGAAATAGCCATATTTCTTATAATAGTGGAATTTCTTTCCTCATTATAGTTCCTGTCACCATGCTGTTATGTTGCCTAACCTTGAAATGAAAGCAGTTTTGTTAACTTTTTACAAATGCTCGTTGCCATGTTGGGATTGAATTGCCTATCCCTCTCAGGGCAGATAAAAAACCCCAAAAAGTTTCATTTTCTTGTGTGTACTAGTAAAAGGGAGCCAGTGTGCTGGGTAAAAGAGGAATTGAGAGGGAAAAATATCTGAAAAAGAAGCCAGTTACTGACTTTTTTTTTTTGTTGTTGTTGTTTTAATAGTTTTATATGGTCATCATTTTAGGTAACAAGGAAACAAAGCCCAGTGTCTGCTCTTAAGCAGAAGTTTCAAGCTGAGTCACTGAAAACATATCTTAAAATAGTATCTTTAGGAGCAACTTCTGTGTTTCATGATTATGTGAAGAAACATGAGAACATTCTCTGATTTTTTAATAAAAGGTCCTAAATGATTGACTTTAGGAAGTTGTCAATGTAATTTTTCTTTTGCTTATTGGAAGAACTCAAAATATGAGATTTCAATGTATATCACAGACAAATTCTTCTTTGCATTTACAAAAAAACTAACCAATTTATGTCTTAAGTCAAAATCTCTTAATAAACTAAACATCTTTTACCTAACTTTTAAATTCAGAAGCATCTGTATTAAGCATCAGCAAACTCTTCTAGAATTTTTACCCTGTTGTTTTCTATACAGTCCTTGTTTGCATGACATTCTGTAAAAGGACAATTTTTTCTCTCCTTCCCCTCCCCATACGTGTGCTGTGTTTTTGTACAGGTGGGTGTCATGAGTTCACTCTTCCATTTCTTCACCTGTGTATCCAGGTCAGAGTTTTCAAAGGAAAACTTAGATTTCAGATTACCTGGCTTAATCTTATTTCACCCAGGGTTAGAGAAAACAGCAAAGGAACACAGCATAAGTGGAATTAGCTTGGATTACATTTTGCAATCACAGTGAGTCCACTTGCATGTTAGTGACTTGGTCAGCTTGGCTCTAATGAGCAAAGTTAGAAGTGTGATTAACACAGGAAGTGCGAGCAGGGACATGCAATGAGCAGCAACACCAGTTCATTTTTTTTGGCCTATGAATTAAAATGAAGTCATTTATGTGTTCTTAAAAAAAAAAAACCCTAGTTTCCCCTAACAGCTCTTATCTTGGACCCAACTCATCAGGAGGAGTCCTCACTGACTGATCTGCTGTAAGGCTAGGCAGAATAACTCCTGGCTCCTCTTGCCAAAAAGAGAAAAAATCCCAGGGAAGTATCCCACTCACCTATGCAAAGGTACACAAAGCCAAATGTCTTGTCCAGGTGTCTGGTGGGGCTGTCCCTCCAAAGAAGCCATCTCTGACTGTGGGAACAGGCTCCCCTGTACATGTGGGGGGGTGGGGGGGATACCTGAGGTGCCATCAATTGATAATCCTGGGGGCATCTGCTGCCTAGGAAGTGTTGCAGTAATAACATGGAATCACATGGACAGATGATACCAGCGGGAAATGAGGCAGAAAAAGGACCACCATACTGCTCCCTTCCTGATGAGGAGAGGGTGATACCCACTGAAGGTCTCCCGTGCTCATGAAAGAATGTGTCTCAGAACCATTGTCAAGCTTTAAAAAGCTTTTATTTAAAAACAAGCTGTCTTTGAATGTGTGTGTCAGTAGGAAGCCTGGGGTTTGGGTAGTATTGAGGTGCCAGTATGCATAGGGCATTTGGGACAAATAATTTAAAAATTCCTGCAAGAGAAAAGTACTATTTTGCACAGTTTGCTTCTTGATAATGGTAAGTGCTTTACACAATGAGGTGGTTATCAGTTTTTTATTCTTATATTGCAAACACAGCTCTTATATTTTCTGTTTGCTTCAGAGAGATTGCTAGGTCATAAAAGAGATACCAAAGAAGAGATACTTCCCAGAAAATGAGGAAGAGATTTATAGTCAATTAGAGAGAGAAAATGTCCTTACCAGAGATCCCTTAGACCTACCTTCAGTCTCCTGTAAGTTACAGGATAGATGACACTTTTTACTTCTGGTTTCTACTATCAGAAGGAATCAAAATATTTGTTAATATGAATCACATTTTTTAAAACAAATTGCATCCTTCTCCTTCCTTCTTTTCATTTTGGGCATTCATTCAGTTAAAAAGGCAGTGCAGTCTTAATATTGTGATATACCAACGAGCCCCAGTAATTTTGTGTGAATGCTATACACTTAGATGAAAAATCAACTTTTCAAGCAAATCCAAAAGTAGCCTTTAGATGAAAGCTGTCATTTTACACTGGTTGTCAGATAACACTTGCTTGCTGCAAAGTTGTGAGTGCCCAAGTATTTGCCTGTGTATGCAGTTCTTGTTTAAATCCCAATGTCCCAACTTTGTCAACCTCCCCGTTCAGAATTACATGCCCAAGATAGACAAGAAGGTCAGAAGAGGAACAACCAACCAATAGTTAGAGTTAGGCTTCTACTTCAAACAGTGAAAGGTCTCTTGTGGACAAATGTTTTAGAAATATGTATCTCTTTTTTTTAAATTTTTTATTATTTTTTGGATGGGAGAAGTAGAATAGATAAATTGGCAGCAGCTCAGTTGAGCTAGCGTCTTTAAGTAAATTCAGTTTTTTATCCGAATCTCAGAATTTCTGCACTACTGTGCCTCCATTGTCTACATGCACATAATTAAATGTGTCCTTGCAACCAATGATAACCAGAAATCCTAGTAGCTGACCACCATGTATCTGCCATGTATTTATCCTCTTATCCTTCCTCTCAGAGACTTTCTTGTAGTGGGATGTGCGGGCTCCCTTGTGTTGACCCAGGTGCACAGAATCTATGCAGTAGCATTGTCCCAGAAATTGTGGGCAGAATCATGGAATACTTTGGGTTGGAACAGACATTTAAACATCATCTAGTTCCAACCTCCCTGCTATGGGCAGGGACACCTTCCACTAGACCAGGTTGCTCAAAGCCCCATCCAGCCTGGCCTGGAACACTGCCAGGGATGGGGCATGCACAGCTTCTCTGGGCACCTTATGCCAGGGCCACACCACCCTTGCAGTAATTAATCTCTTCCTAATATCTACTCTAAACCCATCCTCTTTCATCTTAAAGCATGCCGTTGTGAAAATTTCTTCCCCAGCTGTCTTGTAAGCCCCTTTAAGTGCTGGGAGGCTGCTACAAAGTCTCCTTGGAGCCTTCTCTTCTCCAAGCTGAACAACCCCAATTCTTCATAGGAGAGGTGCTCCAGCTCTCTGATCTTCTGTGTGGCCATCCTCTGGATTTGCTCCTGCAGGTTCATGTCCTAATGTAGGGGTCCCAGCTCCAGAGCTGAAGCAGCACAGGTAGGGGACTCATAACAGTGGAGTAGAGGGGGAGTATCACCTCCCTTGGTGCTTCTTTTGATGCAAACCACAAGCACATGGCCTTTGCTTAAACATCAACTTATTTTGCAAGGGCAGGTAGGAAGACCTGCTGAAAAGATTATCCTTTGGTAAAAGCTGGGGTTTGAGAGTGCAGGTGTGCTGCAGAATGCACCTGTGTGCTGGAAAGGGAGGCCATGAAGTTTTGATGCCAGGCTGCAGAGCAGCTGGTGCAGGGGATCTCAGTAAATGCACAATAATTTCTTTCTCATTCATGAGTCTCATCTCTTGCACTCACTGGAGGAGCACACCCTTGGGCATAGGGTAGCTGTAGCATCATGATTCTCGTGCCAGCTGTCCTCACAGTGCTGTGTCCAGAAATTAACTTGGCAAAGGCATCCCTGGGCTTTAAGCAGAGAATGCTCACGGTTCTGGAATCCCACTGGGCTATGGAAGTACACTTTTACAATCAAAGACAACAGCTCTTCAGCAATGAAGGAAACAAAGGTTGCAACATACAGCTGAGACTACTGTAGAAATGTGAACAAAACCTAAATCTAGTCTTTGCAAAGGCACCTGCAAACCCTCTTGTTTAAATGGGATTTGCAAGCCAGAGTGTGCCCTGTGGAGCTGGGGATACATTACAGTGTCAGTGTGCTGCTCAGGAGCACACTGGGTCTTCCTTCTCTGGGGAAGGAGTCAGGAAGAGATGGGTGTGTGGGGGATTGTTGCAAGCCATCAGAGCCTGACCCCGGCTTTTCTTCCTCTTCCTGTTGCAATTGCAGGAACAGCTCACATGCACAGGAGAGAGGGGAACCAGGCAAACTGATGGGATTTTCTTTACCTGGCTCTGCTATAGTTCAGTGTTTCTGTCCAGTGTTTCTGACAGCTAAAATGGATATTTCATTACACAACTAGTCAGTCATGTAATATATAATGCTGTGAAGAGCTGAAGAACATACCTAGTTAAACCTAAACTTAGATACTTTCCAGACTAATGCTTAGAAAAGGATTTAGAGTTCCTGTCCTGTCAGAAACTCATTGCTGTTTATGTGAAGCTCATAACTTACCAGGTGGGCAAAGACACAGCAGTGCCTGAAGGAGCATTAAACAAGAAAAAGCAAGCTTAACCAGCAGACAGACTGCTCCTGCCACTCTTGACCCTGAACCCTCTTTCTCTTGAGATATTTGATGATTTGTGCTAATTTTTTATCTCAGTTCACCCCTCCTCTGTGCCTTACCTTTAGCCCTGGCTAGCAAAGTGGATTGAAATAAAAACTAAGGATGCTGCTTCCTTTTCCTCCATGCTTTGCAGCTCTCTGAATGATAGTGGTAGAGCAAGCCATTCTTCTGTCTCTTATGTCTGATTTCTCTTACCTGCCTTCTCTCTGTCATCTGGCAGAGTGCAAGACCTTTGGGAAATCTATCTTTCTTCTCCTCCGTCTTTCTTCAGTTCCTGGAACCACAGTGCCTGGAATCTCCGGGATCTTTTGTAGAAATCAGCTATAGGCAAAGAGAGGATAGAAAGATGTGAAAGAAAAGCTGAGCACCCAGGAGCATTCTGGAAAAAAAATTCTCAGCTGCATTACACATTCCTCTATGCTTGATGTTCCAGGGCGAGTGGCCAGCTCTTCAAAGTGGGTGAGGTCATTTTCACCCTCAAGCAGCAATGTGGCTTCCTGTACCTGGTCCCAAGTTTTGGGGTGGACTCCTCAGCCAGTCTGTGCATATTGCCCATGGCAGTGCTTGCCAGGTGCTTCAGTGGGAACGTGGCCAGTAGAATGGGACTGAGGCAATCCCAGCCCCAGGCTCCCTGCATGCCCATGTCTTGTCCTTGGCACAGCTCCAGCTGCCTGGCCAGGGACAGGAATGGTGGCCACGCCTCAGTTGTCCATTCAGGCCAGTTGTCCACTTACAGGTCATGACCTACAGGTCACATTGGCCAGTGGTATTTCCTTCATCTTCAATGTGTCCAGGGTCTAAATCTTTGTTGTTTGGGAACAGCTGAGCTCAGAGTTGATGGAGTTTGCCATTCATTGCATGAAGCATGGATAAATATCCAGGAAGGGGCTAAACAGATCTGCCTGAGCTCATCTCCAAAGCTATACTGCTCGCTCACTCAGCTGTACAATGAGGAATGGAAACTGGGCAGCAAAGCCAAGTGGGGATAGTGACACTGTCCCTTTTGGGGTTTTGGTTTAGGAGTTGGTCTGTGTGCACCTGTTCACTTCTGGTCAGTGAGTGCCTGGGAAAGTGGACTTCACTGATGGCTTGGGGGTGACCTGCAGAGATGCTGTGCTCTGTGCATTTATTTAGTGGGATGCAGAGATGAGTAGGGCCAAACATTTGCTCCTTGTGCCTTGCTTCTTGTGCTGTTTATACAGGGGATTTTTGGGCAACTGTCTGGAACAGTTTGGGTTTTTTTCCATGCTTTGTGACAGCAAAGAAGGCAAAGTGACTACTGTGTGTGTCACTTGGATAGCACAGGGCTTTTCTCCTGGAAGGCCTTGGTTTCTAAATTCCTGACACCACCCACCCACCCACACACACCCACACCCACACACCCACACAAGATCAATACAGATGTGGAGTTTTTGTTTGCTACTGAATTGTTTAACATTTCAGTTTCCCCCCGTGCCTCTTGAACGCTTTGTCAAACGAGCAATTAATGTTTGGTTCAAGTTTGTCTTTTAGATAACACTCCAGCTAAAGTTTTGTTCTGTTTTTCAAGAGCAGTCCTTTAGCGGCTCTTTTGAGTCTTCTGGCATTTGAAAACACACCTGATGTCTTTGCGTCATTAGCTTTCAGTGTGCATTGGCCACAGCAGCACAGAAAACGGAGCAGTGAGAATACAGAAACAAGGAACTCCTCTGCTTGTCTGTGGATGTGCTCTGCCTGTTCTCTCATGGTGCAGGCAGCTCCTGGATGATACCCACAGGGAGCAACACAAGCAGCATCTCTGGGATCAAACTCATGCACCTGATATGTGTCTGACACTTCACCGTGGTACTTGCTTTCGAGCAGTGGATCTCCCATCTCTCTGTGTTCCCTCAAAAATCTTTCACTTCTAGCAGTGAGCAAAATTACAGTTTGGTCTTCTCTTTTGTAACATGTGACTTCTGTAGGATTTCTAACTTAACAACTATCCCAATATCAAGGGTCTTCCTGACTATATTCTTAGTCAGGTGCTAAACATGTTGTTTGTTAAAACTTGTTCAGACTGCCTCAAATTTTTCTCAGTTGTGTCTTGGCCACCATGGCTGTCAAAGCCTGGCTGCTGCTCTAGAGAGACACTTTGATAATAGGAGCATGCCTTTGGGTGGATACCCTTCAGTTGCCTTGCAGGGATTTTGTATTCACATCTCTTCCAGCCTTATCTCAGTGATCTTCCAAGAAATATCAATGCTGACCAGTAGGAGAGGAAGATGTTTGACCAGGAAGATGAATTTTAAAAGAACAAACCAAAAAATCAAGGAAAAGCTTCTTTTTGCTGGCTTGAGATAATCAACGCCGATACTGAGAATATAAAGGAAGCATAACTGGATTTTATAGTGGCAACTATAATCAGTGGTTTTCAGTGCTAGAGGGGGCAGTGTTTCCCCCTTCCAAAGCCTTTTCCTCTTATATTTTTATGTGTCATGGAAGAGATTAATCCCAAATACAAGCTCTGACTCAGAAGTCTATTTAATCACTAAGTAAAAATATTACGAGAACTAGATTTGTTCACATTCCTTTACAAAAATATAGATAACAGCTAAGAGTTTGTTGGATTCAGGGCCCTTGTGAAAAGCCTGACCTCAGATCACAGAATAACAGAATAATAGAATCACAGATTGGAAAAAACCCTTAAGATAACATTAAGTTCAATGGGAAACCAAGCACTGTCAAGTCCACCATTAAACCATGTCCTTGAGTGCTACATCTACACATCTTTTAAATACCTCCAGGGATGGGGACTCAACCACTTCCCTAGGCAGCCTACTCCTGCCTAGGGAAGAAATTTTTCCTAATAACAATATGAACTACCCCTGGCACAACCAGAGGCCACTTACTCTTGTCCTGTCAGTTGTTACTTGGAAGAAGAGGCTGACCCCAGCCTGGCTACAGCCTCTTTTCAGACAGTTATTGACAGATCCCTCCTGTGTTTGATTTCCAAATGATGCCAACACCAGAGAAAACCCTCTTTTTTTTTTTGCAAAAAATACTTTTTTTTTTTTTTTTGGTCTTCTTACAGCTTCAGTAGATGCAGGGCATGTTCCTTCTGAGCAAAAGGCTGACACCCAGCACAGGGCATGGACAACCTAGTGCTGGCTTTCACCCTTCACCTGCAGGAGGATGACAGGTCCCCCGATGCAGCTTCAGAAGCAGGACTGGCTCTGCAAACACAAGCATGGCAAGGCTGGAAAAAAAAACCCTTCTGTTTGGTGGTGCAGGGGGAAATATTTTTTTTTGGATGTGCTGTAGAAACCCAGCAAGTTCCTTCTGTGTTATGCAAAATTTCCCCTCCTGACAGGAACTAATAACTGCTTGTAAGTGTTTCTGGGCAGCAGTTCCAGTGCAAAACTTGGGCCCCAGGCTTGCATGTGAGAGGCTGCAAACAAGAAGTGGAGATTCTGATCTGAGCACAGTTACAAATTTTATGAGGAATGCTGGCTTCAAAGCTTGAGAGCAAGCAAGCAGAAACTTCCAGGGTAGGAGTGAGAAATGACAAGACGTAGATGGAAAAGCAGGGGAAAAAAAGGAGAAAATGTGTAAAGGAAAAAATGAGATAATAAAGGGAAACATGCCAAAGAAAGAGGAAGGCATACAAGAATATAGCTTTTTAAAAAGCTGAGAAGAAAAAGAAGAAAACTAAGGTAAGCACAGAGCAGACAGCCTGGGATGTAACATTTCTAACATTTAGAAACCTATAAAGTTAGAACATAATGATAGAGTTTTCAAGGAGACACATATGTGAGTGAACCCATGTGCACATGACATTTTGTTCAGTCCTACAGGTATTTGTGTGCAAATTTTCATCTAGATCCAAAGGAAATTGAATTATTGTTTTCTTGGCAAAAAGCGGCCTGCTGTTCAGGAGAGCAGTGTAATTTATAATTGTGGGTTTTTTTCTCCTGCCATGGTTTGCAGCAGAAGACAGGTACTTGAAATTCTGGCAGTGGGTTGGCAGTGCCCGAGTTTGCAGCAGAACAGCTTTGTCTTGGCTGCGACAGCCACGCTGCACAGGGCAGGGGCCCTGGGAAAGCCCATTCTTCTACTGTGTCAAAGCTGACAGTGGTTCACTCACCAAAAACTTAGTGAGATTGAAGCTGAAAGTACATGAGAAGGTTGGTTAACCATGAGTCAGCTTCTGCCAAATGAGATTCTCAAAAATCATTACTTTGTGGCCTCACAGTTTTGCAAAAATAACTGGCATAACAAGTGTAATTAAAAATAAAATATTTTTTAGCTATCAGTTTCTCATGGTTTTTACTCCTGTAAGCCTCTGGCCAGCTGCCCCACCAAAGTCACATTTTCATGTATTTCCTTCCATCATAAAGTCAAATTATTTCCTGAAAGAAACCCAGGAAAACTAGGAAACACATTGAACTGAGCTAGGGTCCTCACCAAGACACTGGTTGTGTTTTGTAGGACTGCTAAAACAGGATAGACAGTATTGTTGCAACAGCCTCCATGAATGACATGTCTAGACCCATATCCGTCTGGGAATGGGTTTATCAGCTGGAAGAGTCACTGCCAATCTCTGCTGGAACTGTGGGACTTGCACGCTTTCCTGGGAGAGCCTTGGGGGTGTGCCCTTCTCCCACTGCAGCCAGACCTGGGAGCTGACAGTGGCCAGGCTTCTCCAGCCTCTTCTTGTCACCCTCTCACCAAGTAAAACCTAAGATTAGCTTATGTGCTGTTATTAATATTTCACTACTACTCCTCTTTGCAGCAAATGGATGGTTTTGATCAATAATTCATGGCTGGGTGTAGCCTATTAAATTTGAAGTGTGGTGTATGCTTTCCTGTTATTTATTTATCATTGTTTTTATTTTACAGGGTGTTTTTTCCCCTGCTATTTCATTTTTCACTTGCTTAAATGCCTCTCCTACAAAGTTCAGACCGCTTGCAGGAAATTAATCTTGTGCCTTATGACTTTTAAGTAAGACTAAGCTCTCTGCAAGGGCCTGAGACTGAGCCACAAGGAAAACTTTCAGACCCACTCAGTCACTTCAGTGCAGAAGATCTCTTTGAAACACATGATCTGGGGAATTTGGCAACAAATCTAACTGCTCAAAGCTCATCCGTGGCCTCAAGAGCTGTCTGCTTTTTGTTTCACAAGGATATTTGGCTACTTCTGCTGAGGGAACAACTTGCTCCAAGACCAGCGATCAGGCATTGCCCTGTTCCTTCCTTTGCCAGTGGGGGTTGTTCTATTGGACCCAGTCTGAACACAGGTTTTGGGGAGTGTAAATCTTCCTGGGCTGGTTGCAGGTTGTATCCCCTAGTTAGAAGTGGCCTTCTGCTTTGTTTTGTGAAAACAGTCTACTCATAGGTTATTTGATTTTTGTGGCTTATTTTGATTCATGAATAAGACAGATGGTAGTGAAACTGAAATAAAGATTTCCTTAGAAGACTCTAAGACAGGTTACAGAGTATAGGGCTTGGAAACAGAAAGCTGCAGAAGCATGTGAAATCATAAACCAGTCTCCCAGCCTAGCTTTAACAGGCCACTATCCTCCTGGTCATTCCTGTGCCCTGATCCAGGGGAAAGCATGAGGTTTGGAGAGCTGCTGATCTGAGAATTACCCTACCAAAATCATGCTTTTCAGTATGACAGAACCTTTTTCTACGTTCCTCTTTCTCCAGCCTTGCCAGTATGCAAGCCTTGGTGTCCCTCCCTGACCAAGCATAAACGTCTTGTTGCTGATGAGCACTGGAGGCTGCCATATTTGCTGTGTGGCACAGGCTTCCCTTCATTCACACCTGTGTGCTTGGCACGGGCCATCACCCTACACCCTTCCTCTCCTCTCCTCTCCTCTCCTCTCCTCTCCTCTCCTCTCCTCTCCTCTCCTCTCCTCTCCTCTCCTCTCCTCTCCTCTCCTCTCCTCTCCTCTCCTCTCCTCTCCTCTCCTCTCCTCTCCTCTCCTCTCCTCTCCTCTCCTCTCCTCTCCTCTCCTCTCCTCTCCTCTCCTCTCCTCTCCTCTCCTCTCCTCTCCTCTCCTCTCCTCTCCTCTCCTCTCCTCTCCTCTCCTCTCCTCTCCTCTCCTCTCCTCTCCTCTCCTCTCCTCTCCTCTCCTCTCCTCTCCTCTCCTCTCCTCTCCTCTCCTCTCCCATGCAGGGTGCCACTGGGAATGCCCACACCAGAAGCCCTCAGGGTTTGGTTGGTGAGTCCTGCCATGGACTGTGGTGGTTCAATGGGGTCAGAGACCAGGTTTCTCAGGGAGAGAGGGCACAGTGGCAGACTCCAGCTGGAGGCAAAGCTCTGGCAGGTGTAGACCTGCCCCCCTCTTTCCTGCATGAACAGATTTAGACAAAGAATGAGATGCTCTTGTTGCACCAAGAGGTATTTCATGGTATCGTGATTCCACCCCCAACAGACCCCAGTATCCATTGTGACAAGTTGTGACAAGTTCAATGGGATCACCCAGCATTGCTTTGCATTTCAAGGCTTTTTCTGGCATATATAATGCAGGAGGAATACAGTGTAAAAGGCTGAGTTTCATATGCATTCTGTGAAGCCCCAGTCTGTAGTATTCTCTCTCCTGCAGAGATCACAGGTGGCATTTCAGGGTACACTGCTAACACAGACCCAGCAGTGGGTCAAATTACCAACTGGCACCTGAGCACATGCCATCAGAGTAATGACTCCTGCTTCACAAAGACTCATTTACCTTTCAACAGCATTGAGGTTCTCAGGGTGCATATTCAGAGGCAGTTCAGTGCCTAAATGGTTACAGTGGTTACAGGAAGTGTCACTGACTTTCACAGGAACAAAGACAGAGTCACAAAATAAAGGTGCAACTCAGACTGTAGTGGAAATTAGATTGGGTCCTCTGTACTTACATATGAGCAAGATATTATTTGTTAAAAAGAGGTAATTTAAAAATAATTTCCATTATTTTGATTTACCCTAGTTTTTCATGGACCAGGATGTTCCCCTCAAATTGTGCTGTCATTAAGTGAAAGACACTTTGCAAGGTCCACAAGAAGCTTTCATTCAGCTTGGAAGATCTGTGCTGCAGTCCCCACTCTGCTCCCTACCATGTTCTTCCCATCCCAGGATGTGGTCTACAACCTGTGACCATATCAGCTGTGTCGAGGAAGACATTGAATGTGATTTTGCAAAAGAAAGGCTTTTGGAGAGAGTAATTTCCTGAAGCAGAAGCGGCCTGCAGGAAGGCAAAGTTCTTGGGAGATTGTGGTGGGCAGTTGAAAATGTGAGCGCCAGAGGTGGGTGTGCCAGGAAAGGCCACCACAGGAATACAGTGCCCTAGTGCCCATAAGGAAACCACTGACCTACAGCAGACCCCAGCTCCCTCCTCAGCTGGGGATCCCTGCAAGTCCCCTCCTGGCTGCTGGAACACAGCGCTGCCAAGTCAGATGAAGCTGCTGGACCTCTTCTTGGGCAGATGCCCCAGATCCTTCAAATATAATTCCTATTCGTTGGTGGAAGTGGGATTACTGGTTCCTGCATGCTTTTTGGGTTGTCACTTACTTTGCTAAGAAACATCCAAGCCTCGTGGCAGGAGAACACAGGCACTTTCTGCCTTCCCAAGGCTCCCCAAGGCACCTGGGGGTAAAGGGGAGGAAGGTGAGAGCCTGTTGGCAGGTGAGGAGGTTGAAGTGGAAGTGCTCTGTCACTCAGAGCTGTGGGGCTGGCTCAGGAGCAGAGGCAAGGAGGAGATAACTCGTGGAAGGGTTTGAAGCCTGTGGTGACACAGTCTGGCCGATCTGCAGTGAAGCGTGTCTGCATTACTCAGGCAGCAGGATGGGAGTGTCAGCACAGCCAAAAGTACTTGGAAAGAAAGGCCCTTCAGGCACAGGCACAATAAGGGGCGAGACTTTTGAAGTGTTGTAGTGGTGACAACAGCAGGGAAAAGATTGGTTCTGATGTTTTCAGCTGTGTATCAGGGACATGGTCTGTTAACAATTATAGTCCTTCGTCTGCAAGTGATTGAACACAGTGCATGTTAATTCATGGTAATTAATTTATAGACAATCATCTTTGATATTTCCTAATGTCTTTTCCTGTAATTGGAGGACCACCTCTCCTTTAACTTTTTTTATGCACATAAATCTCAAAGCAGCTGCATTGATATTTTGGCCTTAACACTGAAGCTGTAGGTCAAGTGTATTGTTTTTCCGAGGTGGGACAGTAATGGATATTTAACTCAGTCCCACAGCACAGCCTGTCCTAACACCAGCTGGCCTGTTCCTAGCCATAAGCATATTTTGTGGCAAAATGCACGCTATTTATAGAGTTACAATTCAACACTCTTCTAGGAAACCAGTCCTCTAGTAATAGCCTGCAGTATCCTGCCCTGTTTAAGAAATTACTTTAGAGAGATCATTCTCATGGAATCCTACATTGTCAGCAATAACATAAACGTCCACACACAGGTACAAGTTAACCAGGTGCAGGTAGGAGATAACTATCGCACTGTCCCACTGAAATGTGTTTCAGTGCTGCCCAGTAAAATTGCTATGTGTGTGACGCTTCAAGGAGGCACAATGCAGGGTTTAAATAGTGTGTCATGACAGGGCTTTGGCTGGGGTTGTATCTAAAGACTACCTAAGTTTAATAATATTTGGTGAGACAGCATTATTAGCTATACAGTGACAATACAGCAGCTCTTGAAATGAGGCAGAAAAAGGGATTCACGATCCACATGGCAAATATATTTTTTGTTTATGTCTGCCTCATAAGTCCATCATACTTTAAATCTTATCCTTGCTGTCCTTGTATTTCCAAGCTTGTTTGAACAATTCTTTAACACAGCTGGTGCCTATGGGATGTGCTGGTATCTAATCAATGCTGAGGACACAGTGTTGAGCTCAGTCTAGGTCACACAAATATAAAATACCACACGGCATGGTGGACACTCTGAGTTGCTCCCCTACTTTCTGCATAAGCTGTTACAACTCTAGAGAGGGTGCTAAGAGTGTTAAGCAAACTTATCTGGTAAGGAAACACCCAGCCCAGTTTCCCTGTGCAAATAGGATGTTAGATTTAGAGCACACATCCCTTTGGTGCTCTCTTCCTTATCTCAGAAAAGACATTGCAGCATTTAATGGGATGTCATGGAGACCAACAAAAGTAATTTAGGATTTGGAAAAGGTCTGTAAGAAAAAAGCTGGGACAAACCATCAGGCTGGTGTAAAATATCCTAGAAAACAAATAAGAGCTGTGGCACAGCCTATCAAATAATCAAATATTATAGAGGAAGTATTTTTAAAATAGAAGTGAGTAATCAAAAATGCCTGGAAAGTGTTTCAACATACCTCTGAATAGAGCAAATGTATGCTGATTCAAGGATGGATCTTAATTATGGAGATTTGTTAATGAAAGGGCTTCCTTGAATCTCTTTACAACAGCATGTAGATCATGGTCTGGTGAATGACAGCTTTTTCTTTAAAGACATACAATTTGGTAATTTTTTTCACTTGCCTCTTTTCATAGGTAAAAGTCAGAACAGAAGTTTTTGAAAAAGCTGAAGGATGATTCTTTAGCCTGTGGAAAGTGGCAGGAATCTTGCTGTTAAGGCAGGACATTTCTTAAAATCCCAGTGGGACTGATTAATAACTTTTCTCTCTTGATGTGGAGCACAACAGATCAGAGAACAGGGACAGAGGGCTCAACTTGTTCAGCCTGGAGAGAAGAATGCTGAGAGGGATCTTGGCATCTACACCAACCTAATGAGAGCTTATGGAGAAGATGGAGCCAGCCTTTTGTCAGCAGTAAACACTGATAATGAAAAGGTCACAAGTTGCATCAAAGGAAATTCCAACCACTTGCATGGAAAAAGTTTTCACAGGGAGGGCAGTCAAAAGTTGGCAAAGGTTGCATGGCGATGCTGAGGAGTTTCCATGCCTGGTGACTCTGCCCCAGCCTGGCCTGGCAGCCAGCCCTGCCTGGTGGATGAGGTGTCACTGCAGACCTTGCTGTTCCGGGCCTCAAATGTGGCTACCCTTACCAGTGAAGAGAGGAAGTGTTTTGAGTGTATGTGTGCTCTGTGAACAAGAGCGGTAGTGAGAGGAAAGCAAAGCAGTGAGTGGCCCTTATTGGAGGAGAACTGAGGTGAAGAGGTAGAGACCAGAGAATGCTTCGTTTCCTTATAAAGACAAAAATCTATTGCACTATGGGGTTTTGTCACCACTCACTTCCCTCTCCGGCTCAGTCGTGGGCTTGCACTCTTGGGCTTGCCTAGTTGCACTGCAGAAAAGGAAGAGTTTCCTTGTCTGCAGTGACAACTGCTTTGCAGTTCCTCCACCCTACAAGACGTTTGGTTTATTTAAGAAGTTCTGCCCTTTCCGTTGAATTTGCAGCCGCTGAGCTCTTCGTTGCTCTGACCCACTGCTTGAGCACGGGAGGTAAGATCACAGCATCTGGTGGTTTTTTGACAAGCTGCTCTCACCGAGGACCCCAGCAGTTTAACTGCACAGGAAATTGTGGCTGCCGTGAAAAAACAGAGCAGGTTCTGTATTAGCGTGAAGCATTTTCCAGTAGTCTTGTGCATGGCATCTCTGCTGACCTTCAGGAAAGTGTTTGATAGATTTAATTTGGCAGAGTGGTTTTTAGCTGAGTAGAATGGTAGTCTTGGCGTTGGCATTGGCGTGGAAGGGCATGATAAAGTAGGAAGCCATTTAGATTGCAGACTGGATCCATGTAAGAAGGTAATTTTAATTTCAGTGATGAAAAATACTGATTTATAAGTATCATGTATTTTGGCTCGTAGTGCTTACAATGTAATCTGCTGGCTGTTAGGACATTTATATCAGGTTTTTAGAAATGTAATTTTACTTTCCAGTGGATAAATAAAATTGATTCATGATAGAGCCTGCTTGCAATAGGGACTTCTGCTTTTAAAATAGTAACATGGGGTGGTCCTAACATTATATTTACCTTTTAAGATCTTGACTGGTGAATCTGGTCAGGCTTGTCCCTTGCCTTCTTTGGGATGTCAGCTCAGGCCCTAGATGAATTATGAGTTGCAAATATCTACAGATATTTTAGGTGGTAGTATTGTGACCAGGAGCCTCCAGGCTTAACTGTCTTCTCTGTAAGAGCAGTAGCCTTGCTGCTTTTGTCATATAGTGATTTCCTCGGCACATGGATTTGGTTTGAACATTGGAACTTTAGGTCTTTGTTATCACAACCAAAGTCACAGACCAGGCTGGCTGACTGATCTCGTACTGCTACAGGTGTCAGGTGAAGATAATCTCTAGCAAATGCAGCTGGCTGCTCAGCAGATGGGGTTTGGTCATCTGGCTAAAAGCAGATCATACCCTGACACCTCTCCTGTAGAGAAACTCCAGCATGTTTCTCCTTCCTCCCCTCTTGTCTGCCCACAGGAGCAGTCTGGCCTCTTGAGCTGGGGAAGCTCTCATGGCTACACAGGAGATGTGGAAACCCCCTCTGTGGTGGGAAACTCCACCCAGAGAAGTGATGTTAGAGCCAGGGGGGACTGGGAAGTACCTGCCTGCTTGCTGGTAACATGAGTGGGAGTTTCTGCTTCCATCCTGACCATAAGGTCCAGATTTACTTAGCTCAGAAGCTGAAGGTCGAAAAAGGGATGTATTATCTTACTGGGTTTGAATCTGCTTCCCCAGCTGGACTGGACTGTCTGCTTGGACTGAATATTATTATGGTTCTAAAATGTTTATACTTAAATAAATCTAGTGGTGTTGCTCTTCTCTTGCTCACAGAACCTGCCACACACTCCATTGTCTTATATTTTGCTGTCAATGTTTTTGACCCCGTTTCTTTCTGATTTCAGTCATGAACAGCTTAAAACAGCTGTGTAGCTTGGAGAGGAGTTATCTTGATGGAGAACCTACTGTAAAAGTCATTACCATATGTTTTTTATAAAGCATGAAAAAACTAGGAAGAGAATGAGTGAAGGGGAAGGAAGGAAATGGGGGAGATCAGGGGAGTACAGTGCATTCAGAAATGTAGCTCATTTTCATGCCTAGCCCCTTCATGCAAAACAGCAGACTCCAGCGAAATGCTGATGCAAAATGTAAAATATTTATCAAAATGAAAAATACTTAGGAAAAATTCTGAAACAGTATCTAGGTGCTGCAGGATGGAGTACAGGAGGGTCTGTTGGATGCTCTGTGCATTTCTGCCGTTATCCAAGGGAAAAGCTGTAGGATGGGAAATAAATTCCTGCCCCTTGATGAAACAAGTAGGGTGTCCTGGACATGGAGGCTGTGCCAAGAAGCAGGAGAGTGGCATGTGAGAGACATGAGAGGGACATCCAGTGACCTGGCTTGGGAACCGTGCCATAAAGCCAAATCATTCTTCAGAGGAAAGGGGAGCAGGAGGACTGTGGCTTCTGCTGCTCCAGGTCCTGCTTGTGTTCCCCACTGCACACTACAGCTCCCAGCATGGCACCATCACAGGATGGGGGTCCAAGCAACAGCACAGCTGGTAAGGAGGGCTATGTTCAGATGTGCTCTTCTTTTTCTGGTCTGATTTTGTGAGTGGAAGGGCCTGGTCACTGCTGGAATCACTGAGGTGTCCTGCAAAACCGAGGACAGAATTCAACTCCTGGCAGGGGAGAGACAGCAGTAGATTCATAAATCCTTGTGGAACCAGTCAAATGCTGTGTTTGTTTGTGTCAAATGTATGTGTTTGTATCTAAAAACCTTCTTTTTACAGCTGGAACATGTTTTTAATATTTTCCATTTACAGAGGAACTGTTTTTCTGCAAACTGGAAGCAGAGGCTGTCTTCTCTTTTTCTTGCATCAGTTACCAGGCTTCCACAGCACATTTGGGTCAGTACTTCATGACCTGACCTCTTGCCCTCAGGCTGAAGCACACAGGTATAGGAAGAGAAGATTTTATCTGTATGTCCAGGGTTTTATGGCCATCTGCCACCCCATTTGTGCTGGGGCAGACCTGGGATAGATTCTTATACCTATATCCAAAGCAGACCCTGCAGATGCTCTCCTCTTCTCCCACCTTTATTAATGAAGATGGAACTGGTTGGGACAGGGCTTTCCGTGCCAAATGGGACACCTGTTGAATGACTGAAGCTGTTTTTCAGTTTGAGAGTCAAAATGTTCCTTTATCTATGGAAAAATGTTCTCATTTTAAAGCTAGCTAGCCTGTGTTGATAAAGGGATGAGAAAGATAAGTGACCCAACAAGAAATGTAGTGTACTGGATCAATTTTTTTTTAAGAAAAATTCTACAGACACAGATTGAAAAATAATATGCATCTAAATGCTGTCTCCCTAGTGGGACATATCTGACAGATACAAGACACATAAGGAGAGTATTTATAGGTTCAGAGCTCTACTTTTTCAATGTCTTAATTTCCTTGAAGGATTAACCCTCCCTGCCACCGAGTGGTATATTGGAAAGAGATCTCCATCTCTTTCCAGACCCTGTGGATTTTCCCTTCCTAAGTTCTGTTGACCAGTATTTGATTTAGGACTCGGGCATCACACTGACAAATAAGGTCCTTTATGAAATGGAACATTAACAAATAACTCATGGGCATCGCTGTGTTCTTTCCAAACAGTGATAAATATATTTTCTCTGTATTTTTTTTTCAAATAGTATAAGAAAAAGACCAGATAAAGCACAACATCTTAATAAACCCAGTGTCTTCATACATGCATGGTAAGATTTGCTGTTGCAGGCATCAGTCTTTTAAACAACCTTTGAGGCAAAGATTGTCATTTATTGTGGGCTAAATCATGAATCTTTGTAATGTACTAGGGAGGAAGTATTTGCCCTATATTCAGAAAGACTCCTCTTGGTGTCTTGAATGTTGATTTAAACAGCAAGATGACACCCAAACTGAAGGTACTGTGATCCAAGTTACCCATTGCTAACAGAGCAAAGTATGTTTCTGTCTACTTTAGGATTTAAAATTTAGCTCGGCATCTTTGAGGAAATTTGAAAAATACTCTTATTTATCTGTAGTTATTTCAGTAGGGAAAGTGTCATAGCCCAACATGCACAACACGAAAAACAATCTTTTTTTAATGAACCACCTCGTGTTTAAAAATGTTGCAGTTTGTCCTTCTTCAATGATTTTCAAAGTCCTTGTGTAAGAAATGTGTCTAATTGGCATGCATTTCCAAATGTGTTTGTGTTTGGTGATATTGTCAGCCATGGTGAGCGGCTGTCTGAGTAACTCACCAGCATGGAAGAGAGATATGAACTCTAGTTTTCATCTTATATCATGAGCAGGAAAAAAGCTGTCACAAAAAAAAAATCCACTCAGTCTGTCTGGAGGCTGTGAGACCAAACAAGAATAAAGGACATTAATGGGATTGTTTGTTTGTCTAAGAAGGCTGGATACCCCAAAGCTATCACTGTGAATGATCACTTGCAGCTCACTTTAATTTAGCATTAAAGCTACTATCCTTTTTTGCTGTGGGTGACGTATGATCACCCTGCTGGTGCAGGGACATAAGCACATTATTTTGATCAGAGCTGACAGAAAAATAACAGCTAATAATAAATATATAGGAGAAAAGCATGATAGTAGCAAATATGCTGAGACTGAAGTTTAATTGAGAGATAAACTATTCTGGATTATGCTAAAGAACATGTTTGGCTGATTGTCAACAAGATGGCTTTGCCCGCTACATTTTTGTTGAAGGTTTTTGCTGATGAGCACAAGATGAAACTTTCAAATTGAGGAACTTCTAGGCCACACTGATGTAGTTTTGTAGCGTTGATTCTTCTTTCCACATGAGATCTACTGTATAGTTTATCTTTTTCTCACCCTTTAGTGACAATGAAAATGGCAAAAACTTGTCTCCAGAAGGAAAGAATCGGAATCTAACTCAAAAATCTTCTCCCGTCTCCTCCTTAGTCCTCCACACTGTAGGAAATCAGCTGAGACAAATCATTTGAACAGAAATGCATATGGGTTTATGGACTAATGTGTGGTATCTTATGAGAGAAAGGTAGAGGGAAGTATTTCTGGGGAGGAATATCCTATCAGGGATATTCTGAAGAGTGACCAGGAATAGGCAGGTATGCAAAGGTGCAGTAAATATGGGACAAATATGTCCCAGATACTCTTGTTTTCCCTTGTACTTTTCTGGCCTTCAAGATGCTTCAGATCTGTCACAAGACTTTCTGCACAATTCTAAGGACTCTTCTCTCAATCCTCCCTGCTGATGGCATGATCCAGGGCAGGCTGTGTCTTGGGGGAGGATTGCTGGGGGTGCCTCTTTGATGTCAGCTGGGAGGGAAAATCTAATGCAGAAGAGAGCTGGGGAAGTATTCCCCAGCCCTTACAGAAAGCTGGACGTTGGAAATTGAATTTGTGAGTGAGATAAGAAAGAGAAAAGGAGCTAGAGCTATGAGCCCTGGCAAAGGGAAAGGCATAGTTTTGTGCGTGCAGGCGGACAGTCTCACACTGCCCTATGAAACTCTGACAGCTGGGTTTTGCAACAACCAGTGCCCCTTATTTCATCACTTTCAGAAAAAAATAAACAAGTTTGAAGAGAAGATAGCAGGAAATTTATATATGCCAGGGAACATGTGTCATGTCACTCTCCAACAGCTAGACAAGTTATCATATAATTAGAAAAGTACTAGTGAATTAAAAAAACAAAGCCCTGATGGTAGAAAGTGAGTAAATTTTAGTAGTGTCTTTGACTTTCTTGACACCAAATTCCCAGTTAAGTTGTTCCCAACTAAATATGTTTGTGAAAGGCAATGTTGTCCCATGAAATGTGCTTTTTTGTTTTGGGGAAAGATACAACTTTATGTTTACCCATAAAGTGTCATTTCACATCTTCAAGGTCTTCACTGCCCTCCTTGCAACAAAACTTAAACACCAGAGCAGTGGAGAAAAGTATCAAACAAGGTAACCATTTTATACAAGTCTTGGAAACCTTGAGGTTTTAATGGCTTTGCCGCTTATTATTTATAGTGCATGGTGGGTGTACACTTTGCCAGGCAAGGCATAGCCAGGCAGCTTCTCTGAGGATGGCTTCAAAATCAAAAAGAAAATGAAAGAACATCAATATCACTGTGTTTCAATTTAGCAATTACGTTCAGGTTTAAGATTATTTTAGTTCTTCCTTTACATTCCAGTCTAAAAATAGTCTGTTATTAGATCTCTTAAAACATTAGTGTGGTCATAGGTTCTTCTAAGGATAAGGTCAAGTAAAATGAAGCTTTATGGCATGGCTGTGACATATTGGTTTGGAAATGATGGCAGGAAAGGGAGTGCTTTGTTGGAGGCTCTTTTGGTACCAGTTTGCTTGTATTCTCAGCAGCTTAGGTGAGAAACTCTTCCCTTTTTTACACCAACCGGTAACTCAGCAGTCTTCTGAGGAGGAAAGAGTGTATTTGCACAACTTTATGTTTTGCTTTGTCAGTAGTGGGTTTATGCTGCTTGCCAAACTAGAAAGAAGTGTTGCTTCCAAACAATGTTGTAATCTGGATGTCCTGAAGCCATCTGAATCTCAGACTGTCACAGGGAGTTTTCTATTTTCCTTCTGAATATTTACTGCCATCCATTTATTTCTTGTTGGTAGTTCCACTGCCTTTCTTGCTCTGACCCAGGGAAGCGTCTTCCCCTCCTCAGCATCATGCCTCAGCATCTAAGCAAGTGCTGACTTTCACCTCATTCTCCCTAAGACACCTCAGTTCTTTCACTGATCTTCCATCACACCAAGTTCAAGATCCTTCCTCCCAGCTGCCGCTGATCTTCAATATCTCATCTGTCCTGACAGCTAAGCTGTTTGTGTTCCGTTTATACCAAACTCCCCTGTCTTGCCAAACCTCTCCCTTGCTCAGCTTTTCTCTTTGCTTCTGGCCATACATCACTTTGCTCAAAGCCATTGCCTGGTTCTCACCAGCTGGTTTTTCCTTTGCTCCTTCCTCAGACAGCTCCTCAACAAATGCTCCCTCCAAAGGAGCTCTTTCAACTTGTTCACATTGCTCATCATCATTTCTCATCCACATATTCTCCTTTGCTCTTTTATCATCCTCTGCATTTTTTCTCTGCATTTGTCTGGTCATACAGATTTTGCAAACAGTTTGGAGTGGAGCAGTGCCCTGTGTGCTTACAATGCCTTGTAAGTTATCAGTAATTGGACTATTCACCCAGGATTGTTGGATGCCCTCTTGATGGGATACCCAAAGTATTTTCAGTTTGCATGGGGGATGGTGAAGTGCTGAAAGAGGTTGAACCCTAGAAGCACATGTCTCTGCTCTTGGCTGGTTAAATCAGTAAAAAATATTGGGCCTGACCTCTCCCACTACTATCCAGAAGCATTTTACACCTCTCTGTGCCTAAATATTCTCATTTAATGATTTAAGCAAAATAAGCATTTTAAATATGGAAAGGTGGCTTTTTGAAAGGGGATTTTCTCATTTTTTTGCTGTATGTTGCTAAAGCTTTGGACTTTTACTCACTTGATTTCCTTATGTTTTGTTTTTCCTACCTGAACAGTTTAAAAAATGACAGTGATTTTTCGTTGGGAATAACTCTGAAGCCTTTAATCTGAAAATTCTGGTGCCTTTCTGAATCTCACTGTTGTGAAACCACAGTGGGGTATTAATTAGCAACACCCAGTGGATTTAGATACTGGAACTGACAGGCTGAAGTCAAGAGGTGCTATGAGGGTGAAACTGTAGGAGAAGCTCGGTTGTGTTGGAGCACGCAGTGACCATCCTTCTGTCACCGGAGGACAACCACCCCTCAGGTGATGGAGGACCGGTCCTCATTCTTGGTGTGCACCTGAGATGAATCTGACTGCTCAGCTAAGTGTAGTTACCTTCACAACAGTAGATAATAATGAAAGTAAGCCAAAATAAATCAGAAGGGGTCATTACTTCAAAGTCCTTCATCCTATTATTAGTATAAATGTCCACATATGTAAACATATGTACTACTAATAGGATTCTCTGTATTTAACAGATTACTTAATTACATATCAGAAGTCATAACTTCTTATGCATTCTGGAAGAGGCCATTTTATGTTGGTGATACTTTTTTCTCAAGGTTATTTTGCAAAAGTAATGTTATAGGCAAAAACCTGTAGTGTTTCCTACCTCTTAAGCCTAGAACAGTCTTCATGCTGTTAAAAGTTGTGTTGCAAATTATATTGCTTGATCAAGTGACTGAACTAGAAGGAATGACCTTGCAGTGGAATATGGACTTTCTGGCTGATAGTGTAAGATTTTCATGTGTCCAGGTGTGTCACCAGAGGACACAAGGAAAAACGACGCACCACAGCTTTGGTCACCATGAAGAGACTAATTTATTTTTTCTGACTCCAATCATTTATAGTTCTCAAAAGGTGCCAGTGGATTGGAAGGTGAACGTGCCACCTCTCCAACGACACTGGACAAACTACCAGTCTATCAAATTCCTCCGCCTCTATGAAAGAATGCAAAACAATAGGTTGTTTACAGAAAGTTGCGTGAGAAAGTTCTCTACAAGAATGTAAATTCAGAAGGCTTTAGAAAATCCTAAGAAATCAGGGCGACACAGGTGCATTTTAGCTAACCCACAATTTGTAAAAACACACAGTAGGCAACAGAAAAAGATGGGCAGTGAGGAATCAGAGGCAGGAAAGATACCAGGACAGACTGGGGGAAGACTATGGATCTAACATACATAACCCACAATGCTAGTGGATCATAAGGGTTTTTAAAGGTGATCCTTGAAAATATGGTGGTTAGAACCAACTGTAAGAGTAATGGCATTATGGATTCTCTGCACTTCTCTATTTATCAAGGTCAGAGTGAATTAACATTTTTTTATTGCTGTCCTCATCCTAAACCACAGTGATTAGGCAGGAGAAGGGTGCATGATACTACTGGGAGACAGCAGAAAAAAAGTTAACCACATGAGTTGCTTTTGGGCTTGCTTTGGACATGCTTTCAAAGCCATGTCCACAGTGGTTTTCACAGACACAAGGAATCAATGTATGAGTTTTGCAGAGCATTGACTCTGAAGCCCAGATAGGCTGTACATAACTCTGTTTTTACAGAGGGCTATTGCAAATCTAGAGTGTTTGGGTTTTTTTTTAATTATCCAGTGTGAATTTTAGTTTGGGAATGGCATATTTCTGATTTTTTCCCCTCATTTGATTACTGTATCTACAGCAACCCCTTCCCAGGATCAACTCGGATTTCCATTCTATTCTATTTAAATAGTTGTTTGGTTAATTACTACTTAAAGAGACATAGAACACTATAGTTATTCTCACAAATATAGAATAATAGATAGTCTGTCTCCTGAACAGTTTCCTCATGAATATATGCAAAGGACAGTAGGTGCATGAAAAAGCAGATGGGGATAATGTGCATCTTCTGGCAGTGTATTTAATGATGCCATAAAAGAAAGTGGACTTTCCCTTCCTGGTTATTAAGGAAAGTGCCTGTAAAGTGAAAGTCTAATCCTTGCTTCTGTTTTGTACCTTTGATGAGAGAAAAGGCAGGAAAACTCCTTCTGGCCACACATTCCTAAAGCCACCCAGCCTCAGGGACTAACTTAGGCACCTTGGGAGGAAAATCCTTAAACTCCCCACATATCCAGGGAGAGAAGTAGCTGACTTTCGGGAAGTCTGAGCTCTGAGCACCTTGTGAAGGAGCTTCTCTCCATCCCTCCACCTTATAAGGGTGAGCAGACTCCTCATTAGGTACCCAAAGGTAAGTGGTGCAAATATCCCCTGAGACTCTGGCTCCAGCCCAGAGCCCTGCTGAAGAAATGACTGGTGAATTGTGCTTCCAGGGGGGAATAACAAGAACAAGCACAATTTAGTCCGTTTTCTCCATGAAAAATGAAAGTCAGCAGAGGTAGGATTTAATTCCAGTTAAATTAGTATAAATAAAACTGTTGTAATTTTGAGCAGGGACTGGCAAAACAACAGGAGGGACATGGAATTGTATCTCATCTACACAGGATTTTATCCCTTCCCTTGATTTCAGGATACAGAGAGGAGCTGGATTTTCAGCTATGGCGAGCTGCTCTAAAACTTTGAAAACCTAAGTGAAAACCTCTCTGTTTCATTTCTGCAAACTCCTAAAGCACCGAATGAAACAAGTGTCTTCTTCTTGCAGACCTGCCACTCACAGGAGTAAGGATGGCATCGACAGCACACTTCTCTGAGGAGGAGATGGCAGAGCTCCGGGAGGCCTTCAGCAAAGTTGGTGAGTGCAGCCAACAGCAAAGGCACTGCTGAAGTATGAACCTGTGGCTAGCTCTTTTCTCATGGTCTGACTGACCAGCTGTGAGGAAATGGATTTTGCTCCAGCACTGATCTGTTCTGTCACATCAACCACAGAAAGCCCTCTTCCTGCCACTGCAGGCCTCCCCGATGAAACCACATCAGCTCACTGCAGAGCTCTGGCCTCTTACTGAGAGGGGAGTTGGGGCTCCAGCAGGTCTTATGAAAAAACATTTTGCAGCATGCAACAAGTGACTCAAATTGCAACTTGCTATGCAGGAAGTCAGCACACGCTGCTTTGAAATCACCTCAGCCTCCAGGATGGGGAAAAGAAACCTGCAGAAAAAGAAAGACACAGATACTTAAAAGCCAAATACAAATAAACATATATAACTATATATACATTTATCTGTGTCACAACCATAGTGTTTTAACAGAAACTCTCCACATTATAAACTCAGTTTGCTTTTTTATCTGTGGAGTTTTTCATGAAGTGGAGAATAAAGGACTATGAACCTGTATTGGTGATCTTCTCATCAAATACTTGCAGGAAGCTCAGCAGGAGTATTCATGTTAGCACCATCACAGAGAAACACAGAAATTTTTGTTTTGAGGATGACTATATGCAGTTCCAGCCTACTTCTAATGTTACTAGATCCAGAAAACGGGCCAAAATCACAAATTATATCTATGGATAAGTGCATATGTGTATTGTGTCAACTTTATTTTCTTTAGCTGTTCTGTGGACAGGATTCTTCCTCTATAGACCACATTTGTCAGGGTGGAAACCTTGGAATGGCAATTATATCCATTTAAACCTAGCTTTATTAAGATATATACATGCCTAAACATATAAATTCACCCCAGTAAATTTTTGTTTGTTAAAAAGTGATTGTAATTATTTCTTGGGTGTGAATAACACCAAAGCAGTTGAAAACACCAGATTTCAAGACAACAAATCTTTGTGTACCTCTCCTTGGATAAAACAAAACCAGCCTTTTTGTGAAGAAAATGTCATTGGGCTGATGTAGAATGCAAAAGTTTGTTTTAATCTTTGCAGATATCAGCGGGAATGGCTTTATCGATACCAATGATTTAACAGAGGTGTTGAAGGCTGCCAATCTCCCTCTCCCAGGATATAAAGCCAGAGAGCTCATTCAGAGTCTGACAGCCACGGGGAATGGCAGGATCAGTTTTGATGAATTTATTTCAGTAAGTAAGGTGTTACTTATTTCAGTCACTCAAGGTGATCCCCAGGGCACAGCAGAGGCACAAGCACAGGATCTCATGGGCACCTCATTAATCCAATGAGTCTCTTCACTGGGAAAGCTGAAAGCAGAAAGTAACCAAACTAGAAATTCTGCAATTAACTGGGACAAGTTATGTGAATACAGCTCCTCATTGCATAAATGTCGTATCTTTCAGTTTGGTCGATGCATCAAGGTAAAGTTTTTCCGTTATACACAGCAAAAAGATGATGTTCTGGCTAGACGATTACAAAAAGTGTAAGCAGATCAAAACTGAAAACTTAGTGGGGCATTTTTTTAATCAAAAAACTTCTTTTTCTGGTCTGAACTGGGTCAAAAGCAAATGCTAAAATAGTGGAATTTCCCTTGGGATGGAGAAGTAGGTTTTTACTTGCTCTTTCTTCAAACCCAAACTGCTGTGCTCCAAAGTAACATTTTATTACTTAGCTGATCTTTGTTCCCTGATTTGAAAGCATAAAAGCTGAGTTTAATCCTGTTGTACCTCAGCAGATACACAGATTGTATCCAGAAACCCACTGAAAATACTCAAGCTGCCCCTGCCCTATTTATGGAGCAGAGAGAATGTGTCTCCTGGCCCAAGAGATCACTGTTTTACCTTGGTTTAATTCTCCAAAATTCTAAAATCCTCTCTCATGCTTGAAAGATTTTCCAAAACCTGAAGAGTGATGATGTTGCCAAGTCATTCCGAAAGCAAATCAACAAGAAGGAGGGGATCTGTGCCATCGGTGGGACATCGGAGCAGTCCAGTGCTGGCACACAACACTCCTACTCAGGTAGGTGCAGCTGTCCCACACTGACAGCAGCAAGTGAGCCCCGGCTGCAGCAGCACAAACACCTGCCCACTGCTGTCCCTGCTCACCAGGCAGGCAAGGCACAGGTTCCCCACTGCTGACAACCCATTTCCCTGCACATTGTACCAGGCACTCATTCTATGAACTCCCCTTGCAACGAGATAGTTCCTTACCTTTTCCCATGGAGGGCACAACTCCATCAGGGCTTTTCTCCCAGCCTGTTTCTCCGAGCTGAAAGTTGGTTGCTTTTGTTACCTCCTGGGCACAGCCCACTCTGAAGCAGTTCCATGGGGAGGAGGTCCTACCCTTGGCAATCTTCTGCAAGGGCAAGAGTGGGGGACTGACTTTCTCTGGGGAAGGGAGAACAGAGGATGCTTCCAAGGACTCCATCCACCTTCATCCTGGAGGGCACTTCCTCTGAGCTACTGGGAGCCATACGAGCTGCTGCTGGTACAGGATAGCTGCGCTTCAGCCCTGCTGAGCTACAGCCACATCTGCCCATTTCCCTCTGAATGCTCTTTGTCAGAGCCCAATCCTGGCCAGGCTTTTCTAGATATTCCACATGAAGAGGGTGTAATGTACAACACAGAATTGTTTGAAGTCATGTGGGGTTTCTATTTAGCAGAGTGGTACAACAATGCATTCCAATTACGGTGAAAGCACAAATTACTCCTTGCAGAGCTTAACATCTGCACCACACATTTGAACCACATGGTCTTCATTACCAGTCACTGTAATATGCCTGATCTCATGACCCAGGCAACCACAGTGAGTGGGAAGGGGTATTGAAGGAGTATTAACCAGCTCAAGCCCTTTGCTGTCCTCAGCTCCTTTGCTTGTCTCCTGAGAGCCTCTTCCATGCAGGGTTTTGTTGATCAGTCACACTGGTGGGAAAGGCTCCCCCAGGAGTTCTGCCTTTGTCAGTAAAATGATGGTAGAGGTACTGCACAGCAAACTGATGGATTTGATGTTGTGTCCACAGAGGAAGAAAAATATGCCTTTGTCAACTGGATTAACAAAGCCCTTGAGAAGGACCCTGACTGCAAGCACGTGGTGCCAATGAATCCAGAAACAGATGACCTCTTCCAGGCAGTCGGTGATGGCATAGTGCTTTGGTAAATGATATCTTTCCTTCTCACAAACGGGAACCGTGAGTCTGCAAAAACTCACATTTCTGTTTAAAAAGAACCTGCTGAATTTACATTAAGCTCAGGAGCGTTTGCAGACTCAGGGCCTTGATACTACTAGAGTTTTTGTGCTTCTTTTATATTCAAAAATATAAAGCATATTTCATGCTTAATGAGAATTTTTCCTTACCTCTAGACACTTACAGTTAGATGAAGTCAGTGAAATTTGAGGAGCTGCTTGGTTTTATTTTTGCCCAAGGACTTTTGTTGTTTCACACAAAGTGGCACAAAATAGTGAGTGCTTCCACAGACATTTTCTGCACAATAAACTTCTCACACAACTTCACCTTGTGGCATTCTTGGCCTCACACCTAAGTACAATCTGTATGTAGCCCAAAAGAATTGCTTAAGTACTGAGTATGTACCTCTGTGGATATATGAAGAAGCAGAGGGCGATTATCTATTTTTGTTAAAGTAACTCTCCAGCTCTTAGACTTGTCCTGCAATGTAGAGACAAAAGCTATACCTGTATTTTGTGCACACATAGCTTAGTGTATTTCTTGTTTTTTTATTTTTTCTTTTATTTCCAGTAAGATGATCAACTTTTCAGTGCCAGATACCATTGATGAGAGAACAATCAACAAAAAGAAACTCACACCCTTCACAATACAGGTACTTAAACAAAAGAAAATTCTTTTCTTTTCCCCTTAGGATGTTTTTGCAATCACTTAGAGGAAAGGCTGGTTCTGCTCAACACAGTCAGGCAAAGTTGTTTGTGGCACAGTGAAATGCACAGGTCCATGTCATAAAAACACAAAGACTTATATTTACATTTCCTTCCAAACATATGAGCAATGTGACTAACCAAACACAACAAATAATGTTCACCAGATCAGAGCTTTAGATTCTTTTGTGGTAGATGCCATATGAATGCAAGAGCACAGAGATAATACAGTGACCAACTGCAGTTGGAGTAGCTCTCAGAAGGCTGAATCCCTCTTTTAAGGCATGACAATAGACTTGAACCCACAAGTGCTGTTGTTGCAGAGTGATGTTGTCACCAAAATATTAACTGTGACCCTGGAAGTGCCAGTGCAACATGCCTGAAATCAGACCATTGCTGTTGCATGCCTTTTACAAGCCAGTATTTCACCCTCAATACTGAATCCCTCCTTTATTTCTATCACATGCACCTGTATATGATTTTTAAAATGGACAAAAAGGGTGTTAATTTTTTTCACTACCTAAAGTTTATTGTGTTTCTCACATAGCAATATGTAGAGAGATATTTTTATATGAACATCTATGTACCTGGTACAGAGTATAAATAGATATATGGAATAGATATGAACCTAACCCAGTTTAGCCCTCAGCTGCTCTGATTTGATGGAACATTAGCCAGACTCAAGTAAGCTCAGAAGCCATTAAATTGGATTTTTATGCTTTATACCTCATTTTTCAGTTCTAATCATTTTGGTCAGCAGCATAACTTAGTGATGCAGCTCAGATCAATCCCTGTCACATGTAGACATGATTTGATCAATATAGCTTCCACTTTAACTTAACCCTTTTACAGCTCTCTGCTGGAGAAAAGGTAATTAATTTGAAATGGTCCAATTTTTCTAGCTTATGAGAATTTACACTACGTCTCTCTCTGCATTTTGTATCTAATCAGATCTCCCTGTCATGACAGCAGTGCTGAAATTCATGTGAAAAACTGCAAATCTGTGTGATAAATTATATTTTCCAGGCTTCTTTGCCTGCTTTACTTGCCCTCTGTTTACAAAGCCACCTTTTTGCATAGTGTAGACCAGAGGATCAGATTTTCTTATTCCTTTTATTTTAAATGGACAGGAAATGGAAATGGAACATAATGTTCCTGAAATATCATTTTTATTTCTGCCTGTCACTGTGAATCACTGAATCCCTCAGTTTCCTCTGCACGCTCCCAAACCAGGAGTCCATACTCCAAAGTTCAAAAAGAAAATGTCCAGATATTACCAGATCTGACCTTAGCCGAACTGCAAGGCTAAAAATTCATCAGGTTTATTCATACTGATTCCTGGGACAGTGTGCTCTTTGCAAACACTGCCAGCAAGCAACTTATTCTATCTTAGGTATCAGGGCTTTTGCAGAGTGCTTAGGGAGAGACGAGCCTGGAATATCTGCCAGTTGATGGGGCTGTATCTCCTTTCCTCCTCCATGTATGCAGGACTGAGCAGAGGAGAGTTTGCCCCATGCTGAAGCTATGTCTGTACTTGAGCATGAGCTCGAGCATTAGCCCAAGGGAGAGCCTGGCCTTGGTAATCAGGACCGAGCCAGGACATCACTGTGAATGCAGATGTATGCTCTGAGCTCCAGTGCCTTGTGATGTGACATTTGCCACCCCTTCCAAAAAGAGGTCCTTTCTGTCTTTAGGTTGAGACCCAGAATCTGCCTCCCCAGGGGAGTCTTCATTCCCCTGCCCCCTGTGGCCAGACATGTATCCTGGGCTGCATCAAAAGAACTGTGGCCAGCAGGTCAAGGCAGGTGGTTCTGTCCTTGTATTCCACTTTGAGGAGCTCCCAGAGCACACACCTGGAGCACTGCCTCATGGTTCTTTGTACTTAAATGTATTTACAGTGAAGCTGCCTGCAGATTTCACTCGTTTTGGCTGTGCTCCCTTCCAGTAGCCCCAGCTCTCAAGTTCTGCATCATTCAAAAGTTCTCGTCTTTCCCTAGGAAAATCTGAACCTGGCCCTGAACTCTGCTTCAGCTATTGGGTGCCATGTTGTTAACATTGGAGCTGAAGACTTAAAAGAAGGGAAACCTTACCTGGTTCTTGGTCTTTTATGGCAAGTTATCAAAATTGGACTCTTTGCCGACATAGAGATCAGCAGGAATGAAGGTATGTATAGGTCTTCCTTTCAATGCTCCACTGTTATCACTGCAGAGTCTTTAGGATAAGGCTCTTTTTAAAAAAAAATCTAGATTTAAATTCTTTTCTTCAAGTAATTGTTGTCTGTTTTCTTGACTGGTCTAATTTCCCTTGCTTTTCACGAGCTTCAGCACTCAAAAGTCCAAGGTTTTCTGTAGAGTTGTGTATTCTGCTCACTGGGTCAGGAATGGTGGTCTGCATCCAAGTATATCGGTGTATTGGCACTTAATCTGGGATAAGGAAATCTGCTTTCAGGAAGCTTGAATCCTTCTTGCTCTTGATTGCCAAACATCTTTCTTTGGGAAATCATAATTATAGAATCATACAATAATTTAGGCTGGAAGGAACCTGTGGAGGTGCACCTTGGAGATCTGACTCAGCCATCCAGCTACCTGCTTTCAGCAGTACAACATCTTAAGTATAACACCTTAATGTCAGGTGAGGTAGCTCAGGGCCTTTTTCTGTGTTTTCTGGGCAGGCTGTCCCAGAGCCCAACCACTCTTGCTCTGAATTTTTTTTCTAGTTGGAATCTAGTTGGAATTTCCCTTCTGGCATCTTGGGTCCACAGCTTCTCATCCTTTTCCTGTGCATACTGGAAAAATGCAGATCTGGCCCCTCTATAATGGTTGAAGACAATACTTGCACCCCTCTCAAACCTTTTTCCAGGCTAAACAATCCCAATTTTCTCGTCCTCTTCCCTTATATCACAAACTTCCATCCAAACATCTTTGTGTCCTTCCACTAAACTCACTTCAGTTTGTCAATGTCTCTCTTGTACTGGGGAGCCAGAAACTGGACACAGCATTCCAGGTGTGTCTCACCAATGTCAAAATTTCCCATGAAGTAGCTTCATCATGAAGGCTGTGGGTGTACCTGCAGTCCACACAGAACCTCATCTTGTTGCTTTGTTCCCCATGCCTCTGGATAGTCCCTCACCCAACAGTGACACTTCTTTCTTCCAGTTTCTGTGCAGGCATTACCTTCATTGCCCCATCCCTTTCACATTTCTGTCCCTTTTGTTGCCAGAGCCACCAGTTCCCATTCCTCTGTAGGTAGCCTGGCCCTGCTTATTTGCTATTAATTTTCCTTTCTGGTATTTTCTCCTTCACTTCTCATCTAAGACTTCATCTAAGGCTAGACATGCCAAGAAAATTCTGATTTTTTTCCAGGTTCTCCCTTTCCCTCATAGCTGCTGTCTGCAGCTGTTTCAGGTAAAACTCCCCTTTCTTGAACAGGGGACCCTGTATTTCCAATGAGCTTTCATGAGCACATGATAAGGCAGTAATACATCCCAACCTCTATGGGAATTACCTGGGATGCACTTAATATCATGTTGGATTTTCCCTATGTCATATCAAATGGTGGCTCAGAGTAGCTTGGAAGACATCTAATCCACTCAGGTTCTCATTCTGTGTTCATATAAGCTTTTAGCTAATAGCAGTTAGACTCATATTAATTCTCCAGTGAATGTCTTTGAACATGGCACTATTAAATTGCATTCCATTTTTATTACTGTCATCTAGTTTGTTCTGTCGGATTTCCTGATCATCCTCTGTATTGACTATGCCACCTATTGACTATCATCTTCACATTTTTAGCATGTTGCAAGTGTTTGTGCCAAGATAATTGATGCAAAAAAAAAAAAAAAAAAAAAGAGAAAACATTAACCCAAAAATCAATCCACAGCTAACACCACAAGAATCCTTCTTCCAGCCTTCTGTCAGTGTCAACACTGTTCTTTTAATAAAATCCTCTGTCTACTTTCAAATGCTCCTATTATCCCCCTCTGGTCCAGTTTAACCCCATTGCACCCTATATCAAATTATCTGTGTAACTCCAGTTATGGTATGTCTCCACTGCTTCCTTTATGTAGCAAATCCATAATTCTTTCAAGGTCTGACAAAAGATAGTAGAAGAAAATCAGAGCAATGTAACGCACTCTCCTATTTTACCACATTAATAATTATTTTCCATGTTAACTCTTTTCAAAACTGGTTCTAAAGCCTTTCATGGTCCAAGGTTTCAAGGGTCAATCCTCCCATCCTGCCTGTTCCTCCTCTTACGAACATAATATCAATTTTTCTACATAAATAGGGTATCTCCTCAACTGACAGATGACTTAGCCCTACTGGCCCACAAGCCCATGAGGTCCTGTGCAAGTATTCCAGAATGCCTGTGTGAATCCAGTTTCAGTCACTGTGTGACTGGATTCACTGTGTGAATCCAGTGTGAAGGTCACTGAGATTTCTTTCATCTAAGCTGCAAAAAGCCTGTGTTCGTATTTTCATTCCAACCTTGCCCCTGTGCTCAGCATCACTGTGTCCAGCTCTGCACTTCTCAGCACAGGAAAGACTTGGACCTGTCGGAGTGGGTCCAGAGGAAGGCCACAGAAAAGCTCAGGGTGCTGGGACACTCCTATGAAGACGGGCTGAGAGAGCTGAGATTGTTCAGCCTGTAGAAGAGGAGGTTCCAGGGAGACCTTATTGCAGCCTTCAAGCACCTGAAGTGGCTTATGAGAAAGATGACAATAAAATTTTCAGCGGGGCCTGTTGCAATAGCAAGAGGGGTAATAGTGTTAAACAAAAGAGGGTAGATTTAGACTGGGTATGAGGAAAGAATTTTTTTCAATGAAGGTGGTGAAACTCTGGCAGAGGTTGCCCAGAGAGGTGGTAGATGCCCCATTCCTGAAAACATTCGAAGTCATGTCAAATGGGGCTCCGAGCAAACTGATTTAGTTGAACATGTCTCTGCTCATTGCAGGGAGGGTTGACCAGACCTTTATAGCTCGTGGGCAGTTCTTAGACCACACTGAAATTGTCTTCCACTTGAATATGATCCACTACTAGATACACAAATTACAAGCTTGGACTCATTTTATTGATGAGACCCTTTTTCTGTTTACATCCTCTGTCATGCTAACCCAGCTTGAATTTTGGCAACATTTTGGCAACTCATATTCAGAAACTAGGGTAGGAAAACGTAAAAGAGAGAAAACAGTTGCACGTTTTCCTCAACAAGTGTTCACATCATTATTTTTTAATTTTTTCTTTCCTGCTTAGCCTTGATTGCTCTTCTGAGAGAAGGAGAGAGCCTGGAGGATCTGATGAAGTTGTCTCCAGAGGATCTGCTGTTGAGATGGGCAAACTATCACCTGGAAAATGCAGGATGCAACAAAGTCAACAACTTCAGCTCAGACATCAAGGTATGAGAAGTACTGACCAACAAAAGCAAAACAGTAGCTCTACACCCGAATTCCTGCCCTCCACACAGGGATTGTGCACTGAAACACTCCAAGCAGCTGATTCTGCTCTGTCAAGCACATGGAGCTGGGTATTTTAAATGCTTTCTTTGGGGTTTACCTTTGCACTCAGTAGTATTCCTCCTCCTCCTCCTGACCTCCAGTCATCACTGCCAGCTCCTGCACACCAGATGCCTGGGAAAGAAATGGCTGCTGGCTCTGGACAGGGCATATGGACACTGCATTTTCAATTCCTTGCCTCTATTGCTCACCTCCTTTCCAAATCTCCCTAAATAACTCTTGACCTGACTTTTGTTTGGAAAACCCTTACTCAAACATGTAGAGAAAAATTATTGGGCATTTCCAATTCCCCTACTTGATCTTTCCTTCACCTAGGCTATGTGCTCCTCTGTCCCAACATTTGATATAGACCTGAATGCGGTTTTCTGTGAATTTTAATTCACTGGGACTACTGAAAATAGTACAACTAGACTGCGAGACACTTGCAATGGTGGGTCTGTAATCTGGGCAGCATTATTTCTGGACCTCTTGGGCTTGTGGGTGCAGATTTCAGCAAAGCTTTCTCTGTAGGACCTTCATTGTTCCCAGACAGATGTAGCTGAACCTCAGTGGTGCCCACTGAGGAATTTCAGACCCTAAAACCCAGTATGAGGCCCAGACAAGATCCCAGAGCTGTAGAGGGTGTATAAAGGAGGGTATCTGAGCTGGCTTACAAGAAAACCAGGGGATGGCCAGGACACCAGCCTCACCAGCCACAACCTGACTTGCCTGCTCCCAGAATAGCATGGGAAAAATCCAGCTCCCAAGGTACCTGGTCATAGGCTTCACCAGGGACTGAAGCATAAGCACAAGCATTTAATTGAAATACAGAAAAAAACCATCAGGTGAGGCAACAGGAGGGGTAGAGGCTCACATTTGAGAATACAATTTTTATCGTAACAGATTTTTAGTTGACTGGTGGAGGTGACTGGAGAATATCCATGAAAAGGGAAGGGAATGGAGTCCTTCCCATCTTTCTGTGTGCTGGTCAAAAAGACTATGGTTCAACTGATTAAATCCTATCTGCAACTGAAAGCTAAATCACAATTCTGGTGTTTACAGTTGGAAAATAAGGCACACATTTACAAGATTTCAGTGTTTTCAGTGTTTACAGACATTCTCTAAGTCTGTCTCCCCACCTCACTTCTACTGTAAATAACCACTTCCTAGGTTCCGTACACAGTAATGCAGATGCAAAATATTTTAAATAATTCAAGTAGTCTGCTTAATATTTTGAAGAGCATCAGTTGGGTTAGTTAGTCAAGTCCCTAGACATTAACATGTAACATGTAGCTCTATTTTCAGTTCTCTGAAGTGAGTTAATATTTTCCACATATGGAAGCAGCATTGTATTTCACAAAAGATTAAAGACAGAACATGATAAACCCTTGTCTTGTTCCTGCCCTTTTGCCTGAAAAATGCTGATACTGTTGTCAGTGTTAACTTTTGTCCTTGAAAACTATGCTTTCTCTTCCACAACTTTTCCAGCCTTGCTTTGAAATCCACTTTAAACATCTGCTTTCTCCTTCTGCATTTTCTTTTATTAAATGCTCAGCAGCCTGACTTCTACAGCATTATAAAGGTATGCATTTTCTTACCTCTAATTTTATGTTCAGATTGAGTAAATTCTGATATCTTTTTGTTGTTGCTGCCTTTTCTGTAAGTTCAACACACAGCATTTTTGTCTTGTGTGTTGGGCATTCTCCAGCACACATATAGTGGCTCAGGGAAGAAATAGATCTGGCAAACACAGCATAAAGTAGGAATTGCTAAGTGCTTCCAGCTTAATTAATTTAATTATGTAGCCCAATGATCGATGTAATAAAAATGAAGCATGCAGGCACATTGTTCAGGGGAGCACTGGCATTCAAAGGGCTGAGCTTTAGATGTAATTTTTCTTCCCTTTAATTTCTCTGTCTGTCACAGGACTCAAGAGCTTATTACCATTTGCTGAACCAAGTTGCCCCTAAGGGAGATGAAGAAGGCATTCCAGCTATTACTATTGACATGTCAGGATTAAGGGTAAGATAAGATAAGTTTGGAGTAAATGCCAATATTTTCTGTCCGTTACTTGCATTCCTGGCCAACACAGGGCTGCACTGGGATGTCAGAGCCAGCAAATTCTTTCTGGCATTGCAACACGATCTTGTATTTCAGAAATCAAAGCTTCCAAAGAATTAAATTATGTGTTTGGATTTTTGTTAGATAATAACTCTGAAACTTCAGCAACCATTTAATCCCACTGATAAACTACTAGCATGTAACAAGTGTATTTAAATACATTTATCTATGAATTTCATCAAACCATCACATGTATATGGAATATGGCTGTAAAAGCAACATGGTGAGGTGCTTGAATCGTAGGCAAAGCCCATTTGAAAACACAGACTTGCCATTAGTAAAAGTGGGAACGAGAACAACTGTAAATCCATCAAGGAGCTGCTTTAGCAGCTGGATCCCCACAAGGACACCCATGCTGGGGCGGGTGCAGAGCTGGGGCGGGTGAGGCTGATGTCCCCTTTGTGCCGGGCAGGAGAAGGATGACGTGCAGCGAGCCGAGTGCATGCTGCAGCAGGCTGAGCGCCTCGGCTGCCGCCAGTTCGTCACCGCCACCGACGTCGTCCGGGGCAACCCCAAGCTCAATCTGGCCTTCATTGCCAACTTGTTCAACAAATATCCTGCCCTGCATAAGCCAGAGAACCAGGACATCGACTGGAGCTCCATTGAAGGTCAGGAAAATGCAAATATTGCACTGTGATATTTCCCATGTTTCTCCTACTGTTCATGGTTCACTGTGCTGTAAATTCAGTTAGGGTTTCTTCCCAAAGCACTTACATTACTGAAGTGTGGTGTTCTGCAGGCCTTTGATTGATGTGTCTGTTGTTTTAGGTGAGACAAGGGAAGAAAGGACATTTAGGAACTGGATGAACTCCCTTGGTGTTAATCCACGTGTAAATCACTTGTACAGGTAGGATGAGGTATTACACTCCCTTCAGATGATAAATACAGCCATCAAGTTGTTTGCAAGAACATAAAAACTTCTGGGCCCTGCAAGAATATAAGCTGCTTTGTATTTCCCAGGAATCTAAATTTACCTCTGCTAATAGTTGAATTGTATTTCTTTCCTCTGTTCTTGGACAATGATGTATCTTTTTTGTTGTTTTCAGTGACCTGTCAGATGCTTTGGTTATCTTCCAACTCTATGAGAAGATCAAAGTGCCAGTAGACTGGAACAGGGTGAACAAACCACCATATCCTAAACTGGGTGGCAACATGAAGAAGGTACAAAAAGCTAGAATAGCTCCAGTAGTGATGCCTTATCCTCAGTGAATGCCTAAATCAGTTCAAACAGCAACATGGGTATTCATGATGCTCTCCAGTCCCAAGGACAGCACCTTAAATGATTTTTGTGCTTAGTCAGTGGATAATTTTTCATTCTGAAAAAGAAATATACATAAGACTCACTCACTCTGTTGATAGGTGAAAAATATTTGTTAAGTATAAAAAGACAACTTTTGTATCAGTATTTAGAAACTGTATTTGCAGATCCCTTTTGCTACTGCTTTAGGCACTGATTGTAATGCATCTGGACCGTGAGATGCATGGCACCAGCTTAATTGCAGCTGTCTGGATCACTGCCCTCCACGTCAAAAGAAGACAGTGATGATAAGCATTCTTGATCAGATGCATCAAGAACCGATCACACAGTAGCTGCTAAATGCAAAGCTTTCTCCCAGCTATCTGGATGAGTAATTGCATCCAGTTAGACCAGAGTGATCAACCAATCTAAAATATTGGCTGGGACATTAATCCTTTGTCTCAGTGCAATGCCATAATGCTGGAGGTACCCGTGAGCCACACACTTTTATTTTCCAGGATAATCCGCTTTTCAGGCCCTGATAATGAAGTACAGCATTTTCTTCTATGTTATATGTTTAGAATGGTATATTTGGGATGGATCTGCCTGCTGGTAGTCAATCAGCTGTTTTATCACAGAGCCCCAAAGTTCCTTTTTGCTCAGGAGGCTGAGTGATCCGAAGAATTTAAAGTAACAGTGTCTTGTCTTCTTTCCTCTTTTTTCCTATATTTTTGACCCTGCCATTAACAGCTTGAAAACTGCAACTATGCAGTGGAACTGGGAAAGAATCAAGCCAAATTTTCCCTTGTTGGCATTGCTGGACAAGATCTAAATGAAGGAAACCGTACACTCACGCTGGCCTTAATCTGGCAGTTGATGAGAAGGTAGGTCAGGCAGCCACTAGCCTCAGAGCATTTTGGTGTGCTCAGTTTGCATTGCTGCAGTTATGCTCTCACTGAGGAGGGTCTACAGGCTCATGCAGAAGATTATTATTGTCACTATCTGCATAGCAACAAGAAATGTTTATTGCACAGCAGAGAGGAAAAGAAGTTAAAAGGTCTCTGTATCAGGGAATGGGGACAATGTCCCAGAAACAAGGAAGTGATGCAGAAGTTTTATAAGCTGCTCCCTGAATTGGGCACAACTAAATACCTCTCCACATTTTAATGTAATTCTCTGTGTGTGCATGTTTCTGTGTTTAAGAGTGCCATAACTGAAAGTAAAGACCCCAGTAGTTAGGAACTGAATACAAACCAAATTCAGACCATAGAGAAAGATAGAGGATTATCAGTAAGGTAGCTAAAATAGGGATAAGGTGATTACTCACCCTAAGTTAGGGATATCTTCCCAAGGTGTATGCTGTATAAGCACAACACTCCAAGCTTGTTTTTATGCAGAAGTCAGTCTTAGGTGAGCAGAAGGATTCCCTTCTATTTCTAAAATCAGTGATAATTTTTTAAGCACTATGAGAATGAGTAGTTTACAATGAGATACATTGAGAGGAATTCCAGGAGTTTTAAGTAATCAAAACTTTTAATATTCCCAAAACAGTGAGTAAGGAATTGGGTATGAATTAACCTCCTTAGATTAATAATTGTGTTATAACATAAATCATATGCACAGTGAGTGTGTGTGAGGCAGAGGAATATCAGATCATTGGGATAATCCCGGACAAGCTGTGCACATACAGGACAGTTCTGAGGTTACAGCAGACTTTGAGCAAATATCTTGGCTTCCCTCTTAAGGTACACCCTAAATATCCTTGAAGACATTGGTGGTGGAGAGAAGGTCAATGATGAAATCATTGTCAGCTGGGTCAATGAAACACTCACTGCAGCTGGGAAAGATTCAACCATCTCCAGTTTCAAGGTACAGGCTTTTTCAGAAATCTCTGCTCAGGAATCTCTTATTCAAAGTGCTTGTGTGTGTGACATATAGATGTGTGTATGCATACACACACGCTCTACATTATGATATATCTCACTGCATAGCTTGATTATTTTTCATTCCCTTTTAAAAGCTTGTTCAAATACACAGGTTTTATTCAAGGGACTTTATTGTGAAGAATAGAAATATGGTATGATCACTACAGGAAACACCTTGAATTCCAGTTTGGCTTGGGAAATCAAAGGATGGTGACAGGAATGATGACTGGAATTAAGAAAGAACTGCTGTGCTGTTGGTTATGAATCAACAGCAATTACAAATGGCAGTATTAAAATGAACAATAGCAATACATTCATAACCTGGTAGTACCATCCAGGGGTACCTTGCTCTATTTTGCAAGGTACCATACAAACACAGAGATGGACCAGTTCCAGAGCACTTCCAATTCCGCTAACATATCTATGACACTTCCCAAGCTAGGGAACACTCAGTGGATATAAATCAGCAGTTTGCACCAGGCGAGGACAGATCCATCAAACTTCATGTAATGAGTTCAGGAATCACACAGCTGGTCTCTCTTACCCTTCCCATCAGTAGATGTCTATCAGTGTAATTTCCCCACAGGAAGCAAGTGAACTAGCCCTGCACCCCTTCTTTTGCTTTAATGACATTGTATTCTATGACAAGATGACCTGCTTCATGGATGAGGAAAAGGCTGTGGATGTTGTCTACCAGGATTTTAGTGAAGCCTTTGACACTGTTTACCACAACATTCTCCTGGAGAAACTGGCTGCACGTAGCTTGGACAGATGCACTGTTTGCTGGGTAAAAACTGGATGGCCAGGCCCAGAGAGTGGTGGTGAACAGAGTTAAATCCAGCTGGCAGCCTGTCACCAGTTGTGCCCCCAGGGCTCAGTTTTTTGGGGCATTTAACATCTTTATTGATGGTCTGGACAAGCAAATCAAGTGCATCCTCATTCAGTTTGCAGAGGACACCAAGCTGGGTTGGGAATGCTGATCTACTAGAAGGCTCTGCACAGGGATCTGGACAGGCTGGATTAATGGACCAAGGCCAGTTGCATGAGGTTCAATGAGGCCAAGTGCTGGGGTCTTGCACCTGTATCACAACAACTCCGGCAGTATTACAGGCTTGGGGAAGCTGTCTAGCAAGAAAGGACCTGGGAGCACTGGTCAGCAGTGACTGAACGTGAGCAAGCGTGTGCCCAAGTAGCCAAGAAGGCCAATGGCATCCTGGCCTGCATCAGCAGTGGTGTGGCCAGCAGGAGCAGGACAGTGATTGTGCCCCTGTACTCAGCCACACCTCGAATCCTGTGTCCAGCTCTGGGCCCCTCACTACAAGAAAGACACTGAGGTGGTGGAGCCTGTCTGAAAGGCAACAAAGCTGGGAAAGGCTCTGGAGCATAAATCCTATGAGGAGCAGATGAGACAGCTGGGGTTTTTAGTCTCAAGGAAAGGAGGCTCAGGGGAGATCTTGTCACTCTCTACCACTGCCTAAAAGGAGGGTGTAGCCAGGTGGGGTCAGTCTCTTCTCCCAGGTAACAAGTGATAGGACAAGAGGAAATGGTCTTGAGTTGCAAATGGCCAGTGAAGGTTTAGATTGGATATTAAGGGAAGTTTCTTCCCTCAAACGGTTGTCAAGCCCTGGAATAGGCTGCCTAGGAAAGTGAGTCACCATTACCAGAGGATTTAAAAAATGTATAGATGTAATGCTTATGGAGATGATTTAGTGGTGGACTGGGAAGTGCTAGATTAAGGGTAGACTTGATAATAACAATCTTTTCCAACCTAAATGATTCTATGATTTTTCATCCCTTGGGTAAAACAAAAAATCCTAGAAAGAGTTCTTAGTCTGCCTTAGATAAAAAAATATTCTAAGCAGCCCTTTGTGAAGATCTAAATGGTATTTGACTGAACTGTGCATTGCTCTTGAGTCTAGACTCTAGCTTTGTGGGAGTTCTGTCATCCTGTTCTTGCATTTAATGTTATCTTTCATCTATGCAGGATAGCAAAATCAGCACCAGCATGCCAGTCCTGGATCTCATTGATGCCATCCAACCAGGGTCAATCAAGTATGACCTCTTGAAAACAGAGGACCTGAATGATGAGGAGAAACTAAATAATGCTAAGTATGTTTCTGCCAAGTGGCACTTAGCATGAGTTACCTGCTCAGGCTGGCCTGACTCTGTCTTTAAAAACTACTCTGCTGTCATTTTCATCTGGCACAACCTCATGTGAGAAATACCACCTGAGTTAGAAGCATGAAGGCTGGGAGTTAGGTAGTAAAAAAAGTATCAATGCAGTATGTAATGTTGTAGTTCCTGCTTCATAAATACCTTGAAAGGATTGAAATCACTTGGTTTCACAAGCTCCTATTTTCTCATAATTTAAATTTAAAATTCTCTCAGAGATTAGGGAACAATGCCAACAAATAGTGAACAGGGATTAGAGACAGCTCTTTGGTCACCTACAGGTAGAACAAGGGCATATTTAAGAGAGAAAGGGGAGGACAGGATTCATGCCTGAAAAACTGCTTCTCTAGATGTGGATATTGATTTTTTTTCCCCCAAATGCAAACGATTTCCTAGAAGAGAGTCAATTCTGGGGGCATCTCCCTCTCCTTTCTGAATTACACAGATCACCCCCTGGTCTGATCATCAGTTTAACTTCTCCTTTTCTATGGAGTAACTACAAAGGAGAAAAGGATGACTGTAAAGCAACCAGAGCTGCCATTATTTTTGTAAAGACTTTTCCCAATGTTCTTTTTCCTTCCATTTTCTACCATTTGTTCTCTTTCTTTTATTGCAATCCTATGTGTGCTTTTCTCTGTACTTTATTTCTTCATTCCTCTGCTGTTCTTTTCCTCATTTCCCACCCCTGTTCCCCCACATTCCCAATGCTTCTCTGCATTTTGGGGAAAATGTCACAAATGTATGTGCTCTGAAGTGGAAAGAACCTGGGATTTTCTAGCTTGTTTTAAAAAAATTAAGAGAAGAGACAAACTCACTGGCGAAGAGCCAGTGGCTCTGAGCAGGGAGATGGGAATGTCAACTTGCACTTTCTGGGTATGACTGAAATAAGTCCCCAAATGTTGATTTCCAACAATACTGATTTCCACTGGTAACAGCCTTCTGCTTCTATCCTTGCAAGTTTGTTTATATACAAATTCTGAGTCTCAGAGATTGAGCGGGAGCAAGATCATAACGGCTGGTTTTGAGGATAATCTTTTAGGGGATGGAAGATTAAATGTTTTGTACCTGCAGTCTCCCATCCTGCAGGTAATCAGTGCTCTAACCATCAGAGAATGCGCTCTACCTTTTATTAGAAATGTAGCTCTTTATGAACCTGTCTCATACATTCCTACAGAAAAGTTTAACTTTGGTAAAGCAGTGAAACCCACTCTGGTATTGATCATGTAAAAAACTTAACAAAGGGAAAATTATTGCTACTGCACTAATTTCTGTCTTTACTTTTCCCTTTTTTCCCCCACCCCTGTAACGCAGATATGCCATCTCTATGGCAAGAAAAATTGGAGCAAGAGTCTATGCCCTTCCAGAAGACCTGGTTGAAGTAAAACCCAAAATGGTCATGACAGTGTTTGCTTGCCTCATGGGAAAAGGAATGAAGAAAGTTTAAAGCACAAAAGACTTTGCACTGATGTCGATTATTCACCCTTTAGATTCCTTCAAACTGGATGCTGTTCTCTGTATCAAATAAATACGCAGGGTTGGCATGAATGTTATACATGGTTCCAGGTCATACAGAAGTTGTGTATTCATGTGTATCCAGGAAATACTTTGTTGCTTGATTTCTTTGCCTTATTTTTCCACTTTGCTAGCTATAACCATTTCATATTCCTAAATAAGTTTTCGACACGGAGGCCTAAGCATATCCTTTCATTAATGGATAGCAGGGTTTTCTGTGAGAGTTCATCCAGTGACAGACAGGATTTCTGTCTATGAAATGTTATACTCTGCTTCTGCCTGAAAATGTCGTCATGCTTTTTGTAGCATTTCTGCCATACTTACCTTCAGTTTGCACCTGGGATAACAAAACAGGTTTCCTTAAGCTAATGCAAGTAGTAGTGAGTATTTCTGGAGCGGTAGGATCCTCTGAGGAAATTCTTGCGCAAAGAAAGAAGTGTTTGGTGTCTGTGATGTGTTGCTGGTATGTAAACTGAGCAGTACTTTTTCCTGTAAGTTATGCCTCTGCCATCCATGGCATTACTCACAGATTACATTACTGCTCACCAAAAAAAACCACACTGCAGCCTGGTCCTCCAAGAACATCCAAACTCTGGAACCTTTGCAACAAACATTCTCCAAGGGATAATTCATTTTTACGTCATAATACACTTTAAAAAGATTGCAAAGCATGATAGAAATGAAAGCCATGTTAAAGAAACTAAGGGAATGTACTCAGCAGCAATACAATGAGAAGTGAACAAAGGGATGCAGAATGACATATTTATGTAGACAATAAAAATTCAACTCTGTTAAGTTCACAGACTTGCACTCAAGGGGCTGTGGCTCTGATTCAGGAGAGCATTTATACCTGTGCTAGCATAAGAAACACATACTAAAATGCTCCCCTGAACCCAGGCTGGGATCCTCAACAGAGCTAAATCAGCTTTGCTTTGCAGCTAACAAGGCACTGTGAATTTGCCTCAGTTGAGGTCCTAGCCCTGTCTATGGATAGTCAGTGGGATATATTGCACTGAATCTCTTCCTTGGCATGAGACATTTACTGGCCTTTACGTGGATTTTACTGTGGTGAAATGCAGAAGGAGGGAATTTTGCCTTAATGCAATCCCGTTGACACAGTTCTCTCCCCCTCCCCCTCCCTTTCCTCCAGCCCTTCAGAACTGCCTTAACAAAGAACCAATATTCTATGACATGAAAAGTCTCTCCAAATAAAATGTTCTATAAAGCCAAATGTGTAGTCCTTGCTTTCAGTGGTGGATGTGCTAGTCGGTGTGTGTCATGGAGCTGAAATGGGGACAGAGGTAAAAATAATCTGTGGGCTCGCTGAGAATGTGTTTTCTGCATTGTTATTGAAACCACAGATTGCAGGGAATGGAAAGAATTATTTCCTAGGCCATTTGTGAAAATGCCACTCTGAGACACTGCAAAAGACGGGACATTGTTCTGGCTGGACTTCCAGTATGATTTCCCCATTTGGTGCACTGCCCAACATCCTCTTCCTTTGCCCAGGTACCCATAAATTTTGCTTCTTTAAGCATTCTGCAATGCAAATATGCTGCTTTGTTTCTGCAGGAATGGCCAGATCCTGTGCCTGATCAGATCTGACTCCCCTCCCTGTTCCTCTTAATAATTTAATACAGGATGGGAAAAGTACAGCATCCTAAAACCCATTCTATCTGGTCCCAGTATTTCCCAGTGCTTCCAGAGGAGGAGAACATCCACAGTGTTATACAATGGAGATGTCACCCCAGCTTATTGCCCAAGAAGGGGGAGTTATGAGACCATGGCCCCTACACTACTCCTCTTTTCAAGTATACCACCTGCTGTTGCCAGAGAAGAGGGGTGGCACTGAAAAGGCAGCCCCTCTCCCCTTGTGATTGACTTGGGAGTCCTTCAGAGGTAAACCAGAGAGAGGAAACAGAGACTGCAGAGCTTCTCTCAGGTGGAACGACCATGTATTGTGTGAGTCATATGCATGTATGTGTTTGCAAAATGAAGAGCCCATTTTTTGTTGGATAAATGGTGTAGTTGGGAAGGACTGGGTAATCCTGCCTGAAGACAGCCCTGCTTCAGGTTCCTTGTTTCAGGGAGATGGTCTCACCCCAGACTCAGGGGCAGTCATGAAGGATGAAGTAGATGACAGATTGGAAATGGCAGCAAGAACCAGGGTGAGAAGGATGGCTTTTCCCTTGACCCCAAATGAATGCAGGCATTTGCCATCCCCAGAGAGTAGAAGGGATTTTCAGGCGTTTTCCATTCGCCAGCTCTTAGTAACTCAGCTTTTTGCACAGGGGTAGGATTTTTAGAGGAGTCTGCTGAGATCGGCAGAGAGGAGGCTTCCATACATCATGCATTTCCACTAGGCAAGGCCTAGGACTTCAGGGGCTCTGGGGACTGAAAGCTGCCTCTGCCTCAGGCTCTGGAGAGGGGCCAAGTGGTGTACGATGTTTTTTGAATCATGTTTTGTGGAAGGGGCTGCTTTTCCTCCTCCTCGGCATCCCGGCACCCTGGCTCGCGTCCCTCCCCGCCGGCAGTGCCCTGCCCGCCGGCGCTTTGGGGAGCAGCAGCGCGGGGCGCTGGCCCGTAGCTCCGCGGCAGGGCCGGCGCCGCCAGGGGGCACTGGCTGCACGGAGCGCCCGACAGCGGCGGGCACCCTCTGCGAAACGCAGAGAAAATGCATGCGGGGCTCTCGGCACAGAGCCTGCACTCGCCAGCCCGCGAAAGGCAGTCAGTGCTGCTGGCAGGGATACCACGGTACATACCTCCCAGATCTTCAGCCCTGGCTCTGGAATCACACTTGAAAAACGAATCTGTCGTGGCCCCGAAGGTGTGGGAATAGCTGCATTCTGGTACAGGAGTATAAATATTTCCACTTTTCAGTGTATTTCTGTTAATCGAGTAGTCTTACTTATTTGATCGACTTGAGGTTTTGCGTTCAAGAACTGGTAATAGCAGCCTGTAATAAAGGTCTCTCTCAGCAGATGCTGAAGGTCTTAAACCTATGACAAACATCACTAAAAATACCAACCAGGATCTGGAATTTTTTGCTGTTGCTTTCCTCAAACTTTTTCCCATCCTTCTTAGAGAAAGCAGCTGTCTTTGGGATTCACTCCCAAATCAAGCAGGCTTTGTAAGCGCTTCCATTATTGATTTTCATTGCACAATTAATCATAATTTTCAATGCTTCAAAAAGGCTTACACATTCATACGAATAAAAATAAAGCATCAGCATTTAGACTAAATAGGAGAAAAAACCATGAGGGCAATCAATCCACATGCCTCAGGGTACAGTCTGATCACCAGATGGACTTAGAAGGAAATGTCCCCCAACAGAGTAGTAGAGCATAATTAGGTGTATGATGAGGATTTTACACCTTCTTGTAAATCATCTACCCTAGCTAGAAATCATCTGTTCTAGCCTTAGAAAGGGGACAGCGAGCAGTATGGCTGGCTGCCGTGCTCTTGTAGAGATAAGGTTGTTTCGATTTCCTCCTGAACTGGGACTGAATCAAAACCCCAACGTGACATAACTCATCCTTCTAAGTGCAGCTTAATTCTGTTATGAGCCTAATCACAAACTTCAGGTCTTGGTGTCCACTGTTGCCTAAATGAGCAGCAGCTTTGATCTGGCTTGTGCTTGGAAAATAGGACCCTTGGAAAATAGGTCTCTGTCAGCTGGCTGCAAAAAGCACAGGAGCAGCACTGGTCCTACAGCAAGTACCAGTGATTGCTGCTTTCAGCTTGATGGAGAAATGGATCCTGGTGCCTCCAATCCCGCAAACCCATATGCTGAGCTGCTCAGAGTCAGCTCTCTGTCTTCTCACACTTCTGGTAGCCTCCTCCACCGTATGAAGAACAGACTTGCCAAGAATTTGGGAGCATTTTCCTTCAGGCTGCCCAGCCAATTAAGCCCAGTGCTTTTCAGGCAAGCAGACAAGGCAAGCAGCAGAGAGTAACTGAATGCCTAACTCTCATTACCTGCTGTGTGGTGAGCCACTTTGGAGCTAAAATTTATCCACAAACCTAAGAAGCTGTTCATTAAGCAGGACATGAATCAGAAGAGCACTGTGTACTGGTAAGGTGGTATCTGTGGACTTTGTACAGCTTAATGTAAGAAAACTGAGAATTAGGGCCAAGCTCACATTATACTGCTCTCGTTTTTTTTATAATTGTCATTCAGTGCTCGGTGGAGGTTCTCTTCTGCCACCGGTAAAAATGTGTTATTCACCTGGCAATTCCTTTGCTGCTCTGAAAGTAACACACAGCTCTTAGTTCTCACCGAGTAAAATTACTATATTTATAAAGGACTGTTTTTCATTGCATCTTATTTACTTTTTGTCCCCTGATAACTTTTCAAAGTGCTTTATGGGAAACCTGATTTGTTCCCAGAGTGCAAACTACTATTACTATTCCAGATCCATGATAAATTGTCCAAAGCTGAGAAAGGCCAGTATTTACACAGGCCATCTGTTCACAGGTAATGCTATGTCTGAAATTTATGAAAAGAGCAGAAAACTACATAACTAATCCCACCTAGACACACTGAACTCCCTCAGGACAGGCTCTCATTTAGTGCATTTGTTAAGGATCTAAGGAAATACAGCAATGAATACCTGTAAATGCATGAAGCACAAAGAGGAGCCTCACACATCCACTCCGGAAATCTCCTAGCAGGTGCTTCACATGTGTGGTGTTGCTTTGATTCATGCAAGCAGAAAAGCAATGTGAAAATGAAAAGCAAAACGCTCTGCATGTCTGAGAGATGGTGGACAAGACTCAGGAGCATCAGCCTTGCCATGCCTTCTCCTCAAGGCCTGTGTTTGCTCAGGTGTCAGTGAAACCATCCTGTGGTTAGGTAATGTGCCAGTGAAAGGCTCAATCAGCCTCAGCAGGGAAAACAGAGATTCCTGAGGAGGGATGCAGGCCCTGCCCACCAGTCCTACATCCACTGCTTGCTGCACTGTCAAATCACAACTGGCATTAGGGAAACGTGGCCTCAGTGTCTCATAATGCTTCTCAGACCTACCTGGGGTGATGCTGTCCATGCAGTGATCAGATCTTGCATACCAGTCAAATGTCTCTAGAAAATTTCCAAATTTGTAGAAACTTCCCGAATTTTTGGTTGGAGCCAGATTCTAGAGCAGTGAAGGCTGTCACTGCAGTGTGGATCTGCTTGCACAGACTGATGGTGGTGGGGACCACACCAGCTGAGAGGGGTGAATGAAAGAGGGCAGGACCTATGCTCTATGGGGTTTCTCTTCATCAGCATCCTCAAACAGGGCCTGGCACCTTTCAAACAGCTCCCAGCATTCTCCAAAAGCCCAAAGGAAGGGTCAACTCTTCCAATCTCTGCCAGACCCCGTGCAAGAAATGTGAGCAAGTGCAAGGAGTGCAAAGAAGAAAGAAAGTTCTGTTGATCCAGCCAGAGACAGGTAGAACACATCACTACTCCAGGGTTAATTGCATTCTGGATATGTGCACAAATAACCTTTGTACATAGAGAGGGAGACAGGTGTGCATCCATTCACATGCAATTTGGCCAAAGTGTGCTCTCTGTAGGTGGCACTTGGACACCTTCCTCAAGTGCTCAGAAGTTCTGCTTGGAGTGCTCCTGGGACTCTCTTTGATATGCTTTGTTTACCAAAATAAAACTTGCCTTGCAAGTGCTCCTTGCTAAGACACTGGCAAATAAGTCAACGTGTACTGGCAAAAAGAAAACATGAGTCACTTGGACAATGTGTTGTTTGGGTGGTAGTTTATAACAGACCTTCAGGAAGCAGAGCTCATGAAGAAAGTGTTTAAACAGTACAGACACCTCCCCATTTACCCCTAACTGTGCTTCACTATAGCAGCTTTCTCTTTGCTAACCCAGGAGAGCTGACTAGCAAAGAGAGTAAAATAAAATATTTAATAAACAAAATAGGTTGGCACAACAGAATCCTCAAAAATGCCAAGGAAACGTGTTTTCAGCCTCTGCTCATACGTATCAGCCATGATTGAAACATACTGCTGAGGTGTGTTTCCTCACAGGTTAATCCATCATTTTCTAGCACAAGCAGCATCTGATTTTTATATTTGAGGATGATGTGAGGGAGAAATGCCAGAACAACAGAAATTTAGACATAGTCCAGGTTTTCCCCTCCTGGTGGTTTCATGGGCTGCAAAATTGTTTCCTGAATGAAATAACAGAGGTTAGTGACATTGGCCATGTATGCAAATGATCACAGTGTCCTACAAAGATTAATTGGTTCATGAATAAAGATGAGGAGCTGAGGTGTGCAGGGAGAAATCATTTATCAATTATATGCCTTGGAAAACTGAAAGATGATGCAGCCTTAACGGCTGAATGGGTTTGAAAGGGGGACTTGCAAATTGAGTTCTAATTCTGTTCTGCCACATTCATAATAAAGAGCTGTTAGACTAATTGCATCCTTGTGTGGCTCATGAGCAACAGCACTCAGCTGCATCACACAGTGAGCAACAGAGAACAGAGTTTTGTTAAATTTTAGTCATCTTCTGCCTCGTGTGGGAAGGGTACTCACTGGTTACTTTTGGCCTCATCAGTAGTGATAAGGCACAAAAAAAAGGCAAAGCCTATCAGCAATTTTCATGAGATTATTTTGCATTTGAATCTGAATTTAAAGAACCAATAAGGACAGCACAGACTCACTTGGCTTTTATGTTCTGCTTCAGTCACACGGATGCATCAGCACGATTACCCATCCCTGGAGGGACTCCCTGCTTAACTGGAAACAAGAGAATTCTGGAGGATCAAAACCATAACAGACTATGCTAATCCCAAACAAGGAAAAAGATCAGAGGGATGTGGTTGCTAAAAACAGCTGACCTCTGCTCCTCCTGCCCCTTGTGAGTGCTTGTTAACAGGTTTACTGTTACAAACAGACAGCACCAGCCTAGCATGGGCTTTAGCACACACTGAAATACAGACTCAGATCTGAGAACCTTGATGAGACTTGTTATTCAAAATCTTGCTGCTGGATACTGTGCAAGCCCCAGGATCAAAGAGGGCAGTCACACTTAGGTCCCAGTTGAGTATAAAGGAAATCTCCTGACACTTGGGTTGCTGAAAACCAGGGTGAGAACCACTTACAAGAGTCACTGGAGATTACTCAGTGGCACTGCTACATCTGGCTCCAGCAGTTCAAGAAGTTTCTTCTTTGACTTGTTTTATCTGACAGCTTTCCAGGGTCTGGCTCTCTTTCACCAAAAAGAGCAGCCTGCAGGAGCCCAGCATGATGACCAGGCACAGCCCAGCATCCCAGCATGTGCTGAGGGGTCTTGAGCAATGATAGACACCCTGACTTAGCAGGGACACGAGTGCTGGTCTCTGCTGCTGCCACCATTTCGGGCACTGACATCTTAAACCACCACACAAAGATTTGCCAGAGCCTGGTCTGGCTGAGGTACAGCACCCAGTATCTCTCCAAGGTGTTACCAAAATTGTGTTACCAAACTGGTGTTACCAAATTTGAATGTGCAGAGGGAGTAGAGAGACAGCATTCAGCCAAAAGAGTGAAGACATCTCTTTAGAACTGCCTTTAAATTGTGATCATACTTTAAAAATCAATATAATAATGGCATCAGGAGGCTGTACATATTACCAGTCCTAATTCCCAGATGCATATTTTTCAACAGAGAAATCAAGAGAATACTTTGTTTATTATCTACTCTGAAAACCAAGACCTGCTCATCCCTCTCTAAATGAAAGCCTGTGCATCTCCCAAAGCAACCGTAAAAGTTAACACAAACCAACACAACTGAAATTGTCCCCCATTAGTACAAGGCCTCTGGTCGTATTTGCTATGGCAACACTTGCAAGTATCAGGTCAGCACAGCCCATGGACTACCCAGTGAGAAGGAATAATTAATCCAAGTGCAGCAAAATCTTTGAACTCTGACAGAATTTTTGACCAAGCAGCTCTTCAGCAGGGAATGCTGAGTCGGCAGAAGTGAAAAGGGTTGCTGGAAATGATCAATTTTGATGAATTTCCCAATTAGAGAAAAATAGATTTGTTCAAGAAAGGAGGATTTCAAATCTCCTCAAATTCAACTAAAACCTCACCTTGCAACAGTTTCTAAATTGAGTCTTATTTCCTCCAGGTTTTAAAAGCAGTCTGTAGAAATGCAAGTTAATTTTCAATAAAATAATTAAAACGCCTTAGGAAAAAACCAAGCAATAGTTAAAATTCTCAAAATTAAATGTTTTTATTAACTCAATTGTTTTTACAGTTGTCCTTCACAGTGTTTTTTAAGACTGCATTTTTCTTCCCAGATAAACTGGGAAATATTTCCCAGGTTCTCAGAAGTCCGGGAAGGTTATTAAAAGATTTACTGCTGCATGCAGTGTTTCCTCAAACACCCTTTTTTTTCTTTTTCTTGTATGAAATATATCCTTTGCATTCTAGAAACCAAAAAAGCAAGTAGGAAATCAGTACCTTTCAAACACTGTGTGAACAGTCTCTTAGCAATAAACTGGAGAATCTCCTGGAAAAGCAACCAACACTAAAAAAAGTCTTACAACTACCATTTGTCTAAAACTCTCTTCTTGGGTAGACAGTAGAAGGTGTTACCTTTTCCCACTTAATTAACACCCTAAGACATGTAGAAATATGATCCTTTCCTTTCCTTCAATAAGAGCAACACAACTCCATCAGCTTTTCAATCTCTTCTCAGCAGATCAAATTTTTCTTCATATCTGTGCATGAAACAATTCCACATGAAATAGTGTCTGGATGAGCAAGCTTTGTCTCCATATTTTATTTTTATTTGACAGCTTCCTTTTGCCTGTGTGAGGAAAGAGCATCTGAACCACTGGTTTAAAAATCAACCCTTCTGACAGAGTGCTGCCCACTGCCCTTGCTGGGAATGGCCTCTGTACCTTATCAGAACTTCCTGTTTGTTTGAACAACATCTAAAAAGATAAAACAAGAACTAAAAGTCTAGGTAAGGCATCAGTGATTTCACTTCCCATGAGCCTCTCTTTGCCTTTCCTTTTGGTGTCTGGTTTGTGCTCAACTCCAGTTTGGGGATTTCCAGTGTTGGTGTATTTTCACAGAGACATTAACCCCAGCCTACCCACGGGGGAGTGTGATTCACCTCTGTTGACTTCAGTCACCTAAAACTCAGCTGTCTGGCTTCTTAGGACAGGGCTGCCCTTCTGAAACAATTAAAACAAACAAACAAAGAAAAAACAAACAAACAAAAAACCACAAAAAAGCCAAACAAACCAACAAACAAAAACAGAAATCAAAAACAAAAACACAAACAAAAAACCCCAAAACAAAACAAAAAAACCCCAGGGCTGTGTTTGACTTCCAAAGGCCTGGCTGCCTCCTTAGGTGGAGAATTGGCTCTGATCTGGACCACTCCAGAGCTGTTCTAGAGGATGTTCATGGATGCAATACCTAACCTGAGCTCCAGAGCTTGTTCCCAGGCATTTTTCACCCAGGGTAGAGCTATAACCCTAAGCTACACTAGTGCATCAAATAATTTAGTTACCCCATTCACATCCAGGTCTTGGCTCCCTGGTGTCCCTGTTATATACATATTGATTCACTCCTCAGTCCTGTTCTGGAATGAATTCCCTCTAGAAGAGGACTTGAACCAGGATAATTAGCTGTGTCTTAGTAAAGTTTGGATTTGCTGTTCAAGCATGGAACAGAGATGAAGATCATCTATTCTGGACATGCCAAATTCGCACAGCTTTTCAGCATGTCCTGTACAGATAAATGTGGATAGAGATACGAGAAGCAAATCTCGGGGCATGCAAAAATTAATAATAATGAGATGAAGAGTCACTTGTACTTTTTCTTGAAAAGTAATCCTTATGACATCCATAAGGAAAATGCAAGGATGTCAAAGTACCAAAAAAAAAAGTCTCACCTGCTTCTTGTTTTCTGCTAGCAAATGCCAGGAAAAGAATGTTTCCTGTTCAGAATTTTTCTGTTTGGACTTAACCTCATTCCCACTGCTTTGAACCAGATTCATGCTTGGCTGTGATGTCTTATAAGAGAGCTGGATGCACAGCATGCTGCTGGACCTCCACAAATATTAGAGGATTACAAAAGCTTTGTACTTGCTGTTCTTTCTGATGTCTGTGGTTTGTAGCTGCAATAAAATAAAAGGCTGAGATGACAAAGTGATTTGTCAATATGAAAATGTTCAAAATATATTTTATCCTCTGTACATGGACAACATCAATATGAGCAGCACCTCCCCAGGGAGCTCTGTCATATTGACTTAGCCATCAGGAGCTTGGGGTTGAAGTGAGAAGCAATATTAAATTTTAACTACTCTTTAAATAATATTTTTAAAATCAATAATGTGGATCCTGAACCCTTGGCTTTCCTATTGCATTTGGTTTTGTTGTGAATGCCATGAAGATGAAGTTTTACCTGCTCTTTTTTACCTTTTTTATCTTGGTTCCAGAGAAGCATTTCTTCACTATTCCAAGGTAAAGATCTACTGATGCTACTGGGTGTTCTAGTGTGTGGTGGGTGAGACAGGGAAAGTATTGATGCAAAATAATTCTGAGTTGCATGAGAAAACATTTGTCAAAGGCTGACATAAATTTATTGCCCTTGTAATTGGATACGTGGTTCAATTTAACATAAAGATGGTGGGGGAAATGAAATTATTTTAAGTCTTCTTTGCATCCATAAATCCTATGTTTTTAATCATATTAAGACTACTCTTTTCGGTCTAAGTGCAAATCAATTCTGTTCATTCAGTACTTTTGAATGCCAATAAATGGCATTTTGAAACTTAATGGGAAAAATAATTTTCTTCATTTGCTTTAAAACAAGATCTTAAATGAATTACTTCTCAAGGTAGAAAAAGAAACCATTTCAGAAAGAGCTAACAATCTGTTTTCTTTCCAAAGCAGCTTTTATGATGGTTTTTCCAGGCATAAATCATTTTTGAATAACCATTTGGTATTTGTACAATGTTTCAGAAGCAGCTTTATTGTTACCTATTGATAAACTTCAGAAATGCCCTGAAACCAAATGCTTTCTTAAAACATGAGAACATATGTCAGAGATGAAGACAGGCAAAGTGCTTTTATTTTCTGCATGTACCACTGGTTCAAAAACCTGAAATGTTTTAATAAGTAGAACTAAAAGGATAAGTTCCTCATGTGGTGATTTTCAGCAAAGCTGAACAATTTATGATTAAATACAACCTGCTCCCAGAATTAAAATATCTACACAAATAAAACGTGAATTATTTCTTGTATCCCTTCTGTGATTTTGCACCACTCTGCAGACCGGTGAGAGATGACCACCATTGAGTTCATGCCTTAAAAAGAGAATCTTTCCTCTCCCTTTGTGATGCAATCATATTTTGTTATGGATTGCTACGGAGGTGGGAGGGTTAAAGTAGGGGGAAACAAATGTGGTTTTAGGTGAATTCAGTGGAACAATATTGCTCTGTGCTATTTGAAGATTTATTTATTTCATGTTTAAATAGAACATTGAATATCTGACTCTTAAAGAAGAATATGGTGTTTCCCACTGGAAAGTAGGAGCCTAATCCACCCCAACCCCAGTTACGAAAATGGCTAAAATAATGAGATTCATCTGACCAGATGAATTTTTACATAGCTTTGTGTAGGAAAAAGTCCCCTTCACCTTTCTGTACAGCTAGTGGGCAAAAATATGTGTATTTAGAAGGCAATTAATTTCAGGTTAGCACACACATCTAAATTAGCGCAGGTTAACCCAACCCCTAAAGTGCCTGTTTCTTTAATAAGATAGTGCCTAGCTCAGATGAAGATATCAAACCCACCTAAGATTAACTGAAATGTAACTTACTCACAGGGTAAGAGCTGAGTAAAGTAGTGCGGGGATGGCAGCTGGACTTCTACCAAGAGGTAAAAAGGACAGGAAAAAGATATGGGAGACAGGGACAGAGCCCAGTGGGTCTCTGGCAGAACACTGGAAGCAGGAACGAGAAGGCTCTTTTCAAGGACAAACTGAAAGCAATCAGGGAAGAGGGCATGAGAACAGAAAGAAAAGAGGTGTGTTTGAGATGACCAGGTCCATCTGTCCAGGGGCAGCAGGCAGGGCAAGGAAACTGGGGGTAGAGGGCTGATTCTGAGCTTGGTAATAAGGGTAATAATTAAAATTTTTGTCTGGATGTTTTCTACAAAGAATGGGAAAGGAGACAGATGAAAGAGGATACAATGCCAAATCAAAGCAGGGCAACTGAGAAGGGCAACAACTACAGTTTTGGCTGTTAACACTCGCCACACTGAAAGGCAGGGGCAGAATTTTGATCAGCTTAATCAGTGTATTCAGGTCCTATCACAAGAGCTAGAGAGGAATTGTAACACCTGTCCAGTACTTACCACACTCAGATAAAATATTTGTGCAACAAATAGTGGGGTACAAATACACATCAGCTTCCCCATTATGGTGCTCTGATGCTGTGGGAATCATGCAATGAAACCAGATGCAGCAGGCCTTTTCTTGGCTCCTGTGTGAAAAGACTCCCTCAGCTATGAGAAGACATTCATTTTTAAAGTAGCCTCAAACATACACTTCAGAGTGCACTAAAGAAATAGGCAAACTGCCCACCTTGCCTATTCTTGATTGTTTTTTGATGTTCTGTCAAACGATGGTGGAGGCAAAAATAGGGTTGGCATGTTGTTGGTTCTGCATGAGAAACAACAGTGATTGCTTGGAGCCTGGCTAAAAGTAAAGATTAATCACCTGGTTGCCAGATGCTGTCAGGTTTCTGCTTGAAATCAATCACAGCAACAAGCTGTGACAATCATGTTATGCTGCTTGAAAACTCTAGTTTTGAGAGCCCTGCCTGTTTTCTTTTCAGGACAGCCTTTGCTGTCTGGGCTGACAGGGACTTTGATCGTGCCTGGTTTATACAGTGCCACCAGTTCCACGTGATTAGATGGCTGAGAGCCACCCCAGCCCAGGAAATGGAAAGAGGGGTCTGATATTCCCTTGAGTCTCCTTCTTCTACACACACAAATTATTTTAATTACCTATCCAATGCAATTTTTAACTACATGACCTGCAGGACACTGATGATCAGGACTCATTGCAGAGTGCTGTTCTTTTCTTTCCAGAAAGTGAATTTCACTTCTGTCACCAACAGTGGTGTCAGGCATGGAGCAACTGGGAAGCACCATGTCACATACAGCATGTCCAGACCACGGTTTTCAAATAGAAGGGGAATAGAAGTTACTGGGCAAAGATGGGGAGGACAGTGGTGCAGACCATCTGAAACAATACCAGCAGAGGGACATAAATGAGGACACCAGAAAAACTTGACTGAAGTAGTAATGCACATCTACAAAACATCATGTTTGGTTTCTGCCAAACCTGTGAGGGCTTTTGGCAGACTGCGAGGGCTGATGTCTCTGCTGAATGGTGACCGAGAAACTCAGGGGACAATAGGAGAGCCATCTTCCTGTTCTTAGCTAGTTTTCAACTGCTGCTGCTGCACTGTGGATTAGCTGGAGCTGGTGGCTGTGGTGCTGGTGCCAGCTCCCGGGAGCAACCTCAGTGTTCAGCAGTAAATATTGGTTACCAAAGCGCTGCACCATCTCTTTCATGGATTTTACTGATTAGTAGATGCAGAGGCTGGAACCAGATTCAGCATCTTCACTGTTGGAATGTCTTTGGGTTCATGGCACCCAAGCCAGGGAAGATGAGAGAGGCCAAGCCTGCTTCTTCCCTTTTGCATGAACTGCAGCTGTTCCAAGTACCTGTGCTTTATCTAAATACCCTTGTTTTTCAGGGATGAAGTTTTGTGGGCTCTCCCACAAACTGATGAACAAGTTGAAGCTCTTCAGGATTTACTGAACACCACTGAGGTAAACAAATTATTCTGTCTCTCTGAACTCTAGGCCAAATTTTCCCCCCAAGTGCCCTAATACTGCTTCTCCCTCACAAGAAAGATCTAGCCCACTTCCATTCATTTGTTCTAATACATCAGCTCAGGAAATGCTTGGTTTTAATTTCTCACTACCTTCTGATTTACATGTGTTTACATAATGTTTCAGTAATGAATTATATCAGAGCTCATATTTCTGCAATTGATTTTGTGTATTAAGGCACTACAAAACTGGGAAAAGACCAACACAGCAAATAGAAATACATTTGCCGGGGAACCTCAGCAGTGTGATCATGACCTATATATGGCTTGCATGCCTTTGAAGATCAGGACTGGATTTTTGTGGTATTTTTTTAAAGATAGCATCTAGAAGATAAACATATCTTAAATAATATTTTGTATTATTATTACTTCTATCTTTCATTAGATAAAGGAGTATTTAATAAAATTGAGACATCTCTTTTCTCGCCCAATCACACCCTCCTAGTTTGAAGTCAACACTGCAACAAAGGTGTAACCATTCAATCAACATAATTTACAGGATGATTGAGGATGGGTTTCATATGACTGAGAGCTTTTAAAGGTGTCTACACCCAGTCTTTCTCTGTCTTTCTTGGCTCCTATTCATTTTACGCCCACCCTAAAATCCTTCTGCTGTCCCTACTAGCATCTTCTAATCCTTCCCTTAAGTTGTCAGAAATGTTTTGTTAACATTCCTTGCTCTTTTCCACCTTCACAAGTCAAGTCACATACACATCTCTTTTTCTGTACCAATATAAACCTCCACTCCATCTTTTTTTACTACTGTGATTCTTCACTTTCTTGTACACAGGAGCACCAAGAAGTCAGGAAGAAGAACTGCAGCACATTCAATGCAGAGAGGGCTTGTGGTATTTTCTTCCAAGTCATTTATGGGAAATCAAGTCACATATGCAAACCAAATATTTTTCATGGGTTATAAACCAGACAATTTGTTTCCATTACAATAATTTGGGGAAGCTAAAAGAAAAAAAACAGAATGGGAATGGCAAAGGGAAAGGGAAAGGGAAAGGGAAAGGGAAAGGGAAAGGGAAAAGGAAAAGGAAAAGGAAAGGGTAGGCACAAACAGTACCTTCCAACCAATTTTAATGGTTACCATTTATAGTTCAAACTATTCCTTGTGCAACTGAACCATAAAGGAAAAAATTAAACCCTATTGTCTGGTGAATTCATGCTGTATGATGCCCTAAAAATGCATCCAAGAATTATGCTGACTTTTTACACAGACTAAATTTATGCCTAATTTACTGCTAACTGTCATCGCCAGATCTTTTTGTATTATTGGTTCTGAAGTTTCAGTCTTTTTTTGAATATGCTGGCTTCTGATTTTATTATTGTAAAATATTTAATTTTACCAAGAACAATCTCATTTTCTTACTTTTCTCCAATTTCTAATCTCTGTATTACTTCTTCAACTTGACTTATATGCAAACCCCTTCTGGCACTTATTTCCTCCCTGATCAAAGTCATCAAAGAATACAATAACTACAAAGACTGGTCTGATCTTCATTAATTCTCCAAATACCCTCAGGGAAAATAACTCTCAGCACATTTGAAAACATGTAACATAATAACCAGCTAAATATATCTATTGTACTAGAAATACTATCTCAGAAAAGGTTATATTCTTGTCTTCGTTCTTGATTTATGAATTTCTGTGCAGAAGTCATTATAAACTTTTCTTAAATATACACATTTCACTTCCAGAAGTAGCAGAATGCTACACATCACATGGAACATTAAACTGCTTGTTACGAGTGGCCTCTTAAATTGAAAACATATGCTTTGATTATTTTCAAAATGCCTATTAAATGTTAGTAAGAATATTTTTTCTTTCCTCAGTAAAAAAAATAAAATGTTTTTGGAAAATTTGTAGGTCATTCTCTGGCAACCGGTTGTGGTTGAAAACATCCAGAAGGGCAGAGAAGTCCATTTCTATGTCAGGGCATCCAACATAAATAGCATAAAAGCTCAATTAAGGCAACTGACCATCCAACACAAGTATGTATTTTTTATTTGTTGTCATGAATGATTCTGTAAAATTGTTTGTCATTTATTTAACAGGAGGTTGTGCTCTTCCTTTGTTATTCAGAGTCTTGATGGGAGATGTTCAAGGAATTATTGAAAAACAGACTGCCAATGACACAGTCAATGCTCGCGGATCTTCCTCATACTATGAAAACTACCATTCAATGAAAGAAGTAAGCTGTTTTTGTTGTGAGCATGTGTAGATGCAAAGGGTGAAATTTATCTCATGGTTGAGAATGGATATAAAGGGAAAGAAATCAGCAGCAGTTAATAATTACCACTGTATTGCACAACAATTAAGAGTTATATTTATTGTAATGCTTTCATAGAGATAGAAAGAAGCACCAGACAAAATCTCTCATACATGTATTGCCTCAAACTGTCATACAAAGGCAGTAAATACCGAAGCAAAATGAAGTCACAAAACAAATGTAAATATTTAAAACATGAAATCAATAATAATTTAAACAAATAGAATTAAACGGGAATTTCAGGGCTACATTTGGACTGTGTTGTGACTGCATCTTACTGCTGGTTTTAACAAAAATTACAGTCAGGCATGTGGTAGGTGGGTTGAATTATTAGTTTTTCTTTCCCATCAGATAAAAATATTGGGAGGTAGAATGAATTTAAATCTAGACTACTTTCAGGGAGGATGAAAAACAGTAAAAAGAAGATCCACTTACTAAGAAGATCCACTTACCCTTGCAGATATATCATTGGATGGAGGCAGTACTGAAAGTCCACTCTGATCTCCTCCAGAAAATATATATTGGATCATCCTATGAAAAGCGACCGCTTTATGTTCTGAAGGTACACCTGTGACTTACTGCAAAAACTTTCCAAGTACTACTGTAAGCAAATGATGGGGTTTGGCCAGGGCATTTCCTTAAATCTATACCTACATTCTTATTTTTTGTGATTTTTAGAAGTCCTAAGTTGTTCTAGTAAGATGCGTTACTGTTGCAAATGCATTTGACCAGATTAGGTTTCTTTCTGGGTCACAAGGAAGTTACCACATCTAGGCCATCATGCAAAGGTATAAAATACTGGCATAGTGGATACCCTCCTCTGTTGATGATGAAGGCAATCTAGTTTGTTGCCCTGCATAGCTGATGGCAGACTCACCTGATTTCAGCTCTTGCTGTCCTCTTGGTTCCTGTGTTAGGTCTTTGCAAGCAGCCTGAATGGCTCTGACTGTATGCAAACCTAGCCAATGACTGCATCCTGGCCCGGGATCAGTCTGAACTCTCCTTACAAGATAGATGCTTCTTCTTCCATCTTGGTTACCTTTTATTTCCACTTTTATGTGGTACCCTTTACAGTGGTGACATTTGAATGCAATCTCTCTTTTGTCAGATTTCTAAAAGCAAGGAAAAATCAAAAAATGCCATATGGATTGACTGTGGTATCCATGCTAGAGAATGGATTTCTCCTGCTTTTTGCCTGTGGTTCATAGGTCATGTGAGTACATAATCACATCTGATTACTGTTTTCAAAGCAAAAGATCTTGATGCCATTTACCTTTGTCCAATTGCATTCTAAGATCCATAAAGCCTTAATCCATTTACTCCCACAAGACCAACACATTATATTTATGTCTAAACTGCAAGCATAGCAGTGTGTGTGTGTGTGTGTGTGTGTGTGTGTGTGCATATCAGTAGATAAGAGTATGTGTGTGTGAGAGAAAGTCATTGGGAGTGAATGCAAAGGAGATCAAATGTATTATTAAGTACGAAAGAAACCTCAAAGTATGTGCAGCAAATTCAACAGAGACATTTATTGTCATGAACAGTCAGGGATGGACAGGGCATGCCAGAAAAAGTACCAGTGTTTGGTAATCTGCTAGGGCCATGTCTGTACTGCCACGTGGATTGCAGGAGTGGTCTTGGCTCTGAGTCCCATAGCACATGGTGACTTTTGTCCATGTTACTGCAACTGGCACTGCCTGGAGCAGGTCAGAAGACACACAGGGTGAGCTCAAGCTGTCCTAAAACCCTTGGCTCTTCTCTACATGCCTTCCTAGAGCAATAGGTACCCCACATTAACCTGCTCCAGACATGGCACAGCTCTGGCTGTGATGCATTACCCACTCCTGTGTCTGTGCTACTGCTCCTCCTGACTCCATGTTTTTCATCTGCGCTCCTTGGTTTTTTTCTGGATCTGCAGAGAATAGCCACATAAGCCACCTTCTTCTGAAGGTATTATCCTTGCTAGTATCACCCTCATGTCAGACCTCCAGAACGTGACCAACAACACCCAGCTGTAGTACCATTCATGGAAAGTGGAAAATCACTGATGGGTTGAGCCTGTAGATTAATCACTGATGGGACGGGCTTAGATCAACCAGCCTTGATGTGTGGCCACAGACAAATAGGCACATCTATCTTTAGTATCTTTATTATCTACACTGCTCGGGAGAGGGAAAAAAGGTGCACCAAAAGAAACAACATCCACAGTTTACAACTGGATTTTAAAATACATTGCCTTGGTCTTGTTGAACTTAAGGCATCTCTACTCAACTCCTTATGCTGAGCTGCTGACCCAGTCCCTGGTATGGACCAGGAAAAGGCTTCTGAGACCTTTCTGGCACAGACAAGGTTGCCCATTTTGCTCAGTTAATGTTCTGAGATATTTATTTATTATTACTTTTTCACAAAAGCAAAATTCACAGTAAAAATAAACTAGATGACACTGGGACTTCACAGTCACCAGTACTATAGTCAGAGAAACAACATAGACAAGTCCTTGAAATGTGAATTATGTTTTGTCCATGATGGAACTAAATAATGTGGATGATGATGATAACAATAATAACAACAAAAAATGTATTTATTTTTGTTATCAATCACAACTATAAAATCTCAATGCCTAAAACATTTGAAAGGATATTGCAGGAGTTAGGGATAGGTACAGCTGAATGGACCTTGTGTCCCACTGATAATCCCAGCTGGCAAGGTTCCACTGGATAGAAATGCATTTTGCCCTTTTCATGCTGCTCCAAATAATTACCAGCTGTGCTGTCATTTTGCCAGTGACATGTCCCTGCAGCATTTTTCAGATGTAACAAGCTGAACATTTAGGTTCTCCATTCCTTTGATCTAATTTACATGGTTTAAATTCAAATTTTGTTTCTGTATCTCTTCATGAAGCAATGTTTTAAAATCTGACATTAATACACATCTGCACACATGCACTAAAATCATCAGCCCTCCCTTATAAAACCTAGGCATTCTTTATAATGGGTCCACTTTTTATAATTTAATTTTGTCATTAAGATTGTAGAAAGATTGACATTTCTCATTTAGTCAAAGGAAGCCCATTGCCTGAGGATAACTAGGAAGGATTTAAAATGAAAAAAGGTGATCTAAATAAGGCATAAAGAAAAAACAAGGATGATGAAGGACTTAGTCTACTTTAATAGTAACAAACCCACTCATCTAGGTTAAAATTTATTTCTTTGTCATGGACCAACAACCAGGTTCAGTATCACTAAAGCCTTCAAAATAATCTGTGAGGCAAAATTAGCAATGTAGATCATACTGACTCTTGTCATACAGTTGCACTAAACTCACAATGCTACCAGAATAAATAATGTTATCTACGGCAGCCATTTGAAATATTACTTGTTATTTTGGAGCTTGCTGTATTTTGGGCAGAAGGGAAGGTTTCTACTACTTACACAGGCAGCAAAAGCTCAAACCTTCCTATTAATAGGGTTCATTTCTGTCTCATGACCACACACTAACACTAAAGGACTGCAGTGTCTCTGACTGACTGTATCAATTTTTCCCTGTGGCACTTCTGAGCAGAGAGCTTCTTTGCTGTTTAACTATTTCCATGACATGATGAGCCTTATTAGACTCAGGTAGACTGCTCTGATAATTGCACAATTATTTTACACATACCACCAGGTACCTTTGCAGGAAGGTAAGAAAAATAACAATTACGAATGCTTTTAATATGTTTCCTCTGTGCTTTATAGGCAATCCATGTGCGTGAGAGAGATCGGACCATGACAACTCTTCTGGAGCACTTCGATTTCTACATCATGCCTGTGATAAATGTGGATGGCTATGAATACACATGGAGCCACCCCTCTGTATGTAGACCTTTTTTGAAAGGTTGTTCAAGGTACTGATTTGCTATTTATGGGAATTATCATTGTGGATGGTTAGGGCATAGTTATCATCCTGGAACTGCACACCCCAAACTTATTCTGTACTTAGAATTTCTACATCCTTCCCCACAGAAAGTTGGATTTGTGCTCCTAAACTCACATACCTAGACAAACAGTATGTCTCCTGCGCTCCTTCTGCAGTCCAAATTCCATTGAAATCAGAATGTGATCACTTCTGATCCTACCCAACATTTCCTTTTATCACCCAGCCTTGCTGGCAAGCAGACTGGTTTTAGAATCTTCCTTGGTCTTCACTAGCACAGGACTGTAGAGGCACAAGTGAGAAGTCACATTTAACTAACCAGTGAGGTGGTGCATTGACCTTTTCAGCATTTTTCCATGAACATGACTTGTGTGTCTCTTCCCATAGAATCGGCTGTGGAGAAAAAGCCGCTCCTCGTACGGTAACAGCGAGTGCATTGGTACTGACATGAACAGGAATTTTGATGCACACTGGTGTGGTAGGATATAATTTTCTTCCTATTGTACCCCTGCCTCACTTTTGGCCATTAAAATTTTTGATTTTGAAAACATTTTCATCTACTGTTCCGCAAAGTTAGTACAAAGACAAATGCAGCTGAATACCTATTATGAACCAGTGAAAACTTTCCCAGCTTTAGATGATTCCTTCTGGGACTCAAGATTTTTCATTCCCAGATGACACACCATGGAATAACCTCTTCCCAGCACAACAGAGCCCCTTGCATCACACCATGACACACCTGGGGTGGCTGTTGGTGGGAAGAAAGAAAGAGGGAAGAGGTGGCCCTTGCCATGTCACCCAAGGCCTGTTGCACTATCCAGCTGAGTAGATGCTCCACTGTGGTGTACAAACTGATTAGCTCAGTTATTCTTCCATAATGCCTAGCTGACCAAGATTTTTTGGCCCTTAGTGATTCTTATAAAGACTATATCATATTTAATTACTGCAGGCTTAAAATGTTACCCTATTGATCAGATCTGACTTCACTCAGTGCTGACACTAAACTCCTGTATGGATTTCAGTCATTCTAGAGCATTGCCAAACCATCCACAGCTGTTGTACCAAGAAAAACATGCATTTTTCCCCCCCTAAAGATCCTGAATGTTTCCAGAAAGTTATTTGGTCTTATTCTGAAGACAGAAGTGAATCCTATTTGTCTTCTTGATAATTTGTTCCAGTGTCAATTTTTCTTAAAAATTTTTCATTTTCATTTGTTTCCTCAGCTTCCCATTGAGAGTTTGCTTTCCCAGAAAATTAAATAATCATGTAGAATTGCCTTTTTCCTGTAGTTCTTCTAGATTTTAAGATGCGATCTCTCAACCATGTGATGATTTTAAATAAAGCATATTCATCCTCTCCTCTAAGACTATTTATCTAGTCTTTGAATACTTTTTTTCTACATCTTCTCCTTGATTGTTTGTAATAACACAATAGGTGAGAAATCCTGGTAGGCTTGCAGAGATTTCTACAAGGATGCAAGTTCTTTCCATAGTATGGTGGAATCCATGATTTCTTGTGTATTAACACCATACTCTGCTCTCTCGTTTCATACTCTTGCATTTTTCATGAACAGAAATGCAGAAGGGAAGAAGTAAAGGAGTAAAACTGCATTTTTTTTTTTTTTTGGTTAAAGGTCCAGGAGCATCTCACTCTGAATGCCGGGAGATATACTGCGGACCCTACCCAGAATCTGAGCCTGAAGTGAAAGCAGTGGCTCGCTTTGTCAGAGACCACAAGGACACCATTAAAGCCTACATAACCATGCACTCCTACTCCCAGTTGGTGTTGTTTCCATATTCTTACACTACAAACAAAAGCAAGGACCATGAGGAGCTGGTAAGTCTTTCCATCTCCAGAAATTTCACACTTATGTCAGAACTATTCACCCATCTTGGTCAGTCTTGTAATGAGGGAATCACTACGCTGTGAGGATCAAGAATTAGGAAATGACATTTTTCTTGATGTCCTTAACAACTTTAAAAAGTCTGGGCTGGTCTAGTAATGTTTAAATCAGCAAGCGGCTTCTGAAGGTTATAGAAAAATGAAAATATTTATTCTAGATTGATTACACATCAACAACACTTAACATGTTGAAGCTGCTGCTAGAAGAGCAGAGTCCTGTTCTGGATATCTTGAAAAGATACATATGTGCAAATTCTTCATTATGTTTTATAGTTTACATAAACTGTGAAATTAATTAGGTGTGTTACACTAAAAACACTCTTTACATACCTAAGCAATAAGGTATTCTGGTGGATATTTGCTACTTTTATTATGGCTTTTGCCAGGGATACTTATTTTAAATTGTCTTAGTGGTAGGATGGAAAATATATCTTGCATATGTAGAATTTTACTTTCTTGAACCACCAAATGACACAGCACAAACTCTCACTGAAAACAGTGGAGTTCAAAACAGAGCAGTTACTCTTTCCCTGTAAAGCAGAGAGAGGTGCACTGATTCTGGGCATTTCAGTCTTCTTCATGGCTTAAGAGTAGGGTTCTCTCAATTAAAATATTTTCCTGCCGTATTTGTCAATATTACTTAAATAAAGAGTGACTTAAGTACTGTGGCAGAAAATTAAAATAATATGAGATGAATGAGAACAAATGGTTTGACAACAATTTACTGCCAGAAGTGGGGATAAGGTCCCATCCATACTTTTTATCTCTCTACAGCAGAAATGCAATCTGTAGCATGGGCATATGCTGAAAACTTTTACCACTTTTATTCAGTGGGTTTTCTAGGACCTTTTATATGATTATTTGATTATTACTGTATATATATATATATATATATATACAGTGCTGAGCACACTGTAAGTAAATTCTAACTGTGTACATTTTAACTGTTGTCACAGGGCCTTAAAGGTAATAATGTTTTGTTTAATTTCAGGAAAGTCTGGCACAGAAAGCAGCTAAAGCAATAAAGAGGACAACTTGGAAAACTTACAGACCTGGTGCTGGTGCACAAACAATCTGTAAGTATGACTTTACTGCAATGAAAGGCAAGATACTATATCCTTGCTAGCAGCAGAAGACAGCTTTTGAACAGAAAAAGTTCTGGTTTCAGGCAATTTTTCTATTTTTCCTTCCTCACATAGATTTAGCTCCTGGAGGATCTGACGACTGGGCTTATGATCTTGGCATTAAATATTCTTTTACCTTTGAGCTTCGTGACACAGGAACGTATGGATTTTTGCTTCCTCCTCGAGAAATCAAGCCAACTTGCTTAGAAGCACTTTCTGCTGTCAAAGAGATAGCTCAACACATTCTACAAAATTTGTGATGTTGAATATAATTTATTCTAGCATGACTGCACTTAGTTACTTATGAAAATGCAATAAAAAAGCTTACTCCTTTATTAAACTTCTTTCTAAATAGGCAAAACTCTAGAATGACTGCACCTCCTGTATTTTAAAACACATCAGTTTTTTTCAGCCATACTTATATACCTATATCTACAATGGTAGCTCACTGCACAAGTATAATAGAGTGTAGAGTAAGGGGAAAAAAAACACACGTCCCACTAGGTAGCGGGAACTCCAGGTGAAAGGGTCTCTGTCTGACACAGGGCACACTGGGCAGACTCCATCCACAGAAGAGATTCCCCCATTTAGGCCATTTGTGTTACTAAAGGATTTCATTACAAGAGAACAACCCCACTTACCACGTCCCGTGTGAAAGAGGAAGGGTGGCCACAGCAATCGAGGACACACAAGTGGCCGAACCACCCAGTGGCAGTGCCCAGAGGCTGCTCCACTACAACTAGCCAAGTCCATTCCCCCGGCGGCCAAGGGCTTGTTGCAGCACAGCACTGGCCTGAAGACTCTGTAAGGTGACAGGACAAGGGGCAATGGTTTTAAACCAAAATTGGGTATGTTTAGACTAAGAAAGAAGGGGTTTTTTTACAATAAGGGTGGTGTGGCACGGGCACAGGTTGGTCCAGAGAGGTGGGAGGTGCCCCAACCCTGGAAACATTTATGGACAGGTTGGATGGGGCTCTGAGCAACCTGTTCTAGTTGAAGATCATGGAAACACAGATTCACTGAGGGTGGAAAAGACCTCCGAGATAACCGAGTCCAAGCTACAATCCAACACCACCCTGTCAATTTGACCAGGGCACTGAGAGCCATGTACAGTATTTCCTGAAACACCACCAGGTACAGCGATTCCACCACCTCCCTAGGCATCCATTCCAATGTTTAATCACCATTCTGTGAAGAATTTTATTCCTAATGTACAACTTGGACCTCCATCGGTGCAGCTTAATACCATGTCTTCTCATCCTGTTACTTGTTGTCAGGGGGAAGACCTGGCTAAATCTCCTTTCAGCTCAGCCCCGAGCCTCCGCCAAGGTAACCAGCCGCAGCTCCGTCAGCCCCTCCTCACGGAGGTCCGGCCCCAGCGCCCAGCCAGCCCCATTGCCCCGCCCCCGGGGCGGAGCCGGGCGCCTCCCCGCCCTCTCCAAGATGGCGGCGCTGCCGCTTCCGCCCTTCCCGCCACCGCCCTCCCACCTGCGACGTCACCGCCGTCGTCATCGTCGTCATCATCGGCGGCGGCGCGGGCGGCGCGAGGGCCGCCGGGAAGGGCGCGCGGAGGCGGTGGCGGCGGCGGCGCTCCCACGACGGCTGTCCCGGCGCGCGGGGCGGGAGCGGCGGGTCCGCGGGGGCGCGCGCCGCTCCGCGCGCTCCTCCCCCTCCTGCCCGCGCCGCTCCGCGCTCAGGCCCGGGAGGACGGACCCCCCCCTCGCCCCCTCCCACCCTCTCCGCCCCGGGCGGCGGCGGAGGAGGCGGCGGGGAGCGGCTCGGCAGCGCAAGGAGCAGGTGAGTGCGGCGGGGCGGCCGCGGGCGCGGAGGGTGGGTTGGCGAGGCGAGGCGGGGCGGGTGCCCGTGTTCCCTGCCCCCTGGCCCGTGGCCGCCGGGCCTCGGGCGCGCTCGGCCTGCGGAGCGCAGCGGCGGGGAAGGGCCGCGCTGCCGCCCTGCTTGGTGCGCGGCCGGGGGCGTACCGGGGCTCCCCGAGGAGGGGTGGGGCGAGCGCCCGGAGGCGCCATCCCGCCGTGTGCCCGGGGTGCCGTTCCGTCAGTCGGTGGTCGTGCTGGAGTCTGCTTCCCGATAGTCGGATATTCCCTGGTCGTGGGGTTTTTTGGTTGGATTTTGGTTTTGTTTGGGCTTTTTTCTTCCACTTCAGTAGTGCTCTTCTCCCACTTTCTGGCAGTAAAATAGTTTCTGCTCTATGTGCTCAAGAGAGACCGCTAATTTCGCTTGTATGAATTCCCGCTTCACCATTCCTTCAGGTAGCGGCTACAGCTAACTCCAATCCCTTCCAGAACTTGTAGCCGGGCACGGTGGGTTAGTGTGTTATGGGTGGTTTACTTAGGGCTTCGCCTTTGGCTCCTGGATGGATTCTCACTCCACCGTTGATTTCTTGTCAACCTTCTGCAAGAGTGCTTGAAGGTCAGGTGTTTGGCTCTCAGTGAGTTAGCAACCAGCGCTTTGAGGGATCTTGGGCTGGCGATGGAGCACTCCCGGTTCCTCTGTGCAGACGGGAGTGGACACACTCAGCCAGTTACCTGAAAACTAAAGAAGTGTGGGTTTTGTGGCTGTGCCCAAGATAATAGACCCTGCTTCTCAGCAGGTTTGCTGAGAGTGACGGCATGCTGAAGTGCTGATCCAGCTCACAGATCGGAGGTAATGTAGCGTAAGGCAGAGTGAACTTGGACCTGTCTGCACCAGTCTGCGCAGACTGTCCCTTAGTCTGGGGAAGCATCTTCTTGGAGTATGAAGACTTTGTTAGACAAGGCATGGAATACTCTGTATTTCCTGATATGGTACTGTGGCCTGATGTTTTTATTCACCTTTGGAAAGCCAACCATGATTTCATACTTGTGTAAACATAATTAGCAGTTGCTTATGGCTACTAATGAAGAATATCATATGTGCAATTAGAGGGATAGGTTCAAGTTACTATGGTGACGGGTTACCAGCAAGGAGTTTTAAAATTTGGATTAATTTCTAGTTTTGTGTCAAACAGGCTTCTCTGTGTGAGTATTTGACTTCTCTTTTGGAAGGTTTATTATGAATGCATCTTACAATTTTTAGTAATATTTTTAGGTAGTAAACCCATGGAGCTTCTTCAAATATCACTATTAGTGATGTGACATGGAAGCATTAACATTGTAATAAGACCCGAAATGTTGTCAGGTAAAAGCTCTTCATTTAAAAAAGTGCAGGAAACCATTCTCAAAGCTGCTATTTAGTTCTCAACACATATTTAGTTTATCGAGGAGTGTTAATAATGAGTTTGTATCTGAACATCTGTAGGACTTCGAAGTAATTTCGCTTGTTATTTGAAATGGCATATTACTTATCTCTTCACAGGTAGGATTTTCTGAAGTGATGTTGTGTGTAGCTTGTGTGTGCTGTGGTGTGCATGCGCAGACATTGACATGCTTATGAGTGATGTCTTGGATTTCCTAAAGAGATTTTTATCTCCTTAAATGTTTTCTTGTTTTTTGAACTTTGCTTTTGTTCCGTTACATCTCAGTTTCAAGTTTTCCTGTAGAATCCCTCAGGATTCATTTTTCAGGGGGCTGGATTAGGTTTTTCTAACAGAAAACCAGATGTTTCAGATATCTCTTGATTATGACTTATGTAGTATCACACTGATTGTGAAGAAAAATGTTAAGCCTGCTTGACACCAAAATATAAGAATATTGGTAATAAAAAATACAGAATTTCAGTGAATGCTGTCAGTCATATCATGCCTCATTGATTTCAGTTCATCGGTCAGTGCTCAATAGGTGCACTCACTTCTCTCAAGTCTGTCACATTTTAGATGATTCATGTAAATAACACTCTGTGATATGTTCTCCTTCAAATGGTAGTATAATTAATGTCATTAACAGATTGTCTCTTCCTGGGAAAGTTAGTTCCTTTAAAGAATAACATGGATGAATCCATGAATGAGTTATCCTAGTGTTACAGTATTTCTAATTCATTTTAAAAGTTGTCGTGGATCTTATTTATACATGGAAAAGTGATAATTTACAGTTAAAATTTTAGGTATAGAATTTATTTTAGGACGATAAAGTTAACTTTGCTTGGTTTCAGAAACTTCATTCTGTTTCAGAAGTAGCAGAAAGTTCAGTGCCCCTATGTAGAGCCAGCAGTGCAATGCCATGTACCTGAAATAAAGTGCATAATATTCTACTTAGATTTTTTTTTTTTTTTTTTTTAATCCTGGTAGTAATTATTTGAAATGTTGAGAGTGCTTAAGGCTCAGTCCACACTGGTACTCACGGTTCTCTAATCCCACATTAGTGTTTGATAAGGAAATGGTAATTCAGAGGCACAGACATCTGATGGAAAGTCACTGCACTGGCCATCAGTGTAGGATTGATAGCAGGACTGTGATCATCAGTGGTAAAACAGCAGAAGGTGAAAAATGTTTCAGAAGGGGAATCTTTATGGGATGTTCCATTTAAATTGTTCTTGGTTGTCCGTTAATGTGCAGTCTGAGAAATTTGGAAATTAAACATGTCATTTTTTTCCCCTTACAGTACTTGTTTATGAGCAGGGAACCTTCTCAGAAACAAAAAACCTGTTGTTATCCATCTGAGATTTTCAATAATTGTTTTAATCATCTCTTTATTTTTCCAACTCACTTGGTCCTCAAGGAATGAAAATGGGACTGACTGCATTTTCAAACACAGTCTCTGAAATGCATAGTTTGACAAAGTGAAATTCCTCAGTTTGCCTCAGAATAATGTGTCTGGACTCTAATCCTGCAGCCTTTGATAACATCTATATTCACTGAGCAGTGGAATGGCAGTTCTTGTTACATGAGCGAGGCCCTCATGTGCTAATAGGTGCATACAGAAAGTAATATGCTGTGCACTCACAGCATGCCGGCTTTGTTTCTTTAGAGTAATCTCTTCTGTTAATAAAGGATCTGTTGTTAATTGCAAACTGGTAGATACGGGCAGAATACAAGGGTAGAACTGACAGATTGCTACCTGAAATAGCGCAGGTTTTTGTTTCTCAATTTAAGTTGTTGTTTTGTTTTTTTTAAATATGGAGTTTTACAAACCTTAGAAGATTTAGGGTTGAATGGTATTCTCCTTAATTTCCATATGCAAAAGTAGAGAGAAAAAGGCGGTTGGAATTAAATTACCTGTTCAGTTAGGATGACGTTGCCCCTTCATCCTCTCCATGTTTGTAACTCCTTTTAAGCCTAGTCATCATCATAACTTCCTATACGAGTTAATTCCAAAAAGGTGCTAAATGCTGGGTAAAAATTAACATTTAAAATGAAAATTTTGCCTCTGTTTCTTTGAAAATAAAAGTACATTGGAACTGAGGCAAAATGAATGTGATTTTTCTGTGTGCTGCTATGATGTCAGTGTGTACTTGTGTAATAGACTCATCTGTCCTTCATGTGTTGAACCCTCTCCCTATGCCATTGCCAGTGTATTTTATCTAACTGTTTATTTCAAATATGGGTCTTTTAACTTTTTAATCCAAATTAGGCATTTGTTATATGATTGTCTTATTAAAAATGCTTTTGCATGTGTCAGTTGATTTTTATATCTTCTGTTAAAAGAATGTGACTGTGTGAAATTGTAGAAGTTTAGTAGTTTTTTTTCTGAAATTCTGTGAGAATCCTGAAATGGAAGGGTGCTCAACTAGGTGGGATGTGGTATTGTTTTGCTTTCTAACTTTAATGGTTTATCCTGTCAGACTTTTTAACTATTGCTGCACATTGAGCTGTCCACAATGACTCCTAATTATTTTTCTCAGAAGACTGGACTAATTTGGTCTCATCAAATATTTAGACAAAATCATTTCTCCTTGTGTGCATTGCATTATATTTATTTGCATTTCATCTGCTGTTGTATTATTCAATTCTCTAACTCAGATCTTTCTGGAAATTTCTGTTCTTCACAGTTCTTACTAACCCAAATAATTTCATGCTACTGGAAATTCTAATGTTTGACTGTCTGCTTCCACTAATTGATGTTAACCATTGTTTTTAGTGTTTGGTATACACCATATGGTTAACTTCTACCCTCTCTGAACATCTTGGTTAATGTCTTGATTATCTGAACCTTTTTTATGAGATAAAATTCTTCAGATAATCAGAGGCTTGAAGAAGGAGTCAGTAGAGCAGAGATCTACTGAGAAATATCAAATACACAGTGTAAACTTTCTTTCTTCCATTGTTTCTAAAGGTGCGAAAGTGCTTCACAAGAGCTTCGACACAGCAGTTTGTTTGTAGAAAATGCACAGGTGTCAGACTCCTAGGGAAATCTTGCAATGGAAATAACTATAGGGTTCAGATAATGAAGTGTCCACGTTTTTGCATTATAATATTTTGTTTCTCTGAAATGTAACCTTACCGTATGGATACTGTGGTAACATATTGCTGATCAGATGGTGAAAATGTGTATTAATCCTCTTTGGTGGATGTTAGTTTAACTGTGTATTATTCTGGCTTTATGGATGAACTTTGTCATTTGTAACCTGTTTATGTATGAGGTAGTTTGTGTGTGTATGTGTGTTCTGAATGCGGTGACATGTGCTTAGGAGCAGAACAGACAGCAGCAGAAGGGTAGGAGATTAGTGTTTAGCTAATCATGATCTACTGATTAATGAGGGTGATGGCACATTGCAGTACAACAAAGAGGTGTGTTTTTGAGCTGTATATAAATTGTTGAACAACTGGCAGATGTTCCCAGATTTCTTTTATTGTTTTCATCAAGTAGAATGTAAAGAATGGAAATTAGTTTTTTGAGGCCCGTTTTGCCCTTTTTGTACAATCTGTCTGTAGTGCTAAATAAATATGTTCCTTTTTTTTTTTTTTTCTTTAAATATGTTGGTTTTTTTTTTTTCCCACTATAACTCCTTCCTTTCTCAGGTAAGGTGAATTGTGGCTTCTTGTTTATCAAAGTTATGCTGTATTTCCTTTAAAATCTGTTTTTCTTAATGAAAAGGAGCTACTTTTTTAACAGATTAAGAAGTGCTTCATCATGGAGTTGGTTTTTTTTTTTTTCCTAACCTCATGCAATTCCAAGTAGTTGTAGAAATCAGACTGATAACAAACACAGGCTGTGGATGATAGCGAGATGGCTTTCAGTAGGTTGTCATATACAACAAGGGGGAAAAGATAAAAAGCTCTCATTTTTTAAAATTTGTTTCAAAACTGGGAGGTGTTTTTAGTGGTTGGAGCTGGTTTCTGAGAGGTTGGTGTAATAACATTAAAGGTTCTATTCACTTTAAGTCACTTGAGTTCGTGCACCAAAAATACATGATGAAAGAAAGCATCTGTCCTGTGTGATGTTTGCTGCCTAAATGAATAACGTGTCATATGATCTTTCCCAAGGGGAAGCTGAAGAATCCAAAGTAGCTCATGAAATAAAATGAAAAATTATCATTACTGGTGTTCAGCTGACTAGTTCGAGTCAGAAGCATTCTGTGTTATTAGATACATTCCACTCATTTATGACTTCTTTTTCTTTCTTCATCGCCTCTGCAGCAACTCTTGCAACGTATTTCATACTATTTTATTCATGTGAGTTCAGTGTCAATAGCCCCAAACTGAAGGATTTTACAGTTTTGCTTTTTTTTTTGGTTGAAGTAGTACAAAATGTCAAAAATTAGAAGGAAGGTCACAGTGGAAAATACCAAGACCATATCCGATAGCACATCCCGAAGACCCAGTGTGTTTGAAAGGCTTGGACCCAGCACTGGAAGTACTGCAGAGGTGAGTTGTAAAAGCGTTCTTCTTTTCCTCCCCACCCCAGCATCTTCTTTTTCAGGATTTATGTGGTGGGAAAGAGTAGCTCACAAGCACCAAACGCTCAGATGTTGCTGAGGTTAAGTAAAGGTGAAAAGAACTCCTTAACGCATGGATGTTCAACATACTAATGCTAGACTTTTCCAATACTGTGTGTTGTGCCAGCTTCTGGATGGAGCAGTGTTACTGTGCATATTAATATTTCCACCAACCTAAATTTTTTCTTTGCCAGACGTGATGCTCTTTGTTGATTATTTTTTTAATCAATTATATTACTGGTGGACAGAAATTACAGATAAATGGGACTTAATGTGGAGTCATTTGTTTGTTCTGCCACACTCACACCAATGGTATTTCCAGAAAGGAGTGTGAAATTCACCCAGTAATGTCTGTCTCTTAGACACAGTGCCGTAACTGGCTGAAGACTGGCAACTGCCTCTATGGGAACACATGTAGATTCGTACATGGCCCTTCACCACGAGGTAAAGGCTATAGCAGCAGTTATAGAAGGTAAATCAAGAACTCACTTTGAATTCTTCACATGCTGTAGGAAAATAGCTTTTGCAACTCTGTCTTTTGTTTTGTTGGGTTTTTTTTGTTTGTTTTTTTTTTTTTAGTGAAATGCTGTGGTGTGCCTAATTGTGTGTTACATCAATAACTGATTGCCTTATGAAGCTGCTTAAAACAATTATTTTGGCAATGTGCAGGATTTTTGTGTGTATACAGCTTTAAAAAAATGAATAGTTGACTGGATGCAGATTAACTATATATTACTTGAAATGGGAAATTAAAGTGCCTTAGTACTTTTTTGTTTTTGGCAGAGTATCACTGCTGCTTTCTGATATACTTTTCTGTCCTGTACTAAAATGTTGGTTTGCAATTACAGCGGTGCTCACACTCACAGCCCTTCTGCCTTTGCTATGTTGTGTGATGAATGTCTATCCTTTCTCTCATGTTATGAGAAAACTCTTCAAAACATGGCTTTGTGACTTTATCTGTCATATATTGAAAAATGTCCTCTATTGAAGGGGGAGATAAAAAAAAAAAACTAAAAAAAGAGAATATTTTTTATTATATGTCTCTTCGTATGTTTCTAAAATTTAATTTTTTTTCAACTGTCCTTCATGTGGCATAACACCTAACTTAACTGAAACCAAGAATGGCAGTAAGCTTGTAGTGTTCTTGCTATAAAGGACAGAAAGATGTTATGGTTTTAGCATAGTATCTCTTTCTGTGAAGGCTTCACAATTTACAAACAGCTGTCCTTCATAATGCCAATATTATGGATAGATTATGGATGGGCACACTGAAGCATCAAAGAGTAAAGCAGGAAGGCTGGCATGAGGTTAGGTTTCTGTGTTTGGTTCTTTTTCCTATTCCTATGGCATGCTCCTAGGGTGATCTTGACTTTGCTTGTTTGATCTTCCATTGCTTGTAAGGTGGTAGCAGCTGGGATACAAAATACATCACTAAGTTTAATGTTTCTTTTGGTGTGTAAAAGATTTTACTCTGTTCTGCGCTGAATGTTCCAAATGAATAAAGTAAGTGATTTACTAGTAGGGATTCAATTTTAAAACTGTTAAAATGTCATTTTCTCCTTGCTTTCAAAGTGTTTGGAACACTCAGTGCATAGTTCTGCTTGGTCATTTGAAGAAAAGTGACATTTCTTTTAATGATTAAAGCTGTGTTTCTGCTTCACTGTCACCACTGACATTTAAGAAAAACATTGATTTCCTTCTTATTGCTAACTTTTTTGCTAAGACTATATGAAAACTCAAAGGACAAATCTTCCTGCTTATTTGCTTGGCACACTGAGCATTTAATAAAGGTGTTCTTAAAAGTAAAAAGGGGGAGGAAGCCTACCACCCCCACACACGCCCCAAAACAGACAAATGAAAGAGCTGTGCCTGTCTTCAAAAGTTTCCACTAATAGCTCTTGGCCAGGCATAGGAAAAGCTGCTACATAATATGTGTGTAATAAAATATGGCATTTTAATGCCATGTAACATTAGAGAGATTTTCACAAATATTATCCAGGCATTTCAAATGCAATTTTATTGGCTTCAGGCAAGCCAAACTAATGCTGCTTCTACATCAGTTAACTTAAAGTAATATTCTTCTTCAAGTATCTGGGATACCAGAATGGCAACATGTCTGCATGTGTTCAGTCACACGTGCCAGGGAAGTCTCATCTGCTTTGCCAGGAGTTGGGTAGGACAAAGCATGTCTTGCTGCCTTTCTGTCTTCATACCTTCTGCCTCAAGTTCATACCTGCCTGCAGTCAGTCCTGTTGTTAATGGTTTTATCTGACCATAATGCCTCCCATAGTTTAAAACATCACCAGACAGTAGGAAAACTTGACTCGGAAGTGTGATAAAGATTGTTCCATTTTAGCACTAATGCTGCCTCTCACAGCATGAATGATAATCTTGCTAGGAAAAAAAAAAAACCTAACGTGTTTTTACATGAAGCTTACCTGATTATGGTATTAGAAATTCAGTATTAGACCTGCCAGTCTTCCCAACATCAGAATTAAGGAGAAGCTAACTGTGAGCTCTGTAAATGTGCTATCCCACTAGGAATTTTACTCTTTCTGCACTTGTAGATTGTTGGTTAGTTGCTTGGCAGCTTCCTGGCTGGCTCTTTCATGCGATTGTCAGGATCTGTGCCGTTGCTTTGCCCTTTTCTTAGTCTAACTGATTCTCTTTATTTGGGATCATCACACTGCATTTAAAAACCAAACCAAGCCAGCAGGCCTACTAGGAAAGAATGTATGGATTTTGAAAGTTTCAAATATGGGAAACTGGACAATTGGATAGTGTTTCTTAAGCAGTTATAATGTATACATAATACACAAATATTGGTCATCTGCCTCTATGCACACATCTGCTCTCACACAGGTACACAGAGCTATCCTCAAGTAGATGTGTTGCAAGGTGTGCCTGTTGTTGGATTCTTGTTCCTGACACTGTAAGAAGTACAGGAGCAAATGAAGGCACGTTAAGAATGTTCATTTCCTAAATGCTGCTGAACATGGAGAACTGAACTGTTGCAGGAAGTAATGCTGTTTAAAATCACTTAACTGCCTTAGAATTTGAAATTAGGAAATTCTTCATTTTAGGCCTTATTTAGAAGATGGGCCCAGCTCAAAATATTAAAAAGAAATTGCATAGTGCCATTTGTGTGAAAAGTTCTGGCAGTTGCAGTCTAGCCACATCATCTTAAACTGCAGAGGTAATTTGTCTTGATCAGTTGAAGTTCAACAGTGAGCATGACCTGGAATAACCAAAGATCCCTTTTGGAGTGGGCTGGGGGGAAGCTAGGTAGAAGTGAAGCTGTGGTACACATAAAAGAAAAATCAGCTTGTAGACCAGCCAAAGCATCTGAAAACGGTCATGGCTTTCTGAGTAATTACTTCTTAAAATGTGACTGATTGTCAATCTTACGTTATTAGAGTTTTTGGAGGGTTTTGATGTCTTTGGGGTAGGAGAGATAGGGTGATTACCATGACTTTGCTTTGGGGTTCTCCTAAAGCTGAAAAAGGCTGACCCAGTAACAGCAAAACCAAACAAAAAATTGTCCAGCAAACCCCAGCCCTGAATGTGTGCCTTTTAAATTTCTGTGTTTTTTTTCATAGCTTTTATAATACTTAAGTAGATTTGAAGAATGCTTTATCACAATACCTTTTTTTCAGCATGGGAGGAACGAAAACATGTATTAATTGATGGTAAAATGGTTTGGATACTTTGTTTTTTACTCCAGCCTATAACTTAAAAAAATATATATATTAGAATGTCAGATGTCACTCTATAAGGTACATGAGCTGCACTCAGTGCATGGTCTCTTGCTTTCTCCTTCAGCTAATGGGATTTTTTTCCTGAAAGTATTCCTTTCAAGGAACAATATTACAAATACATTATTGAAAATCTTGCTGCCTTTTAACTTAATTTTCAGTGTCACTAATCCAAATCCTTTGTGTTTGTAGCTTAAATATTATTAAAAATTAAGGTGTTGAATTGCACTTTAATGCTGAAAGGCAGTTTATTTGTTGAGGTAGCTGGTGGTTGGAATGCTTCAGAGTTTTGGTAATGCAAAGAGTTACCTTTTTAATATGAGGGGACGGGAAAAATACTTTGAATCATAACCTCTACTAAATCCAGACACTTTTAAGGTCATATAGTCATGCATGCAAAGAAGATAACTTATATTTTTATGCTGGCTATTAATTGATCCTTAGTGATGAAAGAAGCAGAGCTCTACTCTTCTGTACATTTTCTCTGATCTGGATTGAGCTGTACTAATAGTTTCATGCAGAATTGAATGCATTAAAAAATGAGTGCAGTCACTGGTCTTTGTGTCTGTAGGTCCTCATATGTTTAACCCTGTGATGCAGTTTAAAGAATTAAATGTAGGAAACTGTGCAGAGGAGGAAATGGAAAAAAAAAAAGACATTTTCAAATATGTGCAGATTGAAAATAAAATGGTGTTAAATTTTTGTATGCATTGTGAAAGACAGTTTACCCTTTATGTATAATGTGACAGGATGAGTGGGAGAAATTACTTTCTCAATGGAAACTAATTCAGTGTGGAAGAAAAAAAGATATGCAAATTTCATTATTCATATATTAGGTATAAGTTTTCTAATCAAAAGACAGCATTAGTATCTCTTTATGATTCTTTAGTGTCAACTGATAGACACAGATGTAGTACTTGTATACAACCATTTCACAGAAAAGTCTGCAATTACAGCTGACAGCCATCACAGAAGTACTAAACTCCATGTCAAGCCAAATGTATATGAAGAGAAAACTTGTTTTCTTGAACTGAAAGATCATCTGAAACAGTTCCTACATTCCCTTAGCTTAGGAATTTGTTTGAATTATAGAATCACAGAGTGGTTTGGGTTGGAAGGCACCTTAAAGATCATCTGGTTCCAACCCCCCTGCCATGGGCCTGGACACCTTCCACTCCACCAGGTTGTTCAGAGCGCCATCCAGCCCGACCTGGAACACTGCCAGGGATGGGGCATCCACAACTTTTCTGAGCAACCTGTGCCAGTGCCTCACCAATGCAATGGTTGTTCTCTTCCAACCCATAAGGGGTGAATGAACTCATGAATTCATGCTGAGAGGTGACAAAATTATAGTAGTGTAGGATGTTCCTCCCACATCACAGTAATATCTTTTACAGAAACTATATCATAAAGGTGCATGACAAGCAGAATTCATCCTGCATTTTGTAATTAAATAATGAAATAGTTATTACTGCAAGATGGAAAATGGAAGAGGCCTCCAAGAGTTCATTTCTGATTCATGTCTTGCAGCAATGTTTTCCTGTGTAGCAGCCTCACCTAGACCATGGAAGCCTGGTGCTTAGGTTATCTCTGCTTGCAGTCTTCATCCACATTCAGAGTTGTGCTTCTCTGTCACTGTCATTGCTAGTCTATAGTAGTTTGATTCTGCATTAATTGTGATTTTAAATATATATATATGTAATATATATAGAGAGACATTTCTATTTATGTACTATATATAAAAGTTGTTGCATCTTAGATTAAGGAGAAGGCTAAATCTCCAAATATTTGGTAGGAGTGATTGTGAAACACATCTGCATGATGGTCAGAAAAAGGTTATTTATTCTGGATGGGAAGCTGATCTAGAGCAGTAACTGAGTAATGCCATAAATAGATACAAATAATTTTTCTTCTTAGAGTCCAGTCTTCCTTGACTTTCTGAAAGGATTGGGATTTTTCTAATGCTTAAGCCCTTTAGAATGGAATATTTTCTTACTCATCCACCTTGCCTCTGGGTAGGACGTTTAGATTTTTCTGGATATACTAATAAAATAATAATTAAAAGACAGATAATATTCCTTAAAAAATAGTCCCATACAACTGGTTATATTGTGTTTCTGTATTATACAGGTCACCAGAAAGACCCACTGGAGATCTTCGGGAAAGAATGAAGAACAAACGTCAAGATGTTGAGGCAGAGCCACAGAAACGAAGTACAGAGGAATCATCCTCTCCTGTTAGGGTAAGAGTGGAGTTTGCAGAACTCCAGAATCCCTCAGTAACAATTGGGCAGTGTGTCCTAGAAACCTTATTGCTGTGACTTGTAATATTGAAAATGTTTTAAGGAACTGATAATTTTGTACATAGCATATCACATTTTTTGTTATGAAGTGTCTTAACAATTGTACTGTTTTGTAGTGCTTCCTTGTCTTTTTGTTCCCAAAGATCTTATAAACCCCACAGACTTAAAATGTATTATAAATACTGGTAAACAGGTATTTAATAACAGTACAGACTCTTTGATTATTACCAAGAAAGTATACTAACCATTCTTTCAGTTGTCCACTATTTTTACCCAACACTTACTCATATCCCTTGTATACATGCATCCTGACTTAAGTTGTTCACCCCAAATTTGCTTTTGATGAAACCATGGAGTTACAATTGTGCAGGTTCATTTTGCCTTCTTCCTCACATACTCATCAGGCACCCCAACTGGTCAGTTAATGGATTTTGCAAAAAATTCATTATTGTTCTTATTTTGTACATCTTTCTGCAACCCTGTAGCCCTCAAATATCAAAATTTAATTATTTTTAAATTGTGTTATCTGTTTTCGATGTTACAAACAAATAGGGATAGAGTTCGTAGTGTGACCCTGTACCTGTGTAGCAGTAGCACCACTGTGTTCCTGTTTAAGACCATCTTAATATGAAAAATTTTTTAAAGGTTTTATTTGTAAAACATCAGTTTTACTTCTGCAGGTATTGACAATGTTTGATCATTTCCTCTTGCTCTGTTCCTACTTGCTGTGTAAAATGAATTTTATATGTCAGCTGTAAATAAATCAGCAGCAGCTGCTATCATTAAATTTAACAGAATGGCTTACCTTCCAATCATGTTTTCAGTTGCTGTTAATTTTTGTAAACTCTCAATCTTTTTACTGAAATGTGTTTCTTTTATTTTCTAATAGTTTGAATAAACTGTTCAGTTATTGAGTACATGGTTGGTGGGCAAATTTTTTTTTCCAACCGTCATTAAAAATTTGCTGTAACTTCTGTCCTGGTGCAACTCTTAATTTTGATGTAATTCTTACTTTGGGTTAGTTAACCTTGCTTTTTATAGTGTTCTCTTAATGTAACAATAAAATATTTTTAAACAACTAAAAGCCAAGTGAAAGTGAACTGGAAGCAAGAATCTAAAGAAATTGGCGAATTAGTGTTAACCTATCAAAGAATTATTTATAGATTAAGCACACAGCAGAGTAAAAATGCTCTGCTTCAATCACATAAAATGGAAGATTGAGGAAACAGCTGAACTTTTGTTTTAGTTCCATGGAGGCAACTCTCAAAATACAGGATATGAAAGAAAATGTTCTGGAGCAAATAGATGAAGAGGGACAGTCGTCAAGAGTTGCTTTGCAAAGAACCAGAAAATATCTTAAAGGACAGAAGACTCGAGTGACTGAACTGCTAAGAAAAATTTTGCTCCTTTGGTGGAGCTGCTGTTATGGTGGAGATCAAATATGTGATGTTTCCATATTTTGTTAAAGCTTTTGGGGTAACAGCAGAGCTTTGAAATAATGAAAGGCAGCTTGTTCCATAAGAAGTTTCATAATTTTGGTTAAAAATAAAGAGGTTGATCGATCAAAAACATTCCTGCAGACAAAATCTGTGCTTCACCAGACTACTAGACTCAAACTTCGATGGAGGGTAGTGGTTAAGAGAGAACTGCCTGATGTAGGTCAAACCTGTTTTGAAACAAGACTTCTGAGGCATATGTATAGATAGTCAAAAAATAGAAGGTATAGTGTTTTAGGTTTAGAAGCCAGCTAAGGGGAAAATTTTAGATTAATTTGAAATTGAATTACACAGAAGGCTATTGTAATTCATTTAAAGAACTATAAAGAATGTAGAAAAAAGTTGGACATGCTGAATGCCAAACTTGGCATAAGATTTGAAAATCTACTTGGGATTACTGAAGTCTGAGGAATGCCACAGGGGTTGGGAAGGTTAGTTTTTGGCAGTACAATGGCAGATGAAACTTGGTGTTGGCAATGAAGAAAATATTTAAAACAAAAAATGAAAGAATTTTTTTAAAATAACTGAAACCATGCGGTAGAAAAATAAGTTATTGTGGACAGCTCAATGAAACCATGTGTTCAAAGTGAAGTCATAGTTTTAGAATCAAATATTCAGGTATATATATAAATGAAATAGAAAATGATAATATGCTGTAGAAATTCATGGTCTAGTTTTATTTGAAATGCTGTTGGGTTGTCATCACCTGTATGCAAGAAAATACAGTCAAAGGTCTTCTTGAAGTGGGCAAAGAGGTGAGAAATAAACTGGAGAGAAGAAAGGACATGGGATGAATGCATATAATGTATGTTTGAGAGAATGCAAGTTAGATGCGTCATATTTGTACTTTATACCAGTAGAAAGAGTGGCAAATTTGAAAATGACAAGGGGAAATGTTATAGAAAACAAATCTACCTGGTTGTCAGAAGATAGACATATAAAGCTGAATAGGTTCCACAAGAAGCCAAGACAGTATAACTAGTATAAAATCTTTTCAGAAGGGATTTTTTATTCTTTGGAGACATAACTAGTACAATCTGTATTTAGGAAGAAACTTCCTATATTGGCAGTTTATAGACTATATCCCTTTTTATTTCTTCATGCTTTGTACTATTATTTGCAGAGACAATATGCTGTGCTTTGTGGACGCCTACATTGAACTCAGTTGTTTTTGTGTTTCTTGGATTTGTGTTTGGAATTACTTCAGCGCTGTACGTTAGTGTATGAATCATTATACAGATAATTAGATGAGGTTCCTGCTGTTACTGTATTCAGTTGGAAATTTTTATTTTAAATAATTTGAGAAGACAATTACATTGGTGTGTATGAAGTCTTATCTAAAGTCTTAACCTGGAAGGTGTGTGTGATTTGGGAGAAACAGTGGGAGGAGCTTAATGTACATTTAGGAAGGTTTTTGTAAGGTATGTGTATCACCTGTTTCATATCTGTGGATTTTGTCACTGTAGCTTTTAACTATTTCCACTGGAAATAGGACTCAGCATTGTCCATTGTCTTCCATCTCTGAAATGGGAACAAATACCTCTTAATGTCAGGGGAACTTCAGATTCATTTACTTATGTGTTTCTGTAGCGTGGTAATAGTTTACACTCTTAGGATATTATACCTAGAGCTAAGTAGTACTGTGCTTGCCCAAAAGGTTGTAACTGTAATATGCATAGTTTGCTGTAGGTTTAAAGGAATCTGTGCTTTGGAATGAGTTTATTTTGCTGCTGCATGTATGTGTGCAAGGTTGAAACCAAGATTTCTGCAATGTGAGAATTGTAGGTTCTCCTGTATTGTATCAGTCTTCCGTTCTTTCCATCGGTGTTGACAAAGTAACACTTCTTGGCTAGAAGCATGTTTTACAGATTGGATGAGTCCATTTGTGCTTGGCCAGGCTTTTCTGGCAGTAGTGCGAAATTTATTCAAGTAGACGTAAAGTCTTGTGCTGTAGAGTGCTGATCACATGCAACATAGAACTTCAACTTGAATAGACATTAAATTAAATAAAATCTCACGGAAGTCACCCATAATGTCATAAGTTTTTCCCCTTTCTTACGTGGCATCTCTCTAAACATCAACATGAAACTGTAAAAATCTATCCAATACCTGCTATGTTTAGCTGTGAACATATACCTAAAAATATCGTAGACAAAGTCTGCCAAATCATTGTTTCCTCTTAGGGCATGCTGCAATTTTTTTTGGAAAATAAATATATAATTATGTAAGTGTAATGTTTCTCATCTAGTAAATGGCATTTTTTTCAGAGTCTGCAGAGAAATAGTTAACAAGACTGAGTATACAGCATCTTCAGGTACAAGTGACAGTCATGCTATTGGCCTTTAGGAATTTAACTTACTTTATTCTTGGCTTGTTAAGGGAGAGACAAAAAAGGTCTGGAAGGATATGGAGGAAATACTTCATTCCCATAGTATTAGGGAATCAAATGTGTTACAAGTATAACAAGTAAAGTAAAAGGAACACGTTGAAGATTTTTCAGAGAGAAAAATTAGGTATGTGTTCTAAACCATCATAACTTAAATTATTGATTAGCATGCCCCAGGAAAAATATACTCAGTTTCTCAAGATGCAATGTTGTCAAAATCTTTTTTTCTTGACAACTAAACAACTTTAATGTTAAATACTCTGCTTCCCCTATGGTCAGTATTTTATTTTGATAGCTGTTCTTGTTCTCAGTTCTTCTTTAGAAATATGATTGTGCCACTACCGAATCTTTCCACTGAAAGGAGAAAATACAGGCTCTTTCAAGATGCTTGTATTGGCTTGTAAGTTTGAGGAGGTAGGCATGATGCATACAGGTTGTGTAGTATTTTTAACATGGGTTATTAAATTGGACTTGAAGCATTGTCTTGCTGCACGTTCTTTGATGACAAGGTATTTGATGAATTGTCTTTGGGAGATTTTTTTAAAATCGGCATAGAGAGGTTGTCCTAGTGTTCATATTTCAGTTTGCTAGTAAGAGCTAGTGTTGAATTAATAGAAGCTAGCATTCATATTTAAGAAATTACGGTTTTGTTAGTTTATGATATAGGACTTAGTTTAAGTATATGGCAGAAGTATACAGCTCGGTAGAACAGCTGTGGCCTTCATGGAGGGTGGGCTAGAAAAATGAGAACAGTCTTCCAAAAGAAAAGAATGATTGAAGGGAAGGCTTGTTATACTTAGAGATTTTTAGATCTCATCAGAGATTTTAGATCTCATCTTTTAAAGTAATTTGCTTTGGGGCATAGTAGAATTCTGGCCCTTAGACTGAATGTCTTTAGTACATGTTGAGACAATGGCTTAGTGGATGTAGGCTTGTCTGTAGTTGATGTCAGCAACCAACATAACTCAGTAAGTTATGACCTTCGGCATCATTTTAGAGATTTTCATCATTAAACTAGAGATAAGTTTCTAACATTGTTACTGAATAAAAAGGGATAGTTGAATTTTAGTCATTTTTGAGTGACTGTCTGCAAATTGTTTTGTTTCCTTAATATGTTTCTAAGGTGGTGTTAAGGTTTTGAATTAAGATCTAAGTCTCAGTAAGGAATAGCTAGTGAAATTATCAGGCATCTCCTTTTCTTGGCGTTTCTCCCACATACCAACATGAAAGAATCCCCAGAAAAACAAAAGCGGGCACTATGTGGGCTGAGAACAACAGGACTATGGGACAGATTTGCTGTTCTGGTTTCCTATTTAATAAATTAACCTGAGATACTTCTAAGCTTGAATTTTCTTCTTTTGCTAGTAGTGAGGAAACTTTGTCCAGTATTCCACTTGAGCCCAGGTACATCATGCAGAGGTGCAACTATGTAGCTTTATAATGGAATTTAGCAAGGGCATAAGAGCAGCACAGCATCAGTTGACTTGAAATTATCTTTTTTCTTGTAAGGATAGTGTCTGGCTTTCTTAGGTGTTCACAGGACCATCCACCACATGGGAAATGGGTGCTGCTGCATTAGTTAGACTTGTCTTGGAGACAGTGAAAGTCAAACACAAAGCTGTCAATGAAACTTGATTCGATTGTGTTGCTTTAAAATTTTTCCCCTTCTGCCAGCCAAGGGTCTCTGGGTTTATTTATTATCTCCTGCCCCCCTCTCCCCCTCACCCCCATTCTTTATCCTCTGAAGAGCTAAATGGTTCCACTTGTGAGGTTCATCTGCCTTGCATATAAATATTCTTATTTACAGCTGAGAATTCTTGCTCAAGCTGTTAAAATTATACTCTTTAAATGTTCATTAAACTTCTGGTCTTTAGAACTTAATTTCTTATTTTGGTGCCTATTTTAAACTTCATTTTCTGATATGTGCTTGACTCTTGCCCTGCCTTTAAGCCTTCCTATTTTTGAATCCTTTCTTCTCTTTTCATCATCTGCTGTTTGCATTCTGATTATATGAAATTGCATTAGAACATGTAGCCTGTGGAGTCTCTGCTTGTTTAGGAAGGTATTTGTTCAACAGGCTAAAGGGGAAAATGCTTTTTGTACTATGAAAAACCCCAGCCAAAATACCATGTAAAATACACCTGCTTCTTCAGGCTTCTTTTAAAATAAAGTTGTTTACTCTAATGTGGCATTTTTCCCTTTATAGAAAGAGTCTTCACGAGGAAGACATAGAGAAAAAGAGGATATCAAAATTACAAAGGAGCGAACACCAGAAAGCGAAGAAGAAAATGGGGATTGGGAAACAAATAGAGAAGGTACGTATAAAGTATTGAACTGACAGTCCCCTGACACTTCAGAGAGCTGTGAGATTTCTGAGTTGTGTGCCAAGTGGAATGCTTCAAGATTGACTTTCTAAGCAGAATACTTTCATACAGTAGCCGTTAATTTTTTTTTTTTTTTTGAGGAGAACTAACAAGTTACCTGAGTTGGACTGCTACAGTGATGAAACCAACTAGCTTTAAAACCACAGGCTTTTTTTTTTTTTTTCTCTTTTGACCACTCAGGCAACAAGGAATTTAGGTATAGTCTACTTCATGGTGAATCTTTCACATTAAGGTCACTAGATGAATCCAAGTTGCATCTAAAGTGATTTTGGAACTTGTCAGTCTGAGAAGAGAGTGCAAATCCTTTGAAATCAAAAGTCAGCTGTTTTTGTTGCATAATTTGCAATGGTGTAAACTCACTAACAAGGTTTCCATTAGAATGAGTATAACAACAGTTGAAGCTGGACATCAGTGACATACTTATGTTCTAAAAATACTTGAAGAATGCTAAGTGCCTTGCATTACCTTTGTAGTCACTTCTGTATGAGTTGGTGGTTGGGAGTTTTTCAGGTTTGGAGGTTCTTTAGTATGTATTGGTGGTTTCATTATTGCTGAAACACCACTGAACTGTGGTGTTTCTGTAGTTTTGTAAGTGTCTGTTTTTCACAAGTAGTTACAACGTTGCAAGAAAAAAATGGCAGCTCTGTTCCCATCTGAGGGAATTCACATATAATGAAGATATTTGCAATGAAGTTCACTGCCGGTTGTAGGAATGAGTTCCTTGGAAATGTCAATAACTAGGGAGCTTTCCTATATACCGTGTGTTAAAAGTGTTGCAGGTCCTGATTTGCTGTGTCTTAAGCACAATACATGGAATGTATTTGGAATGGAAAAGTAGCCAATATATGTATTCACTTATTTGTAGACTTTTTTTTTTACACACTTCTAAGATAAATTGATCTATGACATGTATACATGGAAATAAAACCTGACTCAAAAAAGTTTGGATCATGGAAGCCACAAGGTCTATATAAACATATGGTATGAATATGTTAAGTCTTAGACACTCAGACTTTCATCTTGAGAACTCAGCTTTTTTTTCAAAATAGTGTTAATTGTCGGTATATGGATGAAGGAGAATTACTGTGTGTTAATTTCTATTGAGTGCTATATAAGAAGATGCATAGACTGGAAAGAACCTATGCTATAGGGAACTGCACCTTTCTCTGAACTGTTCCCATGCATTCGTGACACAAGAAGACGATTTGTAGACTGAGTGTAGTTATTGCAAAACCTTTTATGTAGTTCCTGTATGTAGGAAGGGAGTGAAAATTAATAACTTTTTAATGAAGTTGTCTTTTCGCTGACAGATATTTTCCCAAAATGCTTTTTGAATATTAGACTTAAGTAGCTATAAACAAAATTAATATAAACAGAGTGACTAAATTCAATTTCCAGTGAGATTTCAGTTGCCAGGTTGGAAGCTTAAGATATTAACTGTCCATGACTTAATGAAAATATGAGAGAAAAGCACTTTTTCTAATGTGAAAACCAAACGGTGATAAAGTTGTAAAACCAGATGTAAACTCTTGAAATGTATGTTTATCCAATGAAAGGGCTCATACAGAACTCTTCTCTTATTTTAAAATCAGTCTTTAGATTAATTGTAATTAAGTGTATCAATTGATTTGTAAGACACTGTATTAAATAAACCCCTCTAGTATTGTGCATCACTGTATGAATCTGTTTCATGTTAGTTCCCCAGTTAAGTAGTGCTCCACATATTTTCACTCCTTATGAAGACACAGTTTTAATTTTTTTGTTATTTAAATATAAAGAGGTTTACTGTGTTTCTCTTGCTACCTCAGATGAATGTCCATGAAAGAAGTCAAGGTGTTCTTTTTAATGAAGTTTAAGAGTTGAACTTCAGGTTGTATGGAACTAACTGGAATTACTTCAGGTTTGCACATAGAATTGGGAAAGAAATTTGGCATTCATTCCTTGGTCCATTCATACAGTGCTTAAAGGTCATGGAAATATTTATGATTGCCATCTAGTATGCTAAATGTTATTGTTGTATTTTTCATAAGAAATTGTCTATTAATCTATTCACTTTTTTTTCTTCAAATAAAGACTCTGATAATGGAGATGTTAATTATGATTATGATCATGAGCTGTCTTTGGAAATGAAGCGCCAAAAGATTCAGAGAGAACTTATGAAATTGGAACAGGAAAACATGGAGAAACGAGAGGAAATAGTAATTAAAAAAGAGGTTTGTATTACGTAAATGTGAAATAAAAAAAGACAAGTAATCAGCCACTTCATAGGGTACTATGAAGCGTTCTAATTGCTTCCCAGAAGACTTAAAGTTTTTCAGCTACCAATGCAATATTGTGTTATGTGATAGTAAATAACTGGCACCTATGTAAGTAGTATGTGACTTAAGTACTTGAAGTGAGTATCTGATCAGTCATCCAGCACAGTAACCAAGTTTTCTCCTTTTTGAAGTCAGCTATTAAATGAGTAGGATTAAATGCATTTTAGTGATACAAAACTAGTAAGATCTGTAATGGAGAAAATAGATAAAAGAAAACACAAGGCACTTCCCAATTTTATTTTCCAGCTTGCCTTGTAGTAACAGAATAGAATGACAGAGACAAAGCTGTAGTTGTTAGAAACTCTAGAATTTTGGGAAGGACTAAAAAAAATCCTCTAAGGATGTCTTTCTTCTTCATACAAATGTGAGTTAGTTAGTTAGTGAGCATACTGATTTAAACCTTAAGTTACAGTTTTTGTAACGTATTACAGAGTGCCTTCTCTCTCTCTGTAACATACTACCTTCTCTTCCTCTACACTTTATCTGTTGACTTCCTTTTATGCTGTTCTTTACAAACAATGTGATGAGGTTGAAGTAGAGATGTACATGGTTCTCATACTCTCTCACTTGCTGAATTTACATGTTTGACACACATATCAGCATACAGTAACACTTTTGAGCATCGATATCTTACTGGTTAATTTTGTTCTTTCCCTCAAGATTTCTCCAGAGGTGGTTAGATCTAAATTATCACCATCACCATCACCACGAAAGTCCAGCAAATCTCCAAAACGAAGATCCAGTCCCAAATCATCATCTTCAGCTAGTAAGAAAGACAAGAAAGCATCTACTGTCTCTTCACCACTTTTGGAGCAGCAGAGGTCAGTATGTGGGTGCATCTTTCAAGAGAATGAGAACAGAGAACCACACTTATATTTATTACTGGAGTTTTCATAAATAATATTTTCCATTTTCCTTCCTTTCAGTGCCCTTGATTATATAAATTTAGGAGAAGATCTCTAAATTGTGCATTGTGAATCATCTTATGCAGATAATTGTCATATGGATGTAGTTTTCAATTATTTTCATGGCTTACAAGCAGATCCTTTCTCTTTGAATCTCCAGAAGCTTTGTGAGATGATGAGAAAATAGAAACCATTGAAAAGAGGAAAACATTTTTGTTTGAAATGCTGCAGCCTGGGAGGCAGCCACTCTAAATTGAAGAGTTTAAAATTTGACCAACTGCACATTCTGTTGGTATTGTATATTACTGTTTAAGATATAATGTGTGACTTTCAAGGCAGGGAATTTCTCAGAATTCAGGAGAGGATAAGAAGTGAGGGATGTGGAGAGCAGAGAAGAATTAAGGATAAAATATGTAAAAATCACAGGATTTTAACTGGATGCTGTGCCACCAAAGTCAATCTCCAAACCTGCTAAAGTTCTTGGTGGCCACAAGACATTTTGAATTGTTGTTTGCATCTTTTAGATAGGAAAGAAATTACTGCAGCAGTGTAACCAGACACATCTGTGTTTGGTAAAATCCCCTATTTAACCTATTTGTTAAAATCCCCTTTAAAATAGGGATAGAATGACATTGTTTCTGCTGCAGGAATGGTATAGCATGTGCTGATATACTACTGACATATGCAGTGATACCTAGTTGATAGGATTTATCTTAGTGGTAAATTATGTGGAAAATACATAATGTTTCATATTGTGAGATGCATACTCAAGAATGTTTAGATGCTTCATCCTGTCAGGTAGGTAACACTAAATTGAAAACATGAGTAGTTAAAGTAATTTTGTGTATGTGGTTGGGATATTGCATTGCAGAAATGGGAGTATAAACAGACAAGGTACTGTATGGTTTTTGTCTTCCGATGTACAGAGTTCATGTAAGGGCATTTTATCTTTGAAAACTGGTTCTGTCTGAGCAAGAACAATTCCTATTTTTGTTCACTTCCATAGGAAATAAAGGCTATAAATCAAGGAGCTCAACATAAATTTTTACCATCTCTAGTCATCTTTCTGTCAAGTTCTGCTGTTGAATGGTGTTTGCTAAGGGAGTTGGTTAATCCCATCCTAAGGTCTTTAATGTTATAACTTTCCTTTCAACGTCTGAGAAATTATTGTTTGAAATAGTTGTCAACTCTTCATTTTTACAACCCCCCCGTCCCCACCCTGTTAATTTTTCTCTAGGAGTTCTAAAAGTGCCCAGAGTAAAAAGAAAGGTCCTCGTACTCCTAGCCCTCCTCCTCCAGTACAAGAGGAAACTCCCCTGGGGAAAAAACACAAAGAAAAACATAAAGTAAAAGAACGTTCAGAAGAAAAGGCAAGGGACGTGAAAGAGAGAGGGCGTGACTTTGAAAGGCACAAGGAAAAAAAAGAGAAGCAGAGGTAAGTTATGTTGCATTACGAGTTTTTAACTATAACCTTGCTTTTAAAATTATCTTCTATAGAACACTGAATAATAAGGATGGTATTACCTACTTTGCCAACAACCTTTTCAGTACGCAGTGAAGTATTTTCAGTGTGTTATGTAGACGGGTTGATAGACTATAACTAACAGATTGGTAGGTTTTAATTGCATAACTTCGTAAGTTTGTAAAATGCTCCTTAGAAAGCTTCATTACTTCTCAAGAATTTGGATCTTCACCAGTGGATTTTTGTATTTTTATCACTGTTGGATTTTTGTCTTTTTTTTTCCCTACATAATAAAAAATGAAGTTGTAATGTCAAATCTCTATGAGGTACAGTCAGTGAAATAGTTGGTTTTGGCAGATTACTTTCATTCACTTGCTACTGGGATTGCTGCTTAAATAAAGTTCCGATATTACAAAAAATTTTTAATAAGGTAGCAAAATAGTTCTCCATTGGTAAGAATTCTGTTTTACCACCACATGAGATATTAGGTAAAATTTCAGTAAGGTTTTTCTTGGTTTTACCATGTTCTAAAGTCCAGTGTAGCAAGAAATTTAGTGTATATCTTGCATTCTTGAGTTTTGCTAGCTTAAGGTAATTTCATATGTTAAATCATAGGTGGAACAAATGACTGTATAACATGGCTCTTGATATGGTAATCACAGGTTCTGTCTTGGAGGTGTCTGTAGTTTCTTAGAAATGTGCTAATGCCTTCTTAGCCTTGTTAAACAAGCTGCTGTTTATGTTTCCCAGGGATCCATCTGAAAGCTCCCGTAGACAGAAACGTTCTCCTAGTCCTGCAGATCACTCTGGCAGTAATTCTTCCCCTTCCAGGGAGTACTCACCACCTGCTGCAAGGCGAAAGCAAACCTCCCGAGCTCCAGCCAAGTCAACCACTCACAAACATAACTTCTCACCCTCTCGCAGGTAGGAGGTCAATCCTGTGGTTTTTATTTCCTTTAATAGTTCTGGTTTGGAAACTTCCTCTCTTGGTTTGGCTACTTGGTTTATATGCCTGTTGTGAATGTTTGTGCCTCTAACACTTGAGCTCTGAGACTTTTTGTTTTTTGCAATTTTACTACATGGAGGGTATCTGTCATGTCAAGAACACAAATCATGGTGAAAGTTTCTGGTTATCAGTTCCTCTCAAATGTTTTGCCTTCAGGTAGAACTTCAGAAGTCTGATATGAGATACAGTGAGTCTGTGAGCCTTCGGGAGCTTTCTTCCTCCCTAACCTTCCCCTTTTTAAGAAGTGGAACATAGGAAAATCTTTTACCTTTGAGATGGGAAACAGGCAGAGTTTCTCTTTTCTAGGATGGGTAAAGTGATACACAGGTCCTGGTTCTGCACATCTTTCTTGAGAAGCAGTTACAACTGGTTAAACAATGCTGCATGAAGCTTCTTGCAGGAAGTTTTAGGGAAGGTATCATATATGTTAGTTCTTGGGGCTTTGAAAAAAATGTTTTACCACCCATTAAAAATGGAGTAGGCTCCTTATTTTGGCCTGAATGAGTGTAAGCTCAGATTTAGAATGGCAGTGCTAAATATACTGTAGTCCCATGTTTGTATAATGGAGAGCAAAGCATTCTTATTTTCTGCACATCTGTTGAAGGGTGGGGCAAGCTCCAGATGTCATACATATTTCTGCATGCTGATAAAGCAAGCAAAATAAAACCCATCCGTTCAGCAATCCAAAGAGTTGTAAGCAAACTGGTTGGCTTTTGTGGTGACTCGGTTCAGCTGGAACAGCACTGGATTGTTTTATGTGACTGATGGACATTTTTACTATTGGATTCTTCACAGGGAAGAGAGTTCTTCCTGGAGCAGTAGTGCAGGGTCTGCAAAATATCTCTTCTGTACTCTTTTCCCTGTGTTTTAACTTACTCCAGTGTCCTGGTTTCAGCTGGGGTAGAGTTAATTTTCTTCCTATTAGCTTCTGCAGTGCTGTGTTTTGGATTTAGCATGAGAATAATATTGATAACACTGGTGTTTTAGTAATAATTACCACAGTTTCCCACACCCTGCCAGCGAGCAGGTGCACAAAATGCTGGGAGGGAGCATGGCCAGGACAGCTGACCTGAACTGGCCAAAAAGATATTTCATACCATGGAACATCATGTTCAGTGTATAAACTGAGGGAGTTGGCCAGGAGCATGCAGTTGCTGCTCAGGGACGGGCTGGGCATCAGTTGAGGTGAGCAAATATGTTGTGCATCACCATTTCTCTTGGTTTTCTTCTTTTTCTCTCTCTTTTTGTTATCTCCCTTTTGATTGCTATTATTGTTACCATCATGATTATATTTTACTTTATTTCAAACTGTTCTTATCTCAACCCACAGGCTTTACTTTTTTCCCATTCTTCTCCCCACCCTGCTGGGGTGGGGGAGTGAGTGAGCAGGCACCAAATGTTGTGCAAGGGAATGTTAAGCAGGGAAGATAAATGGGCCTTCTGCTATAAGCAGGGAAGGGTATTTGAAATATTTTGTCTCCATACCATTGAAAGCCTTCCATGCAAGCCAATCGTGGTAACTCTGTGTCTCAAAATAATGATTTCACAGGGAAAAATAAATGTAGTCTTAGTTTAAAAGCAGTAAATTATGAAAGTCTTTTGGATTCTGTCAGTCATATCTAGCCCTGACAGAATTTTATGTTGACTGCTTTGGAAATTTTTCTACTAATTCCAGGTTAGCTGTTTAATTTGCGTATGAATTGTCATCTTAGAGGGATGCAGGCTACTTGTTTCCTCAGGAACAGTGAGAGTTTTGAAGATATGTTGCCCAAGTGTGGCTTTTAACTCCCACTCTTCTCCTTGTCATCTCTGGAGTTTTGTGAAGTAGAAGGGAGTTGGAGTTAAGGACAGTATATATTTCATAAGAAAAGATTCTTGAAAGTTACTTTGATGCTGATAAGGGAAAAAATATCCCACTACTGAGCCTAAAGACTTGCAGTGTGTTTTTGTCCATGTTAGTCATATTATGAGGAAATTTTTTATTGTTGTGTAAATTATCTTTAGTTGGTGACAGAATTTTGAAGATCAGAAATATTTTGTATCCATTTTCTTATTCTACCAGATGTGAGTTTTCCATGTTTGTGTAAATATTCATGTTGGCTAACATTTTAAGTAGGTATGCGTATGGTTTTTCTGGATCTAAGAACTGTTTAAAGATCAGTCCTTACAGTAAAAGGTGTTTAGATGTGTATAAGGAGGAGACACTGTTGCTTTGTAAAAAAAAAAAAATTCAATGCTGTTGTAAACCAAAAATCTTAGTTACACCTTATAAAAATTATCTGTGTAATTTTATTATGAGCTCCAAAAATGATTTTATATTGAACAATGGTTCTCGTTTGGGAATGGGAAAAATGATAATGATTTTTTTTCTGACTCCTCCTTCCCCTACATTCTGGTAGCTATGTAATAAATACAATTTTGATTGGACAGATTTTTCTTGGGCATTAAATAAAAAATAATCATTCAAAGATAAGCATATTTTGAAAACATATACTTGGCACCCTGGAGGGAAGCGAAGTTTGATGTTTTATAGAAACAGCACATATTTTCAGCAGAGGGTAGTGAACACAAAAATTATTTTAATTGCTTTTTTGTATGGTATGTCAAGAACCTTTTAAGTCAAAGTATTACACATGTGCTTGTTTTAACTCTTCCTTGCAGGTCTGCTTCTCCATCAGGTCAGCATCATTCTCCCATATCCTCCAGACATCACTCCTCGTCCTCACAGTCAGGCTCCTCTGTTCAAAGACATTCTCCTTCCCCACACCGCAAAAGAACTCCTTCTCCATCCTATCAAAGGACAGCTTCCCCGCCTGCAAGGCGGTCATCTTCCCCCTATCCCCCACACTCTTCCTCTCCACCTCAGAGGAAACGAAGTCCTTCGAGACACCGATCTCCTGGAAGAGACAAGGGAAGACACGATCGTGATCGGACTTCACAGTCTCATGACAGGCGCCACGAAAGGCGAGATGGTATGAATGAAAATAGCACTTCAGAATTGTTTTTATTTGTTTGCAAGTTGCATTTTGAAACTTGACTTTCAAATTCTGCATTGTGTGCACCCATCCCAGTGCCTAGGGGTTAAAGAAAATACTGGCTGCGTTTACTCTGGCTGTGCTGGTGGTGGTGTTTGAAGGTACTTTGTGTAATAATGTACCCCTGCAGAACTGCTTATGTAGGCTCAACTGATTGTAAAGGTGCTTGTAGGTATCTGTGTAGGTGTTCCTTGTGTAATGCAATGGTGGTGTCAGTAGAAAAGTGATTTTCATGGCAGGTTACACCTAAGTAACTATTACTCTTTTCTGTGAGGTGCCCAAATCCAGTCCCCACTGATTGCTTTCTGTTGTCTTTGTAATTGACATTGAGATGTGTGCAAAGAAGGAGTCATTCCCTCTGTTTGGGTAATAAGTGATGAGCAAACATGCTGTTTGCCTCAAGAGACAGATTAGAAGAGTGCGTATGTCGGCTCTGTACTAGACTGGCTGTAAACTTATCTTCCTGTAGTAGTAATATTATAAATATGTAATAGAAAAAACCCAAAACAAAACAGACCCCCAAACTCAAACCAGCAGATTTTAGCAGGGCACTGGGGCCTTACAAGTGGTCAAAATATTCCA